>NC_033800.1:96750165-96814340 GCF_001876935.1 Asparagus officinalis
TTTGAAGACTTGAGGACTTGAATATTCAGATCTGATTCTCGGCGAGCGTCCACGTCCCAAAAGGCAGGAGTTCGAGAGAGGTAAAGATCAGATCTGAGATCTACACGAGATCATACTCCGGATCAAAGCTTGGCCTTTGATCCCGAGAATTAAGGGCGATTATTTCCTTGGTGAACTAATCCCTCCCGGCTATTA
The DNA here is from genome assembly GCF_001876935.1 of Asparagus officinalis. Classification (NCBI taxonomy): domain Eukaryota; kingdom Viridiplantae; phylum Streptophyta; class Magnoliopsida; order Asparagales; family Asparagaceae; genus Asparagus; species Asparagus officinalis. Next base: position 96,750,361 of record NC_033800.1, read on the forward strand.
TTTCCTTCGCGAAATAATACCCGTCGAATCGTGTATAGTCAACTAAACTTTGTTTCATCCATAAAACTTGAGCACAACATAGGCCGGCGGCAATGTATTCCGCTTCCGTAGTGGACAATGCAACACAATTTTGTTTCTTGGAAGCCCAAGAAACAAGGGAATTTCCTAAGAATTGGCATGTTCCACTAGTACTCTTGCGATCTACCTTACATCCGGCAAAGTCGGCATCACAAAAACCATATAAATCAAAAGTGGTGCTTTTTGGATAAAACAAACCAAGGTTAAAAGTTCCATTAACATACTTAATGATCCTTTTAACCGCAATTAAATGAGATGCTTTTGGAGAAGCTTGAAAACGTGCACATGCACATACACTAAACATGATGTCGGGTCTACTAGCGGTGAGATAAAGAAGACTACCTATCATACCTCGGTATAGTTTTTGGTCCACATCTTCACCACTCTCATCCGCATCAAGCTTAACACTAGTACTCATGGGAGTAGGCGCATGCTTAGAATTCTCCAACTTAAATTTCTTCACCAATTCCTTCGCATACTTGCTTTGTGAAATGAAGATCCCATCCTTAGTTTGCTTGACTTGGAGCCCGAGAAAGAATGTAAGCTCTCCCATCATACTCATCTCAAAGTGATCCTGCATAACTTTAGAAAATTCCTTGCACAAGGATTCATTAGTAGCACCAAAAATAATGTCATCCACATATATTTGAACCAAAATGAAATCATTTTTCCTTTTTCTCACAAAAAGTGTGTTATCAATTGTTCCTTTTGAAAAACCATTTTCAATAAGAAAACTAGAGAGGCGAGCATACCAAGCCCTAGGAGCTTGTTTCAACCCATATAAAGCTTTTTGTACCCGGTAAACATGATTAGGAAAAGCATGATCTATAAAACCGGGGGGTTGCTCAACATACACTTCCTCTTCTATAAAACCATTTAAGAAAGCACTTTTGACATCCATTTGAAATAGTTTGAAATTTTTAAAACTAGCAAATGCCAAAAACATCCTAATAGATTCCAACCTTGCAACCGGTGCAAAGGTTTCATCATAGTCTATGCCCTCCTCTTGATTGTATCCTTGGGCAACCAAACGAGCTTTATTTCTAGTTACAATGCCATGTTCATCAAGTTTGTTTCTAAAAACCCATTTTGTACCAATAACACTAGCATTGTTAGGTCTAGGAACTAACTTCCAAACTTCATTTCTTTGAAAATTGTTTAATTCTTCATGCATAGCCAAAACCCAAAACTCATCATTTAAAGCATCATTAACCTTTTTAGGTTCTAGTTGAGATAGAAATGCAACATTACCACATTCACTCAAGGCTTTTGAGCGAGTTATAACTCCTTTTGAAGGGCTCCCAATGATTTGTTCCTTTGGGTGGTTTGATGTGAATTTCCAAGCTTTAGGTTGTTCAACTTGATCTTGAGCATTTGTGCAATCTACATCCTTTTGAGCTTCTATAGAGGGAGTGTCATTGATTTGCAACAAGTCCAATCCTCCCTCAATATCATCATCATCATCTTTCCTAGGCAACACAACTTGAGAGCCAACATTAGTCTCATCAAAAGTAACGTTTATAGATTCTTCAACAACGAGGCTTCGTTTATTGAAGACCCTATAAGCCTTACTTCGAGGTGCATAACCCAAGAAAATACCAACATCAATTTTGGAATCAAATTTATCATGGTGATCTTTTGTATTTAAAATAAAACATTTGCAACCAAAGACACGAAAATAGCCAATGAAAGGAGTTTTTCCAAAATAAAGTTCATAAGGGGTTTTCTTAAGCTTTGGTCTAATCAAAACACGATTTAAAACATGGCAAGCCGTATTGACGGCTTCCGCCCAAAAATATTTTGGCAAATCAAAAGAATTAAGCATAGTGCGTGCCATCTCTTGTATGGTGCGATTTTTCCGTTCAACAACACCATTTTGTTGTGGTGTTCTAGGAGCGGAAAACATATGAGTTATACCATGATGAGCACAAAAATCATAGAAAAATTCATTTTGAAATTCACCACCATGATCACTTCTTATTTTAACAACTTTCAAATCTTTTTCATTTTCAATTCTTTTAACATGATTAGCAAATTCTTCAAAACAATCATTTTTCTTAGCAAGAAATATTGTCCATGTAAAACGAGAAAAATCATCAATAATCACAAAAACATAGTGTTTGCCTCCAAGAGAGGTAACACGCATAGGACCAAACAAATCAAGATGAAGTAATTGCAAGGGTTTAGAAGTTGATACCTCATTGATGGATTTGAAAGAGGATTTTGTTTGTTTACCTTTAACACAATCCTCACATGTGGTATCTTTGATGAAGTGCAAGCTAGGTAATCCTCTCACAAGATTTCTCTTAGACAATTTTGATATTAACTCCATATTTGCATGTCCATGTCTCTTGTGCCAATTCCAAGGGTTTTCATCAATTGCCGCAAGGCACTTCACATCTTGATTTACTAATTCATTCATCTCAAAAATGTATACATTAGATTTGCGATTAGCAATAAAAACAATTTTTCCATTCATACTAATGATGCATTTATCCGGTTTAAATGAAATATCAAAACATTTATCACTTAATTGGCTAATGCTAAGAAGATTATGATTCAAACCATTTACTAAATAAACATCTTCTATAATGGGTGAGGGTTTCTTACCAATAGAACCGATACCAATGATTTTACCTTTCTCACCACCACCGAAGGAGACACTACCTCCTTTAATCCTTGATAGGGTTGCAAATAACTCTTTATTGCCCGTCATATGATGTGAGCAACCACTATCAATGTACCACATCTCCTTACGTCGTTGCCGTGACGTTCCCTACAAAAGATGAAGATGAAGGTGTAGTAGCTTTAGGTACCCATGTCTTGGGTCCTTAGTGGTTAGTAGTTTTTGTACCTACAATGAGTAGAAATGTGTCCATGTCTCATACAATAAGTGCATACAAAATTTCTTTTGTATGTACGGATGTTAGAACCATGAAACCTATTTCTATCATGGTGATTATAGTTAGCATAAGCATGAGTGGGTCTAGTTTTACAACTCTCAATTTCTAATCTTTCAATCTTTGATCGTAATTGCTTATTCTCGAAATCGAGATCTCCTAGCAATTCATCTTTTAGAGTAAGAGAGGTTGTTAATTGTTCTAGCTTAATATCACAAGAGGCAGGCAATCTTTTAAAAGAAGAATATTCTTTAGACATTCTTTTAAATTCAAAGTTCAATTCTTCTAAAGCCATAGCTATGTCACATTGCATATAGAAAGATTCACTTTCGGCCTCGGATATTACCTCATGTTCATTTGCCATGAAACAAACATTTGGGTCATGAAGAGCAAGTTTGGCTCCTTCTTCATCACTATCCAAATCACTTGGTTCGGATTCTTCCCATCCGGCATACATAGCCTTCTTCTTCTTGTACTTCATGTACTTTTCTTTGAGCTTGGGGCAATCCTTAGCGATGTGACCCGGTTCATTGCATTCAAAACATTTACCTACACGAGAGGAAAACTTGTTGTTAGATCGAGGGTTAAATTTTTTGTTCATTTTTATAAGTCTAGAGATTCTTCTAGAGAGATGAGCCACTTCTCTAGAAAAATCAACTTCACTATCCGACGACGAAGATGAGTTGTCACTAGCTCCTTTGAGAGCTATGGTCTTCAACTTTGGTGACGGCTCCTCAACTTCACGTGATGGCACTTCCTCCTTCTCCTTCCCCTTGAGCTTCTTCTCATGCACTTTGAGCTTTCCGATGAGGCTATCAAGAGCTAAGGTAGTGAGGTCATGAGCTTCCTCAATGGCCGTAGCTTTGGGCTCCCATACCGGAGTCAAGGAGCAAACTATCTTGTAGTTCATCTCTTGAATGGACAATTGCTTATCAAGACCATGTAATTCATTGATGATATTAGTAAAACGGGAAAACATAGCATCAATGGATTCATTAGGAAGCATTTTAAATAGCTCATAATCATGCATAAGTCCACTAATCTTAGATTCCTTAACTTGGGGGGTTCCTTCATGTGTGACACATAATTTTACCCAAATTTCGTATGCGGTTGCACACGTGGAAACCCTATTGTATTCATTGGGGGAAAGACCACAGATTAAGGCGTTCATGGCCTTAGCATTGAGATTGGCAAGGTGCCTTTCATCATCGGACATGTTCTCAACTTTGGACTTCTCTACATATTTCTTTTCTATAAGCCCTAGGATGTCAAGATCAATGCAACGAAGGTAAATTCTCATCCTAGCCTTCCAATAAGCAAAATTACTCCCAGTGAAGAGGGGTGGTCTAGAGGTGGATTGTCCTTCTAACATATGCATATTCAAAGAGGCCTCCATTAGATCTTTTCTCTAAGGTTGTTAAACCAAAAACTGATATAGAGACCAAGCTCTGATACCAATTGAAGGACCCTAGAGGGGGGGTGATTAGAGCAAACCACAAAACAGTAATGCGATTAAAGTAAAAGAGATAGGGTTAGGAATCGTTATCCTTTGACGCAAGATGTGTTAACGAGGTTTGGTCCGCTGACCTACGTCCCCGCTCCCCACTCTCGAGGAGAAATCCACTACACACCCGGTTTGGAAGCCGGAACTTCGTCTACACAGCGATTCCCTCTCAATCTCTCACTACACAGTTGATCTCAACAGATCCCACACCCTCACAGTTGATCTACACAAGATCACTCTCACACAGCAGTAGAAATGATGCAAGACTCTCTCTTTACAAGACCCTATGGCAAAGAGAAAGAATATTGAAGCTGGGAAGTGAAACACATCTCAGAAGACAGCGTCTCTCTGGTTTTTCAGCAGAAGTTAGGGCAACTGGGAAGAAGAAGAAGTCTGGTTTAAATAGAAAAGATTAATCATTTTAAAATCACAATCCAATCTTCCCAATTAAGAAAATAATCTCCTATTCAGACTATTGCCACAGACTGTGCCAAACACAGTTAAGTGATAGCACAGTACCCAAGGCAATCGACCGTTTGAAAGAGCTCTCGGTTGACCGAATAAAATTTCGGTCGACCGCCAGAACGTTCGGTTGACCGAAAAGATGAATTCGGTCGACCGACCGAAAATCCGGTCGACCGCGAGCAGCTATGAAAACAAGGAAAACAAGCAGAGCCATCATCGGTCTACCGGTGCGGTCGACCGATAGAAAAATCGAGATTTCGGTCGACTGCACCAGTCGACCGACGACCTCTCTGGAGCCCAGTGACGAATGACCTTAAGTGCGGTCGACCGGTGCGGTCGACCGCATTCTGATATGCTCCAGAATAGTGTTTTGACTCAAACTAAAATATTTATAAAATATTTATGTGACCTCTGAAAATTATGAAACTTTGTAAAATGTTTTGAATACTAAAAACAAACTGTTTGGAAAAAGAATATTACAGATAGGTCCTCATACTTGTGAAAAATAGTATTTTACGAAAAACGCTTAAAAGCTTAAGTATGAAAATGTGTGTGTAAGTCCCAATAGCTTCAAGTGAATTCAATAACTCTTTGCCTACATTCTAATACTAGAGAGAGAATAAAAAACTAGCTAATATCCTCACATAGAATACGATCTTTGAGTCTTGATATAGCTTGATTTTGGATGAAGCTTTTATATGACTTTGTTGTTCTTGAAATAACATTGCTTCATCACTATGCCTCCTCCTCCTTTGGATATCATCGTTGTAGCGTATATTCCATCCAATCCTCCATAAATGGCACTAACAAGCTTGATAAATGAATTTACTACATTTGCACTCAATAAGCCATTAGTACCATTAATGGTGGTTGTAAAACATCATCAAAACATAAGGGCTAACAATATATACTCATATATATATACAAACAAACCCGAACCGAAACAAATACTGACCCGACCTGAAACCCAGACTCGTGCACTAATTGGTCGACTGATGCTCATTTATCAGTCGACCGACCAACACCTATCGGTCGACCGATTTTAATAATCAGTCGACCAACCAGACATGGTCTCAGTCGACAGTTTCTCATGTGTTCGTGCATGTTTACGCTATATATCTTGATATACGTTTTTAATCGATCTCAAATTGATTATTAACATACTCATTCGCGTCAGAATAGTATCAACCATAATAAAAGTCATTAAATATTATTTTCATAATATTTTCAAAGAAATTATGGGGTTTTACATTCAACCCCCCCCCCCCCACCCCCCCCCCCCCCCCCCTAAATAATTTCATCCTTGAAATTCCGCAAACTGAATCTTAGAGGTTAATAATATGAGAAAAGCACGTTGAGGGGATAATCCAAACAAGAAAACCCTCACGTACACATCTCGTACCATTAATCTCCAGATAAGAATCACAAGCAATATCAACACTTAACAATCTAGAATGTGAATACTTCCACTTAACCTCTAATTAAACAGAACTAGTACGTCGGGTGAAAAATCCAACTAAGGAATCCCCCATGTATATACCAAATGTTCTGAATGATTAAAAGCTAAGTGTTAATACTCACATTCCAGCGTGAAATGTAAACATGGCTATGTAGATAGTATGTGCACAAACAATACTATTGTCAACAATATACGTGCTCAAACCGATGTGGGTAGTGGCGAATCATATCCTCCTCGCGTTCCAAGAAGCTTCCTCAGCTTCTTTCTGATTCTATTGCACTTTGACTAATAGGATCACTTTATTTCAAAGTTTCTTGTCCTCCCTAGCAAGAATGTGGACGGGAATCTCAATGGTGGTCAAATCAGCCTGAATCTCAACCTCTGGCACATCAAATACTCTCTACTGCTCTTCATTGCGTAAGTGCTTCTTGAGCATAAAAACATGAAAGATATCATGCACTCCGGACATCGACGCTGGAAGATCTAGTCGGTACAAAACAGTTCCAACACAATCCACAATCTGGAACGGGCTAACATATCTTAGAGCAAGCTTTCACCGTCTGCCAAACCGTTGGACACCCTTCATATATGACACCTTCAACATAATATAGTCTCCAATCTAAAACTCTAATAGTCGTCACCTCTGATCTGCATAACTCTTTTGCCAACTTTGTGCCACAAGAATACGCTGTCGAATCAACGCTACTTTCTCCAAAGTTTGTCTAACAAGATCTGGTCCTAGTAGCAAGATGTCATCCGGCTCTGCCTAACAAATCGGGGATCTACATGGCCTCCCATACAAGGCCTCATAAAGAGCCATACCTATAGTCGATTGATAACTATTATTGTAGGTAAACTCAATTAGTGGTATATGATCCTCCCAACTACCTTGAAAATCTAACACACATGCCCGAAGCATATCCTCCAACACTTGGTTAACTCTCTCCGTTTGACCATCTGTCTGTGGGCGAAAACGCTGCTGTAAGCTAGCTGGCTGCCGAAAGAATTCTAGAAGCTCTTCCAGAAGTGCGATGTGAAAACTGAGCCACAATCTGACACAATCATCTCTGGAACTCCATGCAATCGTACTATCTCCCAAATGAAAATCCTCACATAAGTCTCCGCCGTATGAGTTGTCTTGACTAGTAGGAAGTGCGCCGACTTCGTAAATTAATCTACAATCACCCAAATGGAATCATTCCCTCTGCTGGACCCCGACAATCCCATAATGAAATCCATCGAAATATCTACCCATTTCCACTCAGGAATGGGTAAAGGTTGTAGGGTACCAGTGGGTATCTGATATTCTACATTCATTTGCTAACTGGTAAAGCATTTTGTACATACTCTACAATATCTCTACGCGTGCCGCTCCACCAAAAATGTCTCTTCAAGTCCTTGTACATTTTGGTTGTGCCCGAATGCATAGTATATCTGGTACGATGTGCCTCATCAAATAGATCCTTCTTCAACTGCGGATTATCTGGCACTACTAGCCGGCCTTTCATTCGAAGGCCCCCATCTGATTCGATGGTCCAATCTGCCTTGGGCTCTTTGGAAATTTTCTCCTTTCGGATTTAAATCCAAGAGTCCTCCAGTTGAGCGCTGACCACTCTATCTATCCAGGATGGCTGTACGGCTAACGCTCCCAAAAATACACTGCATCCGTCAATCTCTAGCCTAAAATCAAACTGACTAAGAGTGCAAAGATCTCGATATAACGAGCACCTCAAAGCTGCAAGCCCATGATGATACTTCCTGTTCAAAGCATCTTCTACGATGTTCGCCTTTCCTGGATGATACTGAAGCGCAAACTCACAATCCTTGATGAACACGACCCATCGCTGCTACCTCTGGTTGAGTTCTTTCTGAGAGAAGGGATATTTCAGGCTCTGGTGATCTGTGAATAACTCGAACTGGACACCATAAAGATAATGTCTCCACACTTTAAGTGCAAAGATCACTACCACTAACTCCAAGTCGTGAGTGGGATAATTCTGCTCATGTGTCCTCAACTGCCATAAGATGTACGCTACTACTCTCTGAGTCTGCATCAAAACTCCTCCTAGATCAAACAATGATGCATCCGTATAGACAGCAAAGGTCTTATCACTGCTTGGAATGATCAGCACTGGTGTTGTATGTGACGTCTCTGGTTTCACACAAGGCTGCAATCCAAGGTAAACCCAAGGATGTCAAACCTGCCATGCACTCACACTGTCCAATAACACATTTCACCATCACAGTAATATCTCTCTAGTGGAATCAATTAAGAATAATGCAGGTACAAGCAGATACGAGAAAAGTAAAAATGCAATGAACATGCCAAGAGAAAGAAATATTCAAAGTATATGATCATGTCCTAATTGAAAAAAAGAGTACAACTAATGAACTAAAATAAATGTGAAATATCTCGATACACTGAGTCAATTGAAATAGTACTAAGGCTCTCAGCCTTCAAAATAAAATACAAGTTTATAAATTACTAAACAAATACTAAACTAATATGGAGCACAAGTTGTCTATCAAGAAATGACGGCGACTATGCAGAAACTCCGTCAACCTGCGACTCTCCGAAACTCTGATCCGCTACCTAAAAAGAAGAAAAAACAATAGCATCAGAGCGCTAGCAAGATCATTTCCATCTGCCCCCAGGGGAAAGGGCTGCTACATGTGATGGAGGCTCTACCTATATATGCATATCTACATAAATCATTTATCTTGTACTTGATGGGGTTAATATTTAGAAATCCATAACACGAGATGGGTACGTTGAGCGAAATAATCCAAACAAGGAAACCCTCATGTATATACCATATGTCTCAAATTGTGAATCGCTAATTATCAACTCCAAAACTAAAAATAACGGAATAAAGAAATACAATACTAAAATATCAACCAAACTAAGTCATATATGTCAACCCAACATCTCATGCTACCCTTGGGTAGTTAATATAAATACCAGTACATAATCCTATGAAATCCACAATACCATATACCCCGTCATAAAAGAACTCAACATTGAACCACGTAAATAAATGACCTCCCGCCTAAAACTCAAGTTGTCCTAGGTTTCACAGAACTATCTCTTACAAAGTTCTATGGTATCATTGCATTATTATGCGGAACGGACTACCTATTCATGCATCCTAAGTAAATACAACCCACTAGCCTTATCGCATCACCGTACGAAACAGACTCCTCCTCGGGTATCTTACAGGTATGGCTCACTAGCCTCATCACATCACCATGTGGAACAGACTATCTCCTCAGACATCCTCATCGCATCACCATGCGGAACGGACTACCTCCTCAGGCATCTAATAAATACGGCTCACTAGCCTCATAGCATCACCATGCAGAATGGACTACCTATTCATGTATCCTGCAATTACCGCTTAATGACCTACTTCAACGGTATACCGACGCACTACCTTAAGCAGTACTGAGCTGTGCCCATCAATGGTATACATACACACACATATATTGTTCGAACTAATCGTCTCCCCATCATGGTAAAAATAATACACACAACTATCCCCTTCCCGGAAGTCCGCATGTGCTAAGCCTCCATATGTGTACGTCTATGTCGTATGTGTAAATCGTTGTATGTCTCGAACCCCGTGTTTACGAACAATGTGTAAGAAAAATCATCACAAACAAGACATGATGTCAGTCGACTGCCCTAGGGCATTGGTCGACCGACGACCAATTTGCATAAGCATGCGTAAAAACAAGCTTTGGTCGAATAAAGAAATACACAAACTGAGGGTGGGATCGGTCGACCGATGCACAGGGTTCGACCGACCAACCAGAGTCCAGAACTCAGGTTTGAGTCTCGTGAAGTTAAGATAATTTCAACAAAAAGAACTTATAGAACATCATTATGGGGTATAGAAACATGTTTACTCATGTGTTTAACATACTAGGGTTTGACTAAACAATTATTTATCATCATAACATGATCTTTAGGGTTTTAAAAAAATACTTTAAACATAACTAATCAGATTAAGTTTGTACAATTAGGGTTCAAAACCTAATTAGTTCATCATCCTAGCAATTAACCATGGTTCTAAACATCGAATTAATATCTTTCCTTCATTTAGTATTTATATTCACAGATTTACACATCAAACTAGGATTTTCAATCCACAAGCTTATATCACTATATTGTTTCATGCTCAAGACTCAAGTTCTATACATCGACAATTAGAGTTTAGGCCATGTAAAATAAGAATTATTAATTAATCTGAAAACTAATGATCATGATCATTTATTTTTATTAATTAAAGATTAATTCTTCTGATCTCTTTGTTGTTTTAAGATTTAACATCAAAACTAGGATTTAAAATCATCGAAATACGCACTACACATTAGATTAACTAATTATACATATTAAAAACATGAATTTCTACGGGGGATAGGTTTGGAGGAAAATGATCTTGCCTCAACACACTGTTGAAAAATCCAAGGGTGCAAGCAAACAGGTTCTCCCTCGCCAAATGCCGACGATCTCGCCCTCTTCTCGGTATTGCTTCACAAAGCTCTCAAAATTTACCAAAATATGCTTTAGGGCTTTTTAAGGGAGAGGGTGGCTACTAGGGTTCAGAAATATGATGTAAAAGAAATTTTTTGTGAAAAACATAGGTATATATAGAGGCAAATCCAAAACAAAAAAATCTGACCCGAAACAGGAAACCCAGTCAGATTGGGAAAATAGTCTTTGATATTTTGGCTGTAACTTTTTCGTCCAACCTCGAAATGAAGTTATTTAAGATGCATTGGAAAGATATTGAAGAGACCTACAACTTTTATCTTTTAAGTTTTTCTACATTCAAACTGCATCGGTGTGTAATGCATATATAATCTTAACTGGTCATTTTTCAGATTCGAATTGCATCAGTGTATAATGCATATATACTCTTAATTGGTCTCAATCAATTACTATCATGCTCATTCATCATTAAATAATATTTATCATAATATAACTTATTTAATACTATTTACCATAGTATTTTTAAAAATATTTTTGGGGTTTTACACTGTAGTCAACTTTGCCTTCAAAGTCTCAAAGGCTTTCAGACATTCCAGGCCCAAACAAACTGAACACCCTTCTTCGTAAGGTGTGTCAGTAGGGCCTTAACCTTGGAAAAATTATGAATAAATTTTTGGTGGTAACCGGCAAGCCCCAAAAGCTACGAATCTCTGTAACGGTCTTCGGTGGCTCCCAATTAAGAACTGCATCGACTTTAGCTAGATCAATTGTAATGCCCTCCTTGCTAATGATGTGTCCTAAAAATCTAATTTCTGAAAGCTAAAACTTGCATTTGCTGAACTTCGTGTACAACTAGTGCTCTCGTAAATTCTGCAATGCCAAACGAAGATGTTGCTCGTGCTTGGCCTCTGATATCGAGTAAATGAGGATGTCGTCGATGAAAATGATCACGAACTGGTCCAAATACGGACAAAAAACCTGATTCATCAAATCCATAAATACTGCGGATGCATTGGTTAGCCCAAATGGCATGACAAGGAATTCAAAAGGCCCATACCGTGTCAAGAAGGCGGTCTTAGGAATATACATCTCCTGAACGCGCAACTGATGATAACCGGATCGAAAATCAATGTTTGAGAAACACTGCGCTCACTACAACAGGTCGAATAAGTCATCAATCCTCGGTAGTTGATACATGTTTCGGATGGTGACCTTATTCAACTCATGATAATCAATACATAAACAAATGTTGTCGTCCTTCTTCTTCACGAAAAGGACTGATGCTCCCCACGGAGAATGATTCCTACGAATGAAACCCTGAGAAATGAGCTCCTCTAACTGAGTCTGTAGCTCCCTCATCTCAGCAGGTGCCATATGATAAGGTGCACGGGAGATAAGTGTTGTGCCCGGCTGCAACTTGATGCAGAACTCAACCTCTCTCACTGGAGGCAATCCACGTATGTCCTGAAAGACATCCTGATACTCTGAGACTACTCTGGTCTCGCTCAAATTAGCATCCTGATCCCGTAACAACACCTCCTCGGCGTATGCCAAAAATAACTTCGCAAATTGGTTACCCTGTGAGGTTGCTACGACCAACTCAGTCCCATCGGAAGCTCGCAAACTAACTGTTTTTGCAAAACAATCGATACTGACATGGTAGGCAGATAGCCAATCCATACCAAGAATCATGTTAAACTCGGACATGCGCAAGGCAATCAAATCGATGATAAACTTAGACTCATCTAAACTGATGACACATCTCCTACAGATACTCTCTAATAGAGACACCTCACCCAAAGGGGTAGAAACTGACAACAATACGTCTAGGGGATGTGCAACTAGCTGAAGTCTATCCATAAATGCAAAGGAGATGAAAGAATGCAAAGCTCCTGAATCAAATAAGATACAAGTTGGGAAGGAGTTCACAAGGAACGTACCTTCCACAACGGCCTCGCTTGCACCATGATCACGAGGTACAACTACATAAACTCTGCCCGAAGTTATGGTCTGCTGCGTCAAAATGTCTAAAACGTATGAAACTATCTATCCCTACGGTACCTCCTGAATACCACGGACCTGACCCTCTATCCTCGGGACTGCTGGTGGTGCCTCAAGTCTCAGCTGCTGGCCCTGGCCTTGGCCTTATCCTGGATTCTGCTGCTGACCCTAACCCTTGCCCTACTGGCCTCCTGCTAATGCATTGTGACACTCTATTGCCTTATGGCCGATCTTATGATAATGATAACATGAACCTTGAAATTTACGATATTGCGGTGCTCTTTGGTCCTGCTGAGGTCCCTTCTTATTGGAACCTTGCTGCTGCTGCTGTGAACCCTTGTCCTGTTGCTGGGGTCCTCCGGGTTCTGAAATGATCTCTTTCCTTTGCCCTTGTCCCCGGACTGCCCTGCTTTAGAGCTTCCATCTTTGCGCTTCTGGAATATGGCGGTCTCAGTCTCCTGTGAGATTGCTGTTGGGTATGACTTTCTATGAACCTTGTTTGATAATAACAAACCCCTATGAACGTTCTGATATGTGTGTTAAGTTGTGCAGGTTGCAGGTTGAACGGAATATAGATACTCAAGTATTTATATATATTATTAATTCAATTTATAACAAATATATAATTAATATATACATGTATGTGTACAGATAGTTTTTATGGGTGTTTTGACTTTTCTATGGCCCCAGATTGTGCGACATATCATATCCAAGGGGTAGAATTAAACCCTAAGCAGATTAGGGTTAGCAAAGCCTACTTAAAGGCTATTAATGATGGCAGTGAGTGAGATTAACGAAAAAAGAGAGCAGAATACAACAGAATTCGCAGATACTCCTCCTTGCATAGGCTTCGCTTAAAAATTCGTAGAAATCCATAGAAATCTATGTTTTGTGATCCGTCAGAAGCTGTAAGAATTAGACTCAAATCCAGACATGCCAAAACTAGTTTTATAGCGAGTGCTACTTCAGAAAATTCTAGATAGATGTGACAAAGACAACATAATACGGAGACCCTCCTCCCTGCACAGACTTCGCTCAAAAATTTGTAGAAATTAACAAAAATCTCTGTTTTGCGATCCGTCAGAAGTTGTGTGAAGTAGACTCAAAGATGGACACATTAATACTAGTTTTACAGCAAGTGCTACTTTAGAAAATTTCAGATCGATGCAACAAAGACAACAGAATACGCAGATCCTCCTCCTTGCACAGACTTCATTCAAAAATTCGTAGAAATTCGTAAAATCTCCGTTTTGCGATTCGTCAGAAGCTGTATGAAGTAGACTCAGAGCTATACACATTAATACTAGTTTTATAGTGAGTGATTATAATGCCTCAGGGTTCACACAAGGCTGCAATCTAAGGTCAAACCAAGATTGTCATACCTGCCAAGCACCAACACCATGCTACGACATGTTTCACCATCACAGTCACTATCTCTCTAGAAGAGTCAATAAATAGGTAAAGGTACAAAACAGACAAATAATAGAAATAGTACAAAATCAGATATGTACAGAAGAAGTGTAAGAATAATCAATAAATGAGCCCAACTGAAATAAAATAAAAAAATCTCTATGTCTGAAATAAATCTCAACATAATGAGTCAAATAAAATCTCACTAAGGCACTCAGCCTCTACATAATGAAATACAAGTCTAGAGTCTGATAAAAACCAACTAAATATGGAATTCTAAAATAACTACAAATATAATAACATCTAGATAGAATCTAAGGTGCAATCCCATCAACCTGCGACTCTCCGTACGCCGGACTCGTTGCCTAAAAAGGGGGGAAAACAACGAGCGTCAAAGCGCTAGCAAGATCATCTCCACCTCTCTCAAGGGGAAGGGGTAGGAGTATATAAGAAAATAGAGTTAGTATATATAAGTATAAAATCATTCATATAACTCTAACTGGAGATTGGTACTTAGAAATCCACCACACGAGAATTAGTACGTCGAGCGAAATAATCCAAACAAGAAAACCCTCATTTATATACCATGTCTCCAATTGTGAATCCCTAAATATCAATTCCAACTCTATGAATGAAAATAGCAAACAAAGAAAAATACTCTAAACCTCAACTATATAGAACCAATATCACATCTCAAACTACCCTCGAGTAGTCGGCGCAATAATAAGAGAATATCACCCAACTCATAATCACCATGGGCCATATCATGTATACCATATATCAAAGGATGTACCCTACTCATGGGTAATCTAACATGAGAGCAAAACTACAACTATAAGTGTATATATATATATAGCAAGATACTATGTAGATATCGGATACAACCTCCTTACTCAATCATCCTTACGAAAAATAGATCTTATCTCTCTATTTCCGGATATGCTCATCCGTCCAGCGGTAATAGGTTTTATCTCCCTATTTTCGGATATGCTTCCATATGATCGTACAACGGTGAATAGGCACCTCAGCCCAACCCGGAAAACATACACAGATCATCTTCGAGTATTTGGGTATAATTGAGGTCTCATTATGGGAAAAACATCCAAATATTGCTAGTGTGGTACAACTGAAATCTCATTACGGGATAAACACCCACACCGAGCATACATAACTGATGAGCAATACTTCGACATATATTAATTCACTTTCATCAACTCAACATGTGTCAAAACAACATAAACTAAGTGTACGTGTATATATCTCGGTGTGCATATTTCTATCTGGTGTTCACCATCATCTCAGGTGTTAAACAACTCTTAAGCATCATAATATAACAATACAAGATCAAGAAATTCTCTCGAAAATCAAAACAGTGTATCACAAAACATGCACAAGCCACTGCTAGATTGTCGGTCAACCGTAGAGTATGCGGCGGTCGATCGAACCACAACCAGAAGCCTCCCAGGCCTTGGTCTGGTAAAACATGCACAAGCCACTGCTAGATTGTCGGTCAACCGTAGAGTATGCGGCGGTCGACCGAACCGCAACCAGAAGCCTCCCAGGCCTTGGTCTGGTGCGCGGTCGACCGCAAGGTATGCGGCGGTCGACCGAACGCGATCTGTTCAGAACGTACAGGTTTCTACACAGATTATGTTCGTGTCATGATTTTATGATTAAACTTGTTTAAAACAATATGAAACTTGCATGAACCATATAAACAACATATTAACATCTCTGGGAACAAATTTCAACATATAAAGCATGATTATTTGCACAAGAAATCATATTTAAACCCCCAATCATGTAAGAAACCTCAAAACGAAGAACAAATCATCTTAATTCAGATAAACAACATTTTTAATCATTTTCAGATCTTAAAACACTTCTATAAATTTGTTCTTAATCTCTTTAAGATGAAAATACCTAGTCTTTATACACATAATATACAAGATTTGCTTTTTATACACAAATTAATCAATTAGGCTCTATAAAACTTATTAAAACTCTTTTAAAAACATTTTAAAACAGGGAGAGGGATTAGCAGAGATGAAACTCGCCTAAAACTTGTTGAAAAACATGCAAGATGCAAAGCCAAGGTAGATCCCTGAGCCAAAAGCCGAAAACAACCCGAAATCCTACTCCAAAGCCTTTGAATCTTCCTCAAAAATCAAATTAGGGTTTATAGGGGAGTTTAGTGGCTACTAGGATTTTAAAACACTGAAAAACTCATGAACAAAAGATATATATAATAGGGAAAACGAATATAAGCCTCAAATACCCGAAACCAACTCGAACTAGGAAAATTTGGTTTTCCGATCGGCGGTCGACCGCAGGGTGTGCGGCGGTCGACCGTCACACAAAATTCCAGATACGCAGGACTTTGGCCAATATGCATGTTTCGACTCGTTTCTTTCTCATGTACTGACTTGTTTACACTTAAAACACTTGTTAGTGTACTCATACACTAATTAATAATATTTATCAAAATAAATATCCACTTATTGTAATTAATCACATACTAATTCAATTCACCATTCATAAGCTCAAAATTTTTGGGGTTTTACAGTGATACTTCAGAAAATTCCAGATCGACGCGATAAAGAAAACATTGAGATTCTCTAAACTTTATTCCTTTTATTTTTATTCGTTGTCGATATGTATTGTCTTTTACACTTATTTTGGACTTAAGATCTGTTTTAGGTTGGGCTGCGGACTACGGGGTTATAGTTCGTGGGAATTGTTAGTAGATTCAGTTTACATAGTGATAGTAACCAACGAATCGTGCCGGGGAGGACGATTGCGGTGGGTGTAAGGGGTTATGTAACTATTTTGCTAATGATTCTGGTTGCAGGACGTAGGCGTGGAGGCCGAACTTGGGTACATCTGTGTGTGCTTTACCTTCTGCATTACTTTCTGTATATTATAACTGCCTGCATTTGTGATTTAATATATCTGTGTGGTTGTTTGGTTGTTTGGCTAAAATGAAAATTTATAAATTGGTCATAGTCTATTCACCCTCCCCTCTAGGCTATGCCTTGATCCAACAATGACAGTATCGGCAACCTCTCGTACTGAGTGAAACATCGTGACACAAGATACCGATGTAAGGTCGGGCAAAGTCCCATCAAAAACATCTGAGCCTGACGCTCCCTTGTCTGCCACATGCCCGTAAATCTGAGTAGTCCCACAAACATGCTCTCATAATCAGCTACAGACATGTCTCCCTGCTCCAAACGAGCTAGCTCTAACTCTTTCCTGATACATACTGCTCGTCAGAGAAGTAAATGAAGTCCTCCCAGATGAGTGTCATATGCTGCTCCGGTGTGAACTGAAGTCAGTACCATCCTCCGGCGTCGCCCTTAAGGCTGAAAGCTACTAGTCTCTACTTCTGAACTGAATCAACATTAAGCATATCTAAAATACTTCCCACATCTTTCTTCCACTTATGGGCTACAAGCGAATCCGATGTGCCCTAGAACTTTAGGGCTCTTATCTTCTGGTACCTCTCCACCAAAAGGAGCCAAGCCTCCTGCTTTTCGGCTCTATCTTTAGTTGGTGGTGGTGTAACCTCTAGTATTACCTCCGCAATAGATTCAGCTGGTATAATTGGTGGAACCACAGGAGGTGATGTTGCTGGAAGCACCTGCTACGCCATCTGCTCCTTAAGTGCTGTCAATCTGGCTGCAATCGATGCTATAAGGTCAAACAAGTACTGCGGAGCCTGCTGCGGCTCCGGCTCTATCATAGCTTGCTTAGCTCCCTGAGCACGGGTTCTACCACGACCACGTCCTCGTCCCGACATCTATAAGTTTAGGAGTAGAGCTTATTAGACGCAGTAAATGAGACCTCAAGCATAAATAACATAACATATAACAATCATATCATACTCCCTTTAAAAGTACGAGTTCAGGAAAATCTTTTTATGGTCAATATTACCTTTAATTCTTTAAATATTATATTATTATCCTAATCCATTCTAATTATCCTATCTTCTTTGAAGTCGTAATTAAATGATTTATCATATTCATAATGAGATTTAACATGTTATTGGATAAAGAAGATATGTTTGATATAATTCAAATTCTTTACTTATTTCAGTTCGTAGAAAATCTAAAAGGCATATGCTAGCCAGCAGTTAAAATTTTTTGGACTTTATAAAAAATATCCTCCAAGTTTTTTAAATTACAAAAGCACCCCTATAAATTTAAAATTTTATTAAAACATCTTAAAAATTATAAATTTTACTTATTTTAATTTAGTGAGAGATCTGAATAACATATGCTAGCTAGAAATTAAAAGTTTTTTAACTTTGGAGAAAATATCTTGTAAGCTTTAAAAATTATAAAAACACCTAAAAATTTAAAATTTATAGAAAACACCTTAGAAATTTCAAACTTATAAACACACTAAAAACCTATACATAACACAAATAACTCCCAAATTTTCATGGAATTTGCAATAAACACTTTAAACATTTTACAAAATGCAAAATAAAACCCTCAAAATTGTAAAATTTATAAAAATTCTGATAATTTCTAACCTAACAATAACAGTACATTGAAAATATAGGAATTACAAATACCCCTACGTAATTTATATAATTTATAGTAAACAATCCTTAAAGTTTCAAAAATTGTAAACAAACCCTTAAAATTTAAATTTTACAAAAACATCCTGAGAATTTCAAACTCATTAGTAAATTAAAAACATAGGAATTATAAATTGTCTATAAATAATTTAAAATCTGTAGAAAAAGCCTATAAGTTTAAAAAATTACAAAAAAACTCCTAAAATTCATAATTTATAAAAAAACATCATGAGAAGTTCTAACCTATAGCTACTAAAATGAATATACAAAACTAATAACAACCCTTAGAAAATTAAAATTTTATAAAAAATATCATACTCCATTTAAAATTTTAGGTTAAGGAAAAGTTTTTCATGGTCAATATTACACGTAATGTTTTTTGGAAAAGAACATAACTAATTAAAAATCTATTAAGTTTGAAATTTACAAAAAAACACTCGAAAAGTTTAGTATATTCCAAAGTTTGAAAATTTTCAATGATTTTTTGTAATTCCTTTATTTTAATGTAATGCTTAATAGTTTTTTGTATTTGTAAATTACAAATTTTGAGAGTTTGTTTTTATAATATTTAAAACTTTTATGGGTGTTTATTTTTTAGTTTTCTAAATTTTTATTGTATTTATAGTGTAATGCATAGATACATCAATTAATGATGATATTAAAGAGTAAGTCGTTCTAAAGATGTGTAAGCCATAGTTAAGTGTGCACATTACTATTCCTAGGCAGTATAGTTTATATATGCAAAAATTTTATACAATCTATATAGTTGTTAAAAGGATTTTAACTTTAATGTATTATTTTTTATAAATTATATTTAATGTGAACCCACCATATAATTTTGATTGTGGTCATCATAATTTTAATATGTTTCATTGATTGACTATATAGGTATATAGACCATAGATTACTTTACTTTCTCACATAAACTAATATTTAGCGCTTAATAATTTAAATTATTACTTTTAAATTTAATATAAACAGAATCTCTAATAACATTTATTTATTTACCTACAGGATAATACAATCTCAATTCCTATTTTTTCTTGAGATTTATTCCATAATTATGCACATCAAATTAGTAACTAAATTAATAATTATTTATGCTTAAATTAGGATGATTGTAGTTGGTCACACACTATAGAATTTTCATAAAGATATATACTTTACTTTCTGTAGCTATCTGCACTGCTCATGTATATTTTATAAATTAGTTGTTAATTTAACATATTAAATTACTTTTCCTTTATAAAAATTTCTTCTTTGGCTTTTGGATTGTGTAATTACTATATCATCATTCTAGCATAGACTCTAAATGGCTTGAACCTCATTCTAAATGGCTTCAAGTTAATGTTTGAGTTGAACTGAAATATAGACTATTGCCACTATGTGTATATTTTTAAAGAAAATCATGTCAACACTTTTTTAAGAGAATAGAATATTCTAACATCTGATATTATAAAAACTAAATATAGTCAATTAAGTGATTAGTAAAAGAGAACTTACATCAGAAAAGCGTGAATAATATGATAAAGAGAATAGGTAATGGCATTGTCAACAGCACTACCAATAGCAAACTATAATATAAAGTTAACCTATTTTGTGGAGCCAAACTACTGGCTATAAGCATCAAGGTTTCAACATTTATACTTTAGAATTTATTAAAAAGGGTTATATAATCTTATATAATAAAATTGATTTAATACTGAATAGTAATATCGTTATAATAATATTGTTACTAGGGAAAATTCTTTATGAACCAGTATATTCTTTATGTTATATAAGCTATGCACTCCAAATTCTTGTGTCTTTTATAGAGTCAAAAAAATTGAATACGAGGCTCTAACATTTTGCTCTCACAACAGCAAAATCCACTTAGTAGATGTAGATATTCCAGATGAGTTATATGTCCCATATACAATACAATTGCAAGTGAGTTATAATAGCATTTTAATTCACATCGTTTGGGCCAAGATTTGATAAGGACTTTGCATTAAAGAATTTTTTTTTTGTATTTAGAGCACATGAAGAAATATATCATAATCTCGCTGCTCTAATTTCGTAAGAAAATAATTCTTCGTACTTTCAGTTTTACTTCTATGATACGGAGAATGAGCTATAAAATTGAATGAGAATATTAGATAATGTAAATATGAGTGAAACAATAACTAAAAATTAATGTGAATATGAATCAAACTACAAGTAAAAGTTTAATTAACATATTGTAAGTAAATTCATATGCAAAATTTCTTCACAAATTAAATGAGTACCCAGCTTTTAAAAACTTTAAGATATCAATAAATAGAAATGTTGTACTAGATCAATATGTTTATAGCTCACAAATAGTAGATCACGTGGCCACAGTCTGGGTTGAAGAAAACAATGACGATATTTCATTTGAGAGAGGGATTATTGAGTTGATGATCAATCCCACAAAAAAATTTATTTTTTTATTTTTATTCTATTTTTATCAATTTAAATAATCATGAAATTCAACCACGTGCATTGCACGTGCATCTCAACTAGTAGGTAAAAACATATCACATGGTATTCACCCAAAATACTTCATAATCAGAGTAAGGTAGTCATAAAAAAATTTCTTAAAATTTTCAAGTTACGCATATTACATCCTCACTCGATCTAGGAATTCTTAGCGAACCCTATACATGAATCCTAGGAAACTCTATCCTAGCTCCATGACTCGACACAGGATATCCTAAGGATACTAAAACAAGAGTTCTGATACCAACTATGATACCCTTGGTTTCACACAAGTCTACAATCCAAGCTGAATCCAAGGATGTCAAACATGCCATGCACTCATACTGTGCAATAACACGTTTTATCATCACAATAATATCTCTCTAGTGGGAGTCAAACAATAAACAAGTGTAGGTACAAGTAGATAGAATAAAGATAATAATAATGCAAGGAACACAATATAGAGAAAAGATCCATAAGTAAATATAATCATGTTCCAATCAAGAAAATGTAGTACAACTGATGTTTGAAACAAGTGTGAAATATCTCAATACATAGAGTCAAATGAAAATAATACTAAGGCACTCTGCCTCTAACACGAAATACATCTCTAAAGTCTAACAAAAAGCAATAAGTAACTACTGCGGAGCACAAATAAACTACTAATAATAAATGACGGAAGCTAAACTGAATCTCCGTCAACCTACGACTCTCCAGACGCCTGACTCATTGCCTGAAAAGAGGGGAAACAACGAGCGTCAAAGCACTAGCCAGATCATCTCCACCGCCCCCGGGGGAGGGGGTTATGAGTATAAAAATACAAATTAATACATATAGATATATAAATCATCTATCCTGAACTAAGATGAAATTGACATTTAGAAATCCACAACACAAGAATGGGTACGTCGAGCAAAATAATCCAAACAAGGAAACCCTCATATATATACTTCGTATCTTAAATTGTGAATCACTAAATACCAACTTCAAAACCTATGAATAAGAAAAATAAAACAAAGGATGATACATTGTCAAGCCTCATCCGAAACAAATCATGTCAAAATAACATACACTACCCTCGGGTAGGTGGCGCAGTCACAAGAATAATCATATGGTAAAAGAATCTCGTATAATATACGTCATGTAAAACAACATCAATCTTTATACCCTACTCTCGGGGTAAATAACATGGGAGCATGAAAATAAATATGTGTGATCCTCTAACAAAAAAATAATAATGTTGAGTAAGGCGCTCACAATATCCTGTGGCATCACCTACCTTACTCAATCGTCTTGCGAAAATAGGCATATTAGTCTAATCAGGAATGATGCATCATAGAGTGTAGTCTACCACGGTCTCATTGTGATATACCAACTAATCCACTCTAAGTGTAGTCCCCCACAGTCTCATTGCGGAGTGCCAACTAACCCACTCAAGCATCCACAACTATCATGAATTGCAATACGCGTCACTCACTAGCATGACAAACACAAAATATAGATTTCACACCTCTAAATGCCCGTGCATGCTCAACTCTAGTACGTGTACTCCAGTGGTTAAGTATGTGTCTCGATGTGTGGACCAGAACTCATGTTCATGATTAACTCATGCGTCAAATTAACAAGTTCACAAACAACACTGACCAGTCGACCGATTCCTTACATTGGTCGACTGGCGGTAATGTGCACAAATAAACCATTGACTAGTCGACTAATGCATCTCGTCGACTAGCCAAAGCCAGACTGTAAGGCTAAAAGTCGAGATCGATCGACCGATCTTGTCCGATTAGTCGACTGACGCTGGTGTCGGGTTTAGGTTACAAGTTTTGTTTACAATGCATCAAAATCAAAAAAATTTGCAATAAACACATGTATTAGAACTTGTTTAATGTGATTAGGGTTCAGTTGTCGACATGAAACATAATTATCAAGTTTGAGTGAAATCTAATAACCCTAACATGATCATGTTTGTAAGAATCATCATGAAAACTACTAAAATCAACATAAAACTAACGTTAGATCTATTTCAGAATCTAAAACCAAATCAAGAAATTTGTTTTAAAACCTTTTAAGTCAAAAAGGTTACATCTTTATGTCATTCAGTTTAAAGAAGCAATCTTTATGTCATACAGTTCAAAAATAGGTTTTAAAATCTAATAAAAACCAAGTAGAAACGGGGATGGGGTTGGAGGAGATGAAACTTGCCTCAAAATCATGCTGAGCTCCTCAAACACGCGAGAAACACGATCCTCCTTTACCAAACGCCGAGCTCCTCTAGGTTTTAGCTTCACAAAGCTCTTCAAACCCACGAGAACCAACTCTAGGGTTATTGAGGGAAGGGGTGGCTTTCGTTTACGTGAAAATATGAAGAAAAATAGAAATTTCAGATATATATATATATATACTCATATATATACAAACAAACCAAACCAAAACAAATCCTGACCCGACCTGAAACCCAGACTCGTGCATTGATCGGTCGACTGATGCTCATTTATTATTCGACCGACCAACACCTATCGGTCGACCGATTTTAATAATCAGTCGACCAACCAGACGTGGTCTCAGCTGACAGTTTCTCATGTGTTCATGTATGTTTACACTATATATCTTCATATACGTACTTAATCGATCTCAAATTGATTATTAACATACTCATTCGCCTCAGAATAGTATCAACCATAATAAAAATCATTAAATATTTTTTTTCATAATATTTTCAAAGAAATTATAGGGTTTTACACTAGAGTTTCCCCCTCACTAACTATATCATTGATCAACCCTCATTTTTCTTTTGTACTTAAATTGTATAACATTAATTGTGATGAGGACTCACCTATGTAGGCATCAAAAACTATCTACAGGTCCTCGCACGTGGCTCAAGACAGAGAGAAGATGATGAACATCGCTATCCTAGTCACAGAAGCTCATTTGACGATGACAAGCGCATGAAGTGAGTCGACGAACCATGTGAAGCAACAAAACTTCGGAATAATGGAAACACGAATGGACCAGGAGCTCCGCATCACTTACGAAAGATGAAGCACCATTCGTGTCCCATCTACTTCACATATGATTCAACCATGAGACCTCATAGATCTCCTCGTTAGCTTTCCGATGCATCTTAAACCACATAGTTCCGAGTTCAGACGATTAAGATACGGCAGAAACGGACGAAACACGTGAGACCAAGTTCAGGCCAAAGTTTGGCCAAGACACCAAGCGGTGTCTCGGCCAAACCTTAACCGAGACACCAAGTAGTGTCTCGGCCAAATCTTGGCTGAGACACCAAATGGTGTTTTGGCCAATGCTTGGCCGAGACACCCACGGGTGTCCGTAGCCCAAAAGTACTATTTTTTACAGATTTAAGCTGTTTTTCGACCGTTAACCGTCTGGATTTGTTCCAACTAATAAAATATCATCCAAGAACATGGTTAAGTAGTTACAACTAAGGATAAGAGTGAATCAACCGTTCTTATCCGAAAACAGAGCTCCCGAAGCCTATAAATACAGCCCAATGCCTTCATTTATTCAGATCTGGAATTCTCGAGCGTTGGCGAAGCCCTGCTGAAAAAAGGTGATGCGGCATAATTATGTACCAAAAATGTTGCAAGTGCACAACCGTGTCAAGTTATAGTATAAAGATATCGATCCACGAGGAAGGTGTTTTGTAGGAGAAAATATAAAATCGTTTCTTATGTTGTGTGCATGACAAATAAGAGTGATGAGTGAATGTGATTGTGGAGAGATAATGAGAGTGAACGTGATAGTGTGTAAATGAATGTTTTTGAGAGTGGATGTGAGTAAAAAATAAATGTGATCAACAAGGCAAGAAGGAAGAATGAAAAAAAATCGAGAAACAAATAAAAAATCAAGAATGAAAAATAAAATTCAAGAATAAAAGAAAATACAAGAAATTAAAGATGGTGGATTCAATTATAGATATGGGTAATCTAAAAGTGAATCCACTTCTTAGAAAAGGGTGATTCCCTAGAGAGTTCTAGCCTAAAGGTGAATCAAACAAAAAAAAAACTAAACCCAAGAGGGTTCTAGCCTCAAGGTGAATAGTGCAAGAAATTAAAATCTAAGTACAAAATAAATTACAAAATCAAAACTATAAAATAAATTGCAAGAATTAAATACAAGAAAATAAATCTACTCTATAAGCATGAAATAAATCTAATCTATCAAAAATTTTCACCCCTCTAACCCCTCACTCTCTACCCCTATTTATAGTAAACATCAGTGAATGAGAGCTATTAGATTGAAATCTTATCCAAAAACATCAAAAATCAGCCTTAGATTCGTAACTAACTGCCCAGGGTATCGATGCCTGCATCGATACAGGCATCGATGCCGGCATCGATGCAGGCATCGATGCCTGCCCTTCTCCTGTGTGCTGTCCGCATATCCTCTTGTATTTGGCTTTTGGGTTTGGGTCTTTGGCTTTAGCTTGGACTTTTGGGCTTTGACATTTGGGCTTTGGCATTTTCTCTTGATTTTTCCACTGGGCTTTGATTTATTTCTTCATTAAATATTTGAAAGAATTCCTTCGGCTTCATGGGCTTTATTTCTTTATTAAATCAAGGGCTTTTTGTTGAGAGATTGGAGTTTGAGATTTATTCTTTATTAACCTATAATTAAAGATAAGAACAATTATTAGTAGCATATTTATTCATATAAAATAGATAATGAGGATATAAAATTGTAATAAAATGTGATTATCAACTGAAGTCTGAAGGAGCACGAATTTCAGAAGAGAGGAGGAGATCAGATAGAGTTCATCGACATAAAGAATAGGAGCTTGTCTGATCTACACTTCCCGGTCCTTTGCCTTGAGATTGCCCCGTTGTGGTAATCTCGAGAAGAGTGATTATCTCGCTGTTATCGAGATAATTGCTTCGGTTCCGTGATTCCTTCGCGAATCGACGAAGCTCCGGATCTAATCTGGTCGTTTGGTGGTCCACGGATATTAACATCCCCGTCACAGGCTAAGATCCCACGCAAGTAGCGGGCGATAAACATATGTTGTGCTGTTTGACGAGAGTTGTACTTTTTTTGTTTTCATTGTGTAAAGATCTTATAAAAAGACTAACTTTTATTTTCATTGTAACGTTTGAAGTTGTAATAAACACAACAATAAACAAATTGACTTTCTCCCTAAACAAGCCGACGACCATAGTGGGAGCCAACAGCTTCGCTGTCGAAGCTGTCGTGACGCAACCAGCAATCAAGATCCTGGTGAATGAAGAGGTCGAATATGAGTTCGACCAGCAAAAGTTTGAGGAATACTTGTTCTCCTCCAGATCTTCCTCTCCTCGCAGATCCAAAAAAGTCCACTGGTCTTCTGACACGAAGACCCGAGAAGATGATCTTCGCATCCTGCTACTGCAGTCGTAGATCACGACGTGTCGCCGATATCCGGCGAAGTTAGATCAGCGGACCCGAACTTGACCAAAGAGTCAGCTGAAGGTGCACCAACGTTGTCAAAGAGGGCGCGCCAAAGACAGCGTCAACATCTTGCACATCAACTTGCTAAGGTTTTGGAGCCAATAGACGGGATTCGCTATGATGTGGATCTAAAATCTAGGCAGTTCCAAGAACAACAACGACGATCGAGCAACCTCTCCTCTAAAACAGAGAAGAACGAATAGGTCCACGTCAAGAGGACCCGCTCTACCCTTGAGGAGCAAATGCAAAAGCATCACGCATTGCTGGCGCAAGCCCGAATCCTTGTGCAAGAAGCGCAGAAAATGCAGAAGGAAGAGGTGATTAAAAAATCACCCAAACAGAAACGGGTTTGGATGCCAAAGGTCAAATCAGCGCCTAATGCAAAAATAGATGAAGTTACCCTTCAACCTTCGTCAACTCCGGATCCCACTCCCCTTGGTAGTGTGGACCTCACCAAATTCAGAGTTTCTTTGAAAGACCATCTTGGTCCTCTCCCCGAAGATCGAGGTAAAGCACCTGTTAAGGAGCGATTAGGACCGTCGAAAGGCTCCTAAACAATCATTCAGGCTGAGGGTCATACTAATCCCCCTAATAATAAAGGAAAAGCTCTGATGACTGTTCGCATCAGATTACAAGTCGAAGTACAAGAGCCCGTTAGAGTTTCACGCGCACGAAGGCGTAAATCTAAACGAGTGACTCTTGGAGATGCCAATGAAGCATCGTATCCCCAGAGGAAAACGTATTCGTCTGACGACGATATTATACCTGGGAAACCATACCAACACATGACAGGTTGCTCCAGTCATCAGACTGATGAGTTGTACTATCAAACAGCAAATACGAACAAGGCTCGGAAGAGAAATGTCCGAAAGACGAACTCTCGTTGTCCGTGTGTGAAAATTATCAAGGCAGTGTTGTTAGAATACAGCTGCCACGAGACTACTCCCTGGAGGGTCTCAGTATTTGAATTAATCTCTAATGAAACATTCGAACCAAAGACGATACATTTTCTCAGGAGAAAACTAACTGGCTTAGGTGACGAGTTCCCTCGAGTAACTATCAACATGGCCCAAAGGCAAGTCCTCGCAATGGTTCAATCCTAAGCCTTTTACAGAAGTATCCCAATGCATGACTTGGCTATGGTCTAGAACTGTTAGACCTAGACTCAAGAGGGCATGGTCCTCGGAAGATGAAACGTCAGATGCTTGCTCTGCATTGGCTTCTGACGATACAACGTCCAATGCAGGGTAATATTATGAATCATTCATGATTAATGTCGAACAAATGGCTAAAATTCTCGAGGATGCTTTAGCCAAGCAGAAATTATGAATCATTCATGATTAATGTCGAACAAATGGCTAAAATTCTCGAGGATGCTTTAGCCAAGCAGAAAGAGAATTTTAAATTTGAGATGGAGATGGCAAATGGCTAAAATTCTCGAGGATGCTTTAGCCAAGCAGAAAGAGAATTTTAAATTTGAGATGGAGATGGCTATGCAAGAGATGAGAGACATGCACAGCCAACAAATTACGACGCTGACGAATCAGCAGGGAGAGTCCAGCCGTCGTAATAATCCTAACCAAGCTGATAGCGATCGAAAAGCGGATGAGAATGCCAATATGGACACCCTCTCATTGACAACAATGCTGGGGGTGGTACCTCAGATGATAACAATACGAAGGAGGACCATGTCACTTCTTCCCGGAATCGCTCGAAGAAAGATACGAGCGAGAATAAGAAGATGAGGGACTTGGAGAGCAAAATTAATGCGTTGATGAGCGCTCAAGAAGTAAAGAGGTCTGGAATACCCTGTCCTTACCCAAGAGAGTGGGAATCAATCCAGTACCTGGTAAAGTTTAATTTGATCAACTTCACGCTGTTTGATGGAAATGGTTCCCCCACTCAGCACTTAATATACTTCAAATCTTATTTGGGAATAATCTCCGGAAATGAGCCCTTGATGGTACGGTCATTCGTTAGCACCCTTCACGGAGCGGCCTTCGATTGGTATCGTCATCTTAAGCTGGGAAGTATGAACAGTTGGGATGACATGGAAGACATGTTTCTCACAAATTTCTTCGATGATGATACTGAGGTTTCAATCGGAACGTTATTCGATGAGAATCAGAAGGACGGAGAGTTGGTCGAAAGTTTCATCAAATGATTCTGGAACAAAGCTATGAATTATAGAGATCCGATTAGCGAGGACTTCATCCTGGAAACCTATCATAACAATCTTTCTCTGGATATCCTAGAAGCCATGGGAATCGCACCATCCAAGACTTGGAAGGACTTGAAGGTCCAAGGAGAACGAGCCGAACACTTTCTCAAAAGGAAGAAGGTTGAAAGAGGTCAAACGGCGACGAATACTCCACAGCAGAATTTTGTCCCTCAGGGTAAGGGAAAAGCACAAGCGAATGCAGTAGACGCGAACCAAACATTCGAGCTGCAAGCGCAACCGCAACCGCAACAACAACAGCAAAAGTCGCCTTAGCAGTCACGGTGGTAACAACAACCTCAGAAACAGAAGACTTCAGAACCAAAATTCCCAAAGGTTTACTCTTTTAAAGAGGACGAAGTCTCCGGTATTTTTAAATATCTCATAGAGAATAACAACATCAAGTTGCCTCCGATCCAAGATCAGGAAGATGCCAAAAGGGTTAATGATCCGAAATACTGTGCGTTCCACAGAGTAGTCCACCACCCGACTAAGTCATGCTATGCCTTCAAAGACAAGATCTAAGCTTTGATCGATGTCTGGGTCATTACTATACAACAGACTAAGGAAAAGAATGTGGGTGTGAACGTAGTGTCAATCAGCTTCGGGTCTGTTCCTTTGAATTGGTTTCAGTCCGAAACCATAATGAATGTAGCAGTGAAGATCATCAATAACGATCCTCACGAACAACGCCAAAAAGGACTTGTGCCACACACAGCCCTAAATGGCGAGATTCTCTGGGTCCATCCCGATCTAATTGAAGATGAACAGTGGGTCGGATCGTCATCCAAAAAGAAATCAAAGGGAAAAGGGAAGTCTTGTTGTGGAGCCACAGCCATTCCAGAAGAAGATGATGAAAAAATTCCTGCTTTCCCACTCTATGAAGATGAACAAGAAGTCTTTGTAACCAACAGAGAACCGGTCTTTGCTATCCGGATTGGGAATGAATACCATTTCAAATACCCCGATGCCTCCAAGC
Organism: Asparagus officinalis; assembly: GCF_001876935.1. Taxonomy (NCBI): domain Eukaryota; kingdom Viridiplantae; phylum Streptophyta; class Magnoliopsida; order Asparagales; family Asparagaceae; genus Asparagus; species Asparagus officinalis. The sequence continues at coordinate 96,780,387 of NC_033800.1, forward strand.
AGTTAGCTAAGCAGGGTGTAACCAAAATCATTCTCTCCAAGACATTAGAAGAAATGGGAGTGGTCACAGCTCCCCCAGCACTTGTTGAAAAGACTCAGCAAAAGCTAAAGGAGAAAGAGCCTTTATACCAAGAGGGTCAGAACCCGAAGCAGTCTCGATTCAATCAACCAATTGAGAGAGACAAACCGGGGACCTCGAACACTCCGCAGTGCTTTGATATTATGACACAGTTAGCCAATATACCGGCCAGAATAACACTATACGAGCTGCTACGTTCTTTCGAAAGACACGAGGGAAGCATTGCAAGAAGCCTTGGAAAATTCTGACACTTTCCTGACTCAGATCAAGCCATCCCCTGAAGAACCAGAACCGTCAGTCCAACATTATAACCTCGCAGCACACCACTTTTCCTGCATTTCTTTCACCAAAGAGGAAATGCATATGAAGAATTCAAAGCATGACTGACCCTTGTATTTCACCGGGCACATTGGCTCCAGTGTGGTCAACCGGATCCAAGTCGATCCGGGTTCCACTGTTAGTATCATACCATGCCGATTGATATATAATCTCGGAATACCGGCTAATAAACTGGCCTCTACGGGTACTACAATCTACGGATTCAACACCAGTGGGTCCAGACCACTAGGTAAAATCCGAGTGAAGTGCCAGATCAGAGACTTAAAGTAGGAAGTCACATGTTATATGATCGACGCAGAGACGTCCTATAACTTACTGTTGGGTCGACCATGGATCCACGGTAACATTATAGTCCCTTTCACCCTTCGTCGGTGTCTTAAATATATAAACACTAATAATGAGGGCCGTTTAAGGGGATGGAAAATTATTTTACCGACTTCCTTCTCTATGGAACTGAATCCGATACTGAACCATCGGCCCAAGGTACGGACAACAGAGAAGAAGCTGACATCAAAGCTGGGTTCGATTATAATATTGGTTTTGTACTTAATGACATTGTACCCATTGTAATCAATCTTGACGATGGAGAGTCATCAGATAGTAGTTGTAATTGGCAACTTGCCGAAGAAATAGCAATAAATGATGATTTAGAGTACTCATTAAGTCTTGATAACATCATGAAAGGGTTATATAATGATCTGACTTGTATATGCCACTTCAATCATGTTGCATGATGAAGAAGCATGTTCAGGATTCATTCAGAACGATACTTATTGTCCCCGCAAAGGTAGGGGGTGAAAAGGAAGTTGTCTACGGTAAAGGAAAGGAATTTTTAATACCAGAACACTTCTTGGAAGAAGATGACGATGATGATAAACCTGCTTCTCATTTATTCAGATATGATACAAAAGCATGAAACCTCATGGAGAGATATGGATATGACTTCGCACTTGGAGAGGGTCTTTGTTTCGGTCGAGGTCCGCGAGTTCCACCTCGTATGGCTTATGTACCAAAAGGAAAACCCGATAATTATTATAGTTACAGAAGAGGTTTAGGCTATGTCTCCTTGTCCGATGACGAGTGCTACTGGCAAGTCATCGATCAAATAGCTAATAAGGGTAAAGACGGATATTCTTCCGATTCTTCAGCCTGAGACTCCGACGCTAGTCTTGGGGAAATGTTCAAAAGACTAATGTCGAACATGACTACAATCGACTTCGCCACCGTTGAAGAAGACGATCAAATACTAACTTGGGAAGACCCTTGGGTTCATCACCTGAATATGCAGTACGGTGATAGATTCGAACAAAGGGAACCCCCTACAGAGGACCAAGTAATCCAGGTAAATATGGGTGATGAGGATAACCCAAAACTGATATTCAGTAGCGATAGTCTCCCACCAAATAAGAAAGAAGAGCTAATTGCCCTCATTAGGGAGTACATTGATGTTTTTGCTTGGAACTACGAGGATATGCCAGGGCTCGATCCAAATGTGGCAGTGCATCGCCTCAATATTAAACCAGATGTTAAACCTGTCAAACAACAACAAAGACGGTTTCGTCCATAAATTATGGAGGCAATCGAGTCTGAAGTTAAAAAGCTTATTGGCTCGGGTTTCATCAGGGAAGAACAACATCCTGAATGGCTTGCCAACATTGTCCCGGTCCTTAAAAAGAACGAGAAAATCAGAATCTGTATCGACTTCAGAGATCTTAACACCGCTTGCCCGAAAGACAATTTTCCTCTTCCCAATTGGATGTTATCATCGACAATACGTGTGGATTCGAGAGAATGTCCTTCTTGGATGGATTTTCTGGTAATCAGATAAAGATGCATCCAGATGATGAGAAACATACTACGTTCATAACACCCCTTAGTGTCTTTTGTTACACAGTTATGCCATTCGGCTTGAAGAACGTAGGTGCCACATACCAAAGAGCCATGTCAAAGATTTTCCAGGAGCATCTTTGGAAGACTGTCGAATGCTATATGGATGATCTAGTTATGAAGAGCCGTGATAAAAATGATCACATCAAAGACTTGAAGATGATGTTTGACCTGATGCGGACTCATCAACTGAAGATGAATCCTACCAAATCTTTCCTCAGAATGTCCAACGGCAAATTCCTTGGATTCATCATCACCACTAAGGGTATTCACATTGACCCTGATAAAGTAAAGGCAATTAATGAGTTGCAACCCCCGAGAAATCTTAAAAAACTCAGAGGATTACATGGACGATTGGCTTATATTCGTCAGTTCATCTCGAACCTTTCAGGGAAATGCCAACCATTCTCCAGGCTCACAAAGAAGGGCGTATCATTCGTTTGGGACCATGCTTGTCTAAAAGCGTTTGAGAATATCAAAGAATATCTCTCAAAACCCCATGTACTCATTGCACCGAAATCGGGCAAACCGTTCTTGATTTATGTCAAGGCGACGAGCCACTCGTTAAGTGCATTACTTGCACAAGACGACGATAATGGTCATGAACAGGCATTATATTACTTGAGTCGGACCCTTGTGGACGCCGAATCTTAGTATCCAATGATTGAGAGAGAATGTCTCGCCTTGGTGTTCGCAATTCAAAAGATGTAGCATTACTTGGTTGGACAGACTATTTACCTCATTTCCAACATTAACCCAGTCTGAGTATTCATGATGTAGCCAGCTTTTATGAATTGGCAGTTAGCAAAATGGGCACTGCTCCTGTCTTAATATGACCTATACTTTAAACAACATAAGTCAGTCAAAGGACAAGCTATCCGTGATCTCTTGGCAGCTAACCCAACTACAGATATCGCCGAGGTATATGACGATCTGCCAGATGAGACCCACAAAGCCAATGTAACCTCCATCAACAGGTGTGGCGTTTGTACTTCGACGGTGCTTCGAGAGTATCTAATGTAGCAAGTGCTCCTGGATGTTCTAAGATCTCCTCTGGAGTCGAAGTTGTCTTAGTTTCCCTAGGAAAACATGTGATGCCCCGAGCCTACTCACTGACCGAGCCATGCTCAAATAACATAGCCGAATATAACTCACTGCTTATTGGACTCAGCTTTGCTAAAGAGCTAGGGGTCGAATACCTTAAAGCTTTCGGTGATTCTCAACTGGTAGTTAAATAAGTTCAAGGAGAGTATGAGGTCAGACATCAGGATTTGATACCATACCATAAGATGGCCGTTGAGATGGCAGAATCGTTTGAAGGATTCTTCATCGAATACATTCCACACTTACAGAACGCCTACGTGGATGCGTTAGCAGCGCTAGTAGTATCTCTGACACAGCCTCCCGAGATGAAACAATTCGTTATGGTAAGAACTCACCAGCTCTTCGTACCAATCTACGATGTAGACGACGGAGAAGAGGATATTAAAGAAGTGCATTCAACCCAAGTTGAGTTCGAATCCCGAGACTGGCATTTCCTTATTATAGACTATATCCTATACGGGATTTTACCAGAATACATGAAGGAAAGAGACTCAATTCAATGGAGAGCACTAAGATTCTACTATAACATAGAAAGTCGAACATTATATCATCGGGGGTACGATGGCTTACTACTACGTTGCCTATCGACTAAAGAGACGAAAGAAGTCCTTAAGGAGACGCACGAAGGGGTTTGTGGCACACACCAACCTAGCCCCAAACTTTATGACCGCATCAGAAGGATGAGATATTTTTGGCCCACAATGATCAAAGATGCAGTCGCATATGCCCGAAAGTGTCATGCGTGTCAAGTGCACGCGAATTATATGTACCAACCCCCACAGCATCTACACCCTTCGGCTACATCATGGCCTTTTAAAACTTGGGGAATGGACATCATGGGTCCTATTTTTTCCCCGTCGGTTAAAGGCGACTGATTCATCCTGGAGATTACCGATTACTTCTTCAAATGAGCTAAAGCGATTTCGCTCAGAGAAGTTAAGACGAGCAACGTCGTGGATTTCATCAAACACCATATTATCTATCGGTATAGTGTCCCAAGATAAATTATACATGACAATGGTCCTCAATTTGTCAGTAATACCTTTATCAAATTTTGCGAGAAGTTCAAAATTCAAGACGTCTCGTCGACATCTTACAATCCCATAGCGAATGGATTGGCTGAAGCCTTTAACAAGACTATCATAAAACTTTTGTCGAAACTCGTGAAGACTAATAAACGAGATTGTGACGATAAACTCAGAGAAGCTCTATGGACCTATTGCACCACAGTTTGCACACCTACTGGAGCAACCCCGTATTCTCTAGTGTACGGGTGGGAAGCAGTTTTTCCATTGGAGGTCCAAATTCCATCTCTTCAGATCGCTCTTACGATGGAGATGACGACCAAAGAACGACATCAGAAATGTCTCGAAGAACTAAAGATGTTTGATGAAAAGCGCTTAGAAGCCTAACAGCACATTGAATTCTATCAATCCAGAATTTCTCGAGCTTTTGACAAAAAGGTTCGACAATGGAGTTTTAGGGAAGGGGATTTGGTCTTAGCTATCCGATGACCAATAATCCTCAATTCCAAGAAGAAAGGTAAGTTTGAACCCAAATGGGAAGGACCATTTGTGGTAGAGATAGTCTACTCAAATAGCGCATGTCGCCTTATTACTAAGGAAGGTGCCCGACTTATGATGCCGATAAATGAGAAATTCTTGAAAAAGTACTACCCTTAGTACATTCAAGATAACTCATGTATTGGGAAGTTCCCGGAAGAATACTACGTGTAGTATTCTTAGGGATAACCCAGTTACTATAAAAAATGATAAATAAGAGATCCACACTTGGACTCTGAATGTTTTCAAAGTTAGAACATATCTTGACATCGAATTCACCGACTCTCGTGAATTCTTTTACTGAGACGAGATTCGACCATTTTGACAGATCAATCTTTCTCCACAAAATCCCCTACTGATCAAATTAATTGACGGTGGGTCCACCAAAACTTCTATCCACCAATCTTCAATGTCTTTCAAACTTGACATGTTAAGTCTTGACTTCTATCCACCAATCTTCAATGTCTTTCAAACTTGACATGTTAAGTCTTGATCACTTAACATCAAAATCTTCCATCGAGTGACTAGTACAAATCGGTGACATGTTAAGTCTTGATCACTTAACATCAAAATCTTCCATCGAGTGACTAGTACAAATCGGTAGGTTTCACTGCTATCAGTATTACACTCCCACTTCTTTTTTGGTTAAACCTATAAAAGTTAGGGCCAAAGCCAAAATCCCCTCTCTATTCCTTCCATGAACGAGAGGTCCACTTTTAATTTGAGCAATCAAACCTATAAAAGTTAGGATTGGCTCCAACCCCACTTGGTCAAACCTGCAGATAGTTAAGACCAAGATCGGATTATCACTTTCGATAAACGAGAGACTTCTACCTTTTCGATTTCAGCCAAACCTATAAAAGTTAGGACCAAAAACGGAATTTCACCTCAATAAATGAGGGATTCTTTTCTTAGATTTAGCAACCAATCCTCTTTCCAATTCTCGGAGTGGAGATCACACTCTTAGTTTCACCTTTCCGGATTCTGGGGGTGAAGATCCCACCTCGAGTTTCCTTTGCATCTGGAGATAGAATATAAAATTCTTCCTCTTCAGTTTTGGGAGATAGAATATAAAATTCTTTCTCTCCCATTTTAGATTCGTCTTTACCATAAACAAGACATGGAGACAGAATATAAAATTCTTCCTCTCCAGTATCAGGTTTGTCTTTTACCCTAAGAAAAGACACAATTCCTGACTTCAAATCCATACACTTCATACATGGGGGATTTTATCTCGATCCTTAATTAAAGATAAGTCAGCGCCTAACACGCGTTGCCGGGTAGTCTATTACCGTGAGAAAGACGAAGTCTACGTATTCAATATCGTAGCACTAAAAGAGTTAACTCTTTTAGCACAACGTTACATGCAGAACGGACTTAAACAAATCGCATGCTAGCCTGACTCAAATGGTAATCGGTAAAGGCATGTCAAATCCGTTGATGGCTGAGGGTTTGCCAAAAATCCTATAAATATTGTGGTTATTCATCCTAGATTAGATAATAATCATAATAAAGAGTGAGCTAAATAAAAGATTTTATTTCATTAATAAAGTCAAAATGAAGGAACTATCACTCTGAGTACAATCTGCGGTTGAGAATCCGGTGTTCTAGCATAGAAAGATCTTCAGCAAAACTCTGCTCGAGTTTAGCCTGCAACTCAACTCGAATGGAATCTTCAGATGTATCCAGTACCTTCGCGGCTGCGCTCCTCAACTTAGCCAACTTCTCTTCTGCAGGCTCCAGCTTCCCCAATGTCTATCTTCGAGAGTCTTCAGCATTAGCTAAATCGTCCTCAAGAATAGTGCGGGATTCTTTGGCATACTTCAAGGCCTTCTTAAGTTCAACTATCTCCTCGTCGGTCGAAGCTAGAGAGCTAAGTAAATCAGCCTTAGCCTTATCCTTCCTCAAGAGAGTAGCCTTCATCTGTGTAACAGAGCTCTTCTGTGACTGAAGATCATGTCCAATGGATACTCTGGAGTAAGGCCACTGCTTCAACTCAGATTCCAACTGAGTAGCAACAAAATAGGGAGCACCTCTAATCTTCCAGTCCCCTAACTCTTAGGATTCGCACTCCAGTATGGCAAGATCCGCAACAAGGGAATCAGCTAGCTCGGGGTACCCCTCCTCCCTAATCATCACCATATGATGGTTAAGTGATCGTCTATACTGATCAAAACGGAATCCATGATAAACGATCCTCTTGACCATCTTACCCAAGAAGGTAAGGAAACTCTCAAGATCTATCTGGAACATGTCTGTGCTCGGATCGGTATCAGATAATAAAGCCATAATGAGCTCATATGGAGACAGTGAAAACCCTACAATAATCATATGAAGAGGTAAGAAACCCTAGAGTATTATGGGGAAATTCAGAGCGAATTATAAACTTACCAGCGCCGACAGAGGTTCCTTCAGTTTGACGTTCTGTAGCGGGCTCCACCAATCTAGTCTCGGCAGGCTCGGGAATGATAGCAGGCATGACTGTCGATGGTATATCGACTCCTCTAGGAGATTCTACTATGCCCAGAGGGTTTAGGGGAACAGCAGCCTGAAGATGGGAATCGAACGACTGACTCATGGCCATATTTCCCTCTAGTGGAGAAGAAACAGAATCCTCAGGCAGACTGGAAACACCAGGAATCGTAGTAGTATCAGTCCTAGTGGCTAGTCCTGCGATTACAACTCTTCGTCAGTTAAATAAAGATTTCGACAAATGAAGATAATGATGATGCAGAGGATTATGTGCGTACCTGCGGATAAACCACCCTCAGGCTGACTAGAGATACCAGGAATCGTAGTAGTATCAGTCTGAGCGGCTGGTCCTATGATTACAGCTCTTTGTCAGTCAAATGTAAATTTTGACAAATAAAGAGAATGATGATACAAAGGATTACACACGTACCTGCAGATAAAACACCATCAGGTAAACTAGGGATGCTAGAAATCGCAGCCTTATTAGTTATAGTGGCTAGTCCTACGATTAGAATTCCCTGTCAGTCAAATAGAGATTTCGACAAATAAAGAAAATTTTAATGTCGGAGACTAAATGCATACCTGCAGAAGAACCACCTTCAATGGATGGTCCTGCAGCCTCTCTGGTAGCTTGCTCTGCCAACATCTCAACGAGCAACCTAGTGTCGAATCCCGAGAAACTCGGTGCTGAAACGTACGTGTGATCACTAAATCCATCGAGATCCATGCCATAAAAAGTCTCATCCTCGATTTGTCTCTCCAGCGTAGTATCTGCACGAGAATTTAAGTGTTGGATATATAAAAAGAAGCTAAAAGTTCATAATAGAGAAGTGCGGACTCACTTATGACAGTGGCAGGAGGCTCATCCACCACGATATTCGTGAATGAAGCGCGGAAGTGATTAAAGGGGGAACGAATTCGAAATTACCTAACTCCTTTAACTGCCACTAGAATGGTGTATTACCGGTGTTAGATATACATAGGCATAAAATACTCGGCTCAAGGGTATTATCCTGGTTAGCATCCCAGTTCGCTCCAACATATGTAGGCTCATCATGAATGGCATCGCACATTTGCTGCACAAAGCTCCGGCTATCTAAATGGCCAGGATCAGAGAATACAGAGTCGCAAGGAAGTTTACCTCCGCCATGGCTTCCTAAAACACGAGACATGATTAGGTTCAGGGAATCTAGAAGAGCACCATTTTAAGGTCATGAAAATAATGGAACATTACCTTCTTCTCCACCAGTAGTTACAGTACCTCGTAACTCGACTTCACGGGCGTGCTGACCAATGTGTGACTTATGAACGGTCTTCTTCCATTTTGGGTGACAAACCTCTATAGGACCAGTGGGTCGCTCATGCGTAGATTTAGTACGCATCTCAACCTATGCAGGAGCCTCGGTACCGGATCATGATCTCGAGTAATGGAAAATGAGAGGTTCATGCTCATCAATCATCCTACCTGGAGTGACAAGAGTCATCTTATTAGGATAAGTAAATAAAACCTTTCGTTCCGGCTCTGGTCGAGATCTAGAACATTGAGACCAACGAAGAAATGCCATATCCATTAATTCCGAAAAGAAAGAGTCTGACAGACCTGTCTCAGATTCTTCCTCATCAACTCCAACGTCGGTGTCCATATCCCTAAATTCTTCTTCAGAAGTCTTATCCTCATCATCAATAGGAAGGAGCTCCTCATCATCCTCCATCTGGATTTTGCTCGAACAGGAAGGTTTGACAGGTTTCTTCCCTCGCTTCTTTGAAAGCCCAGCCTTACGAGCAGCTTTAATGGTAGTCTGAACCAAGTGCTCAGCCTCCAACTCTGAGAGGCTCTTCACATCTAGCGTTTGGATGAAGGGAGAGCGAAATAGGCACCGGTACAACCCGTCATAGTCTAGAGCCATGCTCGGGCGCCGTCAATAAGACCTCCTTCGGTCCTCAAGTCTCGGTTCGGGTTCCCAACATATAGTTGGTCATAACCGAACTGATGAGCGAAACGACAAGGGAGATAGGGCTCTATGTGACAACGACCATTCACCCGAAGAACGAGGTACCCAGCACGAATGTTCACCAACCAACGGAAGCAACTAACATCAAGGAAGGTCCGACCGGCTCCCGGCTTCTCCTCATCAATCAATACGTTGTCATAACAACCCGAGAAGCGAGGAAAACACCTGAAGAACTCCTAGCTCCTACGAACTTGAAGCTCTCGTTGTACATCAGTGAAGTTCTTCGCGTACCATTTGCTCCCCTCTAACAACTGCATAAAAGGGACAGAGGCATCGGTAGTACTAGGCGCTAACATCAAATCAGGATGGTAAAGGACGAGTCATGCCATCAAGTACGTATACAGAAGGTCAACCTTTACGGAGAGAATCTCGATTGACGGTTCAGAACCCACATGTGTAAAACCATCGACCAAATACCTAAGCCCACAATGAATGCCGGCAACCATCGTCGGAAGCAGAGAAAGATCCTTCCCGTGAGCTGACTGAACGGCGGGGAGGAGGACCTCAATAGGCAAGGCATCAGAGAATTGATATGGAACAACGCACTTCTTCAACCAGAGGGTGAGATACCTCGCCAGGAGGGTCTTAGGCCGAATAGGCTTCCGTACATGGCAAAGGAACGTCCGAAATTTAGTCCCCGCTAGAAAGGAACCCTCAACACTAGCAGTGGTAAATGAACAAGCACCGACTTTCTCAATTAAGCCATTAATGGTAGAAGGTGTCAAAGAGGCCAACTCACAAATAGTCTCGCCCGAACTGCTCTCCACATAATAAAATAAATAATCAGCAAACTGCTTTAAGCTGACCTGCTTCTTCTTCTTCGATAGAGGACTTATACTGACCAGGGATGTATGATAATGACACGTAAGGTCCCAGAGCGTGTCATACATATCAGAGGAATCCCTCTTTAGCTGTCCCAACTGCAAGTTAGAGGGAAAATACTCTTGATATGGACAATCTCCCATTGGAAGACCGGAAACCTTGTGTATCTCATGGAGAGCTAACCCCAACTCTCCACCGCAAGTCAGAAAAGTGTTACTATCAGGGTTATAAAACTCCAGCAATGCTAAGAAATGACAGCTGCTGACCAGGAGTCCGTACATAGTAGCTCGTATAGGTGCATACAACCCGTTGTGCTTTAGCTCACTCTCCTAACGTCCCAAGACGTAACCAGTCATACGAGTCCACCACCTCTTAGGCGGCGAGGACGACCAACCGAAACATCTGAATTCCTTCGGGGGTAACCTCCTCCCAAGCCTAGCCAGACAATTCCTCACAGTATGAGCGACTACTGACATGTCATCCGGTGGCGCAATATTAAGTCCTAGAATCCCCGGTCGAAGGCCACGAATATGATTATACCCATCAGAACCTGGGGTCTTATGATGGGAAATAAACCCACAATGAACTCGGTCATGGTCATCTATAGGATTCCAGGATATCTGTCGCCGCACAGCCTGCGTCTCCAAATGAGCAAGAGAATGCTGACGTAGAATAGAAGGAATGTATAAAAGGCTCCCATCATCATCATTCAACCAATGTTCGTCATCAAGAGTCAACTTAGCCGGATCCTCAACATGGTCCCCGAATAAATAATCCGGCTTCTCTAAAGCATGGGTAGAAATGTAATCTAACGAAGGCAGCATCGGTAATCAGCTAGTGTAATGAACGACGGCCCCCGTCTTGTATCAATCGACGCACCTCTTCGGGATGACTCTCGTTGAACTGAGGGGTCCGACCAATAGCCTGCCTGTCCGACCATAGCATGAGGTGGAAAACCTTCTGCGGGGAACTCAAATGCGGCAACACAAACATGGAATCAGAAAATTATTCATAAATTATACAAGAGTCGAATTCATCTCACAAGCTAGCGAGATAGAGTCGTTCATTGGGTGATTGGCGAGACGATTTCGAGTGTCCTACACATGAGGGGCGATATGCGTCATTATTACGTAAACAACGTGGTAATGTACCCCGACCCACGTAGTGTAATACAACATGAAATCACCCCAACATGCCGAAAGACGTGAATTGGCCAAGCAAAACACGTCTTTTGAAACCTCAATCCCCGTGAAGGAGGACGTCGGTTCTTCCCGAATGACCCGCGAAAGGGCTAAACAAGGGCATGATAGAACCCAAAATCATCCTGAAACCTCAATCCCCGCGAAGGAGGACATCGGTTCTTCCCGAATAACCCGTGAAGGGCCAAACGAGGGCATGATAGAACTCGAAATCATCCTGAAACCTCAATCCTTGCGAAGGAGGACGTCGGTTCTTTCCGAATGACCCGCAAAGGAGTCAAACGAGGATACATAAAGTGTAAAAGCTCAACCCCATAAGAAGAAGCTACGGGAGGCTCCCTCTCACTATGCTAAGAAGATGAGCGACTCCTATGAAATCGTGGTCGGCGCGGAGACATGGTTAACCTGCAACGAAAACCAACGGATCAGGTACAATCATAAATACATGAACCCGAAAATTAAAAGGGAAATTATGAACTTTGACTAAAATCCTATAAATAAAATGGGGTTTTATAGTTGAAGTCTAATTAAACCTACGGGCTCTATGCATGCAAATAATGAGTTTAATTTACATTTAAAACCCTCATGACCAGCTTTTTTGGTAAAATACCCAAAATACCCCTCATGTTCTAGGCTAAATTTTAGTCACGAACACGTTCGAATTTGGCCAGGATCGAAGAGAGAAAACCCATCATCCTCGACATCACAAATTTTGGCCAAACCCCCTTTAAAGTTCAGCCATTTTGCAAAAAAAGCCCCTTTAATCTTTGGCCAACTTTGTACAAACACCCCTCAAAGTTTATGCTATAGATACACAACTCAAACTCCTAAACTTTCAGCCCTAAAATTTTAGATTTTTTTTGCAAAAAAACCCCCAACAAAATTTTGGCATTTTTGCAAATAAACCCCTCAACAATTGGTGGTCTTTTTACATAAAACACTCCTCAAAGCTTTGGCCAAATAGGCACACAATCCAAGCCCTAAAAATTTCAGTCCACTTTTACACAAAAGCCCTTGAAATTTTAGCCCTATTTTACACAAAAGCCCCTCAAAATTTTGGCCTTGTTTTTGCATAAAACCCCCCAAAATTTTGGCCACTTTCAAAACCCATCATCAAGATTCAATCTTTGCATTACATACCCACACTACAAGAGTAAAGTTTTAATCTTTATATCCAAACCATGAATTTTTGGATCAAAATCAAGTGTGCAATATAGAGGGGATGAAGAAAATAGCTTACCCAAATCAAAAGCTTCCAAACCCAATTCAAAAGTCCAAATCTTAAGCTTGAAATTGCAATGAACCCTAGCTTTATGAAGAGAGGATTTTCGGCCAAACAAGAGAAGAAAATCCAAAATTTTGTTGAGGGATTAATGGGTTTTTAAAAGCAAGAGTTTGGTTGGGTTGAGAGTTTTTGAAGAAGAAAAAATGGGTTTGGTGGAGAAGTTTTGGATAATAGGAGGAAGAAGGAGTTTAGGGGGGAAAGAATTCTTTTTGAAATTTTGGGAAAGAGGGGGAATGAAAGTACTACAAAAGGACAAAAAAAAGGAAAGAGACATAGGGTGTCTCGACCGAGACACCACTGGGTGCCTCGGCCAAGGTCGAGACACCTAGTGGTGTCTCGGGCTTAGGCCGGGCCCCCAGTGTTTTTTCATGAGCTGATTTTGCCCAATTTTGCCGGTGATTGGTTATTCTAATGAAAATCAACACCAAATAACGCCGGGCGATCCGAAACCCTAAGGTCAAAGCCGGTCAACGCGTAACCCTAGGTCAACACCAGCCAACGCGTTGTGACGAAAAGTCAACGTTAGGCGATCCAAAACCCTAAGGTTAACGCTGGTCAACACATAACCCTAAGTCAACACCAGGTAACGCGTTGCAATGAAAAGTCAACACCGGGCGATCCGAAACCCTAAGATCAACGCCGGTCAACGCGTAACCCTAGGTCAACGACAGTCAACGCGTTGCGATGAAAAGTCAACACCCGTCGATCCGAAATCCTAAGGTCAACGTCGGTAAATGCGTAACCCTACGTCAACGCGTTGCGATAAAAAGTCAACGCCAGGCAATCCGAAACCCTAAGGTCAACGCCGGTCAACGTATAACCCTAGGTCAACGCCAGTCAACGCGTTGCGATGAAAAGCTAACGCCAGGCGATCCAAAACCCTAAGGTCAACGCCGGTCAACACGTAACCCTAGGTCAACGCCAGTCAATGCATTGCGATGAAAAGCTAACGTCGGGCGATCCGAAACCCTAAGGTCAATATCGATCAACGCGTAACCCTAGGTCAATGCCAGTCAACGCGCTGCGATGAAAAGTCAACACCGGGCGATTCAAAACCCTAAGGTCAAAGTCGGTCAATGCGTAACCTTAGGTCAACGCTAGTCAACACGTTGCAATGAAAAATCAACGTCGGGCGATCCAAAACCCTAAGGGAAACACAGGTCAACGCGTAACCCCTAGGTCAACGCCAGTCAACGCCGGGCGATCTGAAACCCTAAGGTCAACGTCGGTCAACGCGTAACCCTAGGTCAACGCCGGTTAATGCGTAACCCTAGGTCAACGCCAGCCAACGTGTTAAGATAAAAAGTCAACGCTGGGCGATCCGAAACCCTAAAGGCAACGCCGGTCAATGTGTAACCCCAGGTCAACGCTAGTCAACGTGTTGTGATAAAAAGTCAACGTCGGGTGATCTGAAACCCTAAGGTCAACGCCGCGTAACTCTAGGGCAACACGGTGCGATGAAAAGTCAACGCCAGATAATCCGAAACCCTAAGGTTAATACCGGTCAACGCGTAACTATAGGTCAACGCTAGTCAACACATTGCGATAAAAAATCAACGCCGGGCGATCCGAAACCCTAAGGTCAACACCGGTCAACGCGCAACCCTAAGTCAACGCCTGTCAACACGTTACGATAAAAAGTCAACGCCAGGCGATCCGAAACCCTAAACTCAACACTATTCAGAGATAGTCAATTCTGAGTCAACTCGATGACACTAGCCAAAATAAATTCACCAATTTTTGATTCGAGACTTCGACGACGGCCAGACGATTAACGTAGCGCCGGAAGAATTTTAGCTATTCATATTGAATAGACTAAAAATCAAAGGAGTCAAGAGTCAAAGCTAACTACAGGTCCTCTTACACCGACTGAAGGTTGGACCGATCACATCCAAAGTATTTTAGGCTCCTCTATAAAAGAAACGAGACTGAAACACTTTGGAGGGGGTATCTGTAGGTGTCAAAAATTGCCTATAGGTCCATGCACGTGGCTCGAGACAGAGAGAATATGATGAATGTTATTATCCGAGTCACAAAAGCTCATTTGATGACGACAAACGTATGAAGTGAGTCGACGAACCATGCGAAGCAACACAACTTCGGAATAACGGAAACACGAATAGACCGGGAGCTCCGCGCCACTTACGAAAGATGAAGCACCCCTTGTGTCCTGTCCACTTCACATGTGATTCAACCATGGGAGCTCATAGATCTCCTTGTTAGCTTTTCGACGCATCTTGAACCACGTAGTACCGAGTTCGGACGATGAAGATATGACGGAAACGGACGGAACATGTGAGACCAAGTTCAGGCCAAAGTTTGGCCAAGACACCAAGTGGTGTCTCGGCCAAAGCTTGGCCGAGACACCAAATGGTGTTTCGGCCAATGCTTGGTCGAGACACCCACGGGTGTCCGCAGCCCAAAAATACTGTTTTTGGTAGATTTAAGCTATTTTTCGACTATTAACCATCTGAATTTGTTCTAACTGATAAAATATCATCCAAGAACATGGTTAAGTGGTTATAACTGAGGATAAGAATGAATCAACCGTTCTTATCTGAAAACAGAGCTCCCGAAGCCTATAAATACAGCCTAGGGCCTTTATTTTTTAGATCTAGAATTCTCGAGCGTTGGCGAAGCCTCGCTGAACTAAAGACTGAAGGAGCACTAATTTCAAAAGAGAGGAGGAGATCGGATAGAGTTTGTCAGCATAAAGAAGAGGAGCTCGTCAAATCTACACTTCCCGGTCCTTTGCCTTGAGATTGCCCCGTTGCGGTAATCTCGAGAAGAGTGATTATCTCGCTGTTGCCGAGATAATTACTTCGGTTTCGTGATTCCTTCGCGAATCGACGAAGCTCCGGATCTGATCTGGTCGTTTGGTGGTCCACGGATATCAACATCCCCGTCACAGGTTAAGATCTCACGCAAGCAGCGGGCAATAAACATCCGTTACGCTATTTGACGAGAGTTGTACTTTTTTTTTGTTTTTATTGTGTAAAGGTCTTATAAAAAGACTAACTTTTGTTTTCATTGTAATGTTTGAAGTTGTAATGAACACATCAATGAACAAATCGACTTTCTCCCCAAACAACCTAGATCCTCTGCTTGCCTTGAACGCCCAATAAAAATAATAATGTACTAGGCCTTGTAGTTAGTTAATAATAAGATCATGTTATTATAAACAAATTAAGTAAAGATTAATAATTCTTAAGAAGGTACTACGTTCCTCTAACTTCCACTACAAACTTGTTAATTGTTTAATTCTGGCTCCAAGAGATTTTCAAAATTAATCTTGCGGGTTTCTTGCTTAAAAAAAGTGATGTTAGAGGACCAATACAATTTGTTTTATAGTTAAGATTGTCAATACATTTTGTCTCTGATGCATATCAATTATGAGTAATAATATAATTTGATTGATCCAAGTATATCCTAATATATTTTTGGACTATTGACTTGTCTTTTGCTCTTTATTGTATACCAATCTGATAGCACAATTGATGTAGACGATGCAAACACTATTGTAAATTTGCCCAGGAAAAAGATAAAAGTGGAGAAGAATTGATATCGTCTCAATTAAATATGAAAAGAAGGAATAAATGATAATATTTTTTGAATATTTTATAGTAAAACTTAATTTTTGAGTAAAATTAGGAATCTTTAGAAGGGATTTTCATGCAAAATTTTTAATATGCTTATGTGAATGATTTTGTCATATAAATTATACTAGAGTCATCATTAGTATTTGTTTTTTTATTTTAAGTCTATCAATAATTAAGATGTCTTGTAATCTTGTGAAAAGTATGTGCTGTGTGCTGAGCTTATACAAACCATCTTAAAATTAAGTATTTGGTTATATTTTTATTAACACATCAACAATATATTATTGTATCTTTTTCAAGCTTAACACTACATTCAATGACTAAGATAAACAAATTGGAGATCGATGACTTGATCCGATAAACAAATATGTTACATGATGTTTGATATATACAAATTTAATAAAAAATAATGTTGTGTATGCAAGTATATAAATGTATATTGGTGCCAGTTTTACACACAAATCTATTTCATAAATCTTTTTAAAAATATTTAAATAAAATTTATAGCAAATATAATAATCCATCTTTATAGTTTTTAACTCAAAATGAATTTAACTTATCTTAGTAAAAAAAATAAATAATTTTAATATTTTACCACGAACTAGTTTTTAAAAGGTTGTTGTGGGCTCCAAAAATAAAGCTTTCTGTGAAGGCTATGTAGACTGCTTGGCCGGGCCAAGCCCATAAAAGCGTTGCAACCACAGCTTTTGCATCTCCTCCGTCCAATTGAAAATTTCCGGTCCCACCATGTGTCCTGCTTGCAGAGATGATAAATGCTGTTTGGAACCAGACAGTGGATCTCCGGTACTCCCTCGTCCAGCCTCTAAACGTGCGCTACGGACCACGACGGCATCGAGTCCGAAATCGACGAAATCTCACACGCTCCGCGCGAAGGCTAAACTTGCAAATTTAAGATATTAGTTGAACTTTGTTGCAAAATTCCGCCAAGGCAGAAGGATCACAGCAAGGGCCAGGGCGGCCTCCTATAAAAATCCCCCCTTTGCCCTCTCTCCCTAATCTTGCTTTCTCGCCGTCGCCTCTCTCTTCAAGAATCTGTAAGTCGACAGGAAACTAGTGGAGATTATCTCCCTTTTTCTCTTTCGACAACCTTTATTTACGGTTTCCAGGGTTTTGCGAGTGATGATGCTGATAGATTTGTTCGGATTTCGTAGATTCTGGTCTGTGGATCGCTAGGACTGAGTTAATATAGGGTTTTGTTTTTTATGCTCCTGACTTGAGGGTTCTTTGATGGAGAGATCTGAAATTTAGCCTGTAATTTTATTTACTAGGAGCTTTTTAGTTTACATGTCTTTCGCTGTTATTATTTGTTAAAATCACTGTAGATTTCGCTAAATTTCTTATCTAATTAGCTATTGCCTTTGCTTGTAATGTTGAATTTCGCGAAAAGTTGCAGCCTTTTTGGAGCTCAAGAGATGTTAATCTGTTATTATGGTTCAGTTTGTAGAATATAACACGCTAATGTGGAACCTTAAAGAAAATCTAGCTAAATTTAGGCTGTACCCATCT
This sequence comes from Asparagus officinalis, assembly GCF_001876935.1. Taxonomy (NCBI): domain Eukaryota; kingdom Viridiplantae; phylum Streptophyta; class Magnoliopsida; order Asparagales; family Asparagaceae; genus Asparagus; species Asparagus officinalis. The sequence continues at coordinate 96,798,273 of NC_033800.1, forward strand.
ATATTATGATCTACTGTTGGTGCTTATGTTTAATTAATTTGTCTGTGATATTGGTGTTTGATGAAGATTGTAAAACTACAAGTTTCCTGGTTCTACCTGGGTAAGCTGGAATATATCAGAATCACAATTATTAGATTGGCACTTTGTACTATTTGAGATGAAAGGCTCTGTCTAGAAAATGGCAGTTTGTGCTTAATGAATCATAGACTTTTAAATCGTGATGTTTGTGGAAGCATTAAAAGAAAAATTCATTGCACAATGGAGAATTAAGCTAGAGATCCCATTTAGGTATGCTTCTGAATGCCAGTATGTAATGGGGTGTTTGGCCCTTTTCTTATTTATTATGCTTGGCATATGTTTAGTTGATGGTTGCACAAATTCAGAATCATTGGGAGAGCATTTGTTTGGAAATGTTCTCTATAGGAGTCTATTTCCACCATTTATTTCGGCCAAGCGATTTTTGGATTTTGAGACAATCCATCTATCTTGTTTGTTTGATTGCGAAGTATTGAACGAAGAAAGAGAAGGATTTATGCACATTTTCCTTTGCCTTCAGCCCTTCACTATTTTCAAGTTAAACCAAAAATTTGTAAATTGGACTTATTGCCCAGGTGAGCACGAGGATGCCCACCACTGTTAAAAAAGAAGTATGATTTTCGTACGATGCTTTAAAAAATCATTGCATCCATGTTCAAAAAGTTTCCTTTGCCTTTACTAGTTTCAAGTTAAACTGGGACATTGGAATTAAGACTTGATCACCTAGATGAGCACAAGGACACTCACCACTATAAAACATCATGGTCTGTAGGTTTTCTTTTTCTTTCAATATCATTGCATCAATGATTAAAAAGTTGAAATGAGCGCAAAGATCACTTCTCTAGTAGAAAAAAAGCATGATAATTTGATTTTTTTTTGAAAAAAATGGTTACATGAATGGCAAAAAGTTTGAAAAACTGGAAGTTTTATGTGTTAGATGGAAATACAAATTTGAGCTAGTTAACCATAGAGCACCTAGATAGATCTCAAATTGATGAAGACTTGGGAAATAAAATGCAAAATGTAAATAATGCCTGTGCTGTTGACTGTAAGTTTATATATGAGAATGAAATATGTACATAGTGTTGGTTTTAAGTTTATGTATAGGAATTTTTTTAATGGTTGGTGTAGAATCAAATGTCCATGTTGGAAAAATTAGGTCTGGCCAAAATGAAGGAATGACATTTTCCTGGAGCCATGACTTGTCTCTCTCTGTGTAAAAAACAGCAGACTCCCCAGTAGTTAGGCTGAGTGTTGGAGCAGATTGGTGCATATGTAGTAGAAAAGAGGGTCTAGACGTGATGTTTCAGGTGAGACATTGTTGGAGTTTTCTACAAACATCATGGATTGTATTTCCTACATTACTAGGGATATCAATTTTAGAAGAGAGGAAGAGAAGACAATGATAGTAGTTGCAGAGAATAGGGTAGAGGGTGGCATCTTGATCAAACAAAATCATAGGTAGTTAAGCAAATCAGTATCTTTATTTTTTAATTTGTCTTGATAGAGTAGGATATGTATGATTTATCTGGCATACAGGTAAAGTAGTCATTTTGATTATCTTGCTTTAGTTGCTTTCTTTGAAGCATCTGTAAATTGGTATCTTTACAGTGTATATAGCCTTTTTTCCCCTTCCCTATTCCATCTTTAAGAGAGTCATGATATTTATTATTTTGATGAGTCAGACTATTACTTGGCAACTTATAGCCTTAGCACTGAACTCTCCTAACAATATCTATGTTGGGTGCCAGATATTATGGAAGAACCTGTCGAAAATTTTGGTGAGGAAAATTTTGGAGAGCAGCCAAATTTTGAAGAGCAGCCAAATTTTGAAGAGCAGCCAAATTTTGGTGAACAGCCAAATTTTGGTGAGCAATCCAAAGAGGTTGAGAACACGGACGACCAGAAACAAGGATATGATAATAATCTAGGAGCTGACGTTGTTGAGAAAAGGTGGCCTGGTTGGCCTGGAGAGAATGTCTTCCGCATACTAGTTCCTGCACAAAAAGTTGGTGGCATTATTGGTCGTAAGGGAGAATCTATAAAAAAAATGTGTGAAGAATCTGGAGCTCGTATTAAGATTCTTGATGGTCCTCAAGGTGCACCCGAAAGAGCTGTAAGTATTTAGGTGAAGTGGGTATTTTAAATGGTCGCACGTTACTGTATATGGAATATCTTAATATTATAAGGCTTGTTCCTCCCGAAGAGAATCTTTTTTTTTCCTGTTTTGCGAACTCCATAGTTTTCCTTCTGCATTTGATTTCATGTTCAGTATGTCTTTTTTGGGTGTGAATTTAGGGGTTGTCTTATTCTTGGTAAATTGCAACTAAAATGTAGCTGCAATTTGCAAAAGACAACTCTGTAGCTGTGGCTATTTGTTTTGTTGCAACTGTAACTTTTTCCAATTGAGTTGCAAATGGATCATTTTTTTCGAAAAACAAGCAAGGTTTTAAATATCAGATATTGGGGAAATATCGGATGATCAATATTCATATCGGATTGTGGATATCAGGGAAATGTCTGGCATATGTGGTAAATATCGCCATAATAGATATTTTACATAGTATAATGCACTAAAATATAATCTCAACAAACTTAATGAAATCTAAGCATACAAAATGTAAATAATGTATGTTTAAAATCGGTAATCAACCTTGTAAAACAAACAAAAGTACAAATCAACATTACAACATTTTGTCTGATTTTTTAGGCCAAAATGTCATTTAATATAATGGGAAAATCATGATATTTGCCAAACGCGGTATATTGTTTTGCGACAAGCCATATAAAATGGATATATTGGTCAACATATCGGCAGATATATTGACCATATCGGAGATATATCGCCTAAAATAGCCAAAAAGCGATAAAGGATATCATTTGGTTGCGGTAAGCCCTGTAGCAAGATATATCGGGTCAGTGCTGGGGATATTTAAAACAATGAAAATAAGTTACTACCACAACCAAATTAACAACAAGTTTTGTTTGTTGCGTGAACTGCAGTTGCAGAAGGCTGCATTTAGTGTAAAACAAAAATAGCAACCACAAATGCCTTAATAATCCTGCTCAGAAATTGATATTATCATTTGAAATTGTTCACCTTAGACGCCTTAATTTTTGCTCATGCTTTGGTAGCATCTTCCAATCTATTTATGATGTACATGTCTTCCTTTAGTTTTTAGCTTATTACCTGATGATGAGAATATTTACTCAATGTACTATGTTCCATGGCCGTTCATTGTCACTCTTTTCCTTCGATATTATTTCTTCTCATGCATGCTAGATTCATCAAATGTGATTGGAGGTTATCTAACCTGTTGGCAATGGTAGAACAAGTGCTTTATACCTCCTCTTTGAATGCAGGATGACATTGGCTGATTCAAATTGGACAATTTTTTTAAACGGTTTCATACTCTTGAAATTATCTAAGGAGGTTCACTGTAAATTAATAAATCTAAAAGTTTTAGTGAAATTACATATTGGAATCCTAGATGGTTTCTTGTTCAAGTAATAGCCCTGGGGTAGGCTGGGACTGTTCATGTGTTTTAGAACTTTTTGAGAATTATATGTATATATATTTGTGTATGCATCTATATATATGTAAATATGTCATGCACACTAACTCCAAGCCCTTCCCCCTCTTCCCATCTCTCTCTCCCCCACTTCCCCTTCCTCTCTGTCCTTTACCCTATGAAAAGGTAAGGGAGGAAATGAAAGAAGAAGAAAAAGGGGGAAAGAATTAACTTGCCTTCAATACTTTGTTCTAACTTCCTGTTCAAATGGTCTGTTAGATCCCAGCTATGTGTCTGTCAATATTTGTTCTCTAATTCTGCTCTCAATCCCTGGTCATTTGTCTTTCTGTTTTTGTGATTCTTTAGGAACTATCACATTCTTGATTGTTGGTGCTTCTTTCCTCAATGCTGGTTAATTATGCCTCATATTGTGATATCGTTTTCTATTGAAAATCAGTTAACAAGCCTTTTTTTATGACATGCCATCTGCTATTTAGTAGGACTATGATTTTTTCCCTTTATTTGGTTAAAGATACTTTTTCCTAGGTATATAATAAGACCTCCCAGTTATGCCTGCTTCTGTGGACATCTACTATTTCTGGGTCTTCAAAGTGTGATCAAGTGCCCCTAATATTTGTTTTCTCAATCTTCTGTATTGTCCTCCACGAAAGAGTTCCATCATGTCTCTAAGACACTTCCTTTTTTCTCTGCAACCTTTGCTGATTAGGTACTAAGATGTGTTCCAGAGTCCTGATTACTTTTTTGTGAAAGAAATTATCTGCCTTCACCTAAAACACTTCCTCCGTTGATGATTAGGTTCTAAGAGAATCCGGAGCACTTATTAGAGACTGAAGTTTTTTTCTCATGTTTCTTCTTCAACATGCTCCCTAATGTCAACTTGTCATTTTTTTGGTTCTTTCTTTGATGCGTATTAATTAATCAGTTAGGTATTATATGAGTCATCATTGAAATTTATCATTTACAAGAAAGGAGAGCAAGGATTTTTGTCCCCTTTTAATTAAAAATCATTAGTGTGTTTCTTGATGACCTCGTGCCATTAGTGTTTGGCAATAGCGACTTTTAAGCCTCATGTACATAATAATTTCCTTATAATTACATTATGTTGGGCACCGGAGAAATAATGGACAAGACCTGGTGCTTTAATCAAGGAGCCACTATATTGGAATCTAAATACCCAGGAATTTCATAATTTAAATTAACAAATTCTAAAATTTATGATTAACTAAGAATTTAAACTGAATATGATGGATGCTGACAAGGGGAATAATCACCTCAAACTATCCAATGAAATTCCCACTCAATCACCTTTCATCACAATAACCAAATGAATCTGTGCAGGTTCTGTCTGCAGACCTAGGCAACAGATCAAATCTTCATTGTGAACCAAAATAAGAAGAACAAAGTTCCGGTTTGCAAAGACCAGCTTTTTGAGCACCATTTCTGCCAATATGATTTGACTAAGCTCTTTCGATGTATCTTCGGCGAACATTCTTTCCAAGAGGCTTCTCGATTTATCTGGTAACTCCATAACCTAGTTGATTGGTTTTGTCAATATCTCTAAAGAAAATGGGATCTAGTGGTCTGAGAGGCTGCATAACAACGTTGTTGTTGAGACGTGCCCAATAAAATGGAATAAGCATTATGTATTCAGAAAACCCTTAAATCTTTAAAAAGGAAAATACACTATGTTTACCAACAACTATGGGGTTGTCTAGGACTATATATCTTTCCTCCTTGTTGAATCACATAGAAAATCCAATTCTGGTGCTTAAAAGTATTAAAAAGTAATTAGTATCAGATTAACGTGCACAGATACATTCCTGTCGTAAAAAAATTAATGTTGTAATGAATTCTGTTCGGGGTTAAATATACATAAAGTTTCCATATGGGTCTAATGGGAATAAAAACACTTAACGCTGTGGTCTTTTTTTCAAAATGAGTAATGTTGGGGGTGCCTAAAATGCATAATACCTGAAAGTTCAAATCCTCTTATTTTTGGCTAATATTTTTAAACATGTTATGTTCTCTCTAATATGCATGTATAGTCTGAATGGCTGGGTACTTAATTATGGAATTGTACACTTCCAAAAGTTCTGGAAAATTTTAGCTAGGGCAGGAAGCTGTAATATTATGATCTTAAACCTTGTAGCACTGGCCATGTAAGTTCATTGAGGACGTCTCTTTTCTTATAGCTTACTTGGCTATGTTTCTTTTTACACTTAGTTGAATCTGCCCATGGAGCCTCCAATTCAGAAACGTTTCTTGGTAACTGGTTTGTCTGGAAAATGCATAATTCAGCTAACAACCTAAGCATTCCAATATCTCAGGTTTATTAACCATGGCGACATTGGAACTGCAGTATATGATGACTCGAGATGAGTGATGCATAATCCAGTGCAAACAATTAGACATCTACAGTTTACAAGGATTATGGTCTCTGTGGTTTTATCCGAATAAAATCAGTTTTCAACTACTTTGAGATCCATTTAATGTACAAGATATTTTGAGTCCTTTAGCAACTAGTCCGAATTTAATTAGAGAAGCCGACATAGAAGTTTTAGAACATATTAAAGAGGATAATTTGAAGTCTGCTCCAAGTTCTTCAAAGTATTGAAATGATTGACTTCATACCTGCTTGCAAATGTATACTCATAATGAGACCATAAGAAAGAAGTGTATGTACATCTTTACTGTCTGGCCTGAAAAGTTAACATAACTTATAAACTTCAGCATCGGTTAAATTCCTGGCCTTCTAGCCAAAATACGAACTATTATTCTGGTAAGGAGCATTCAGAATAAAAGGCACAGGTAAGAAGTCTTGTCATGGAAATGCTATGTTTTTCATACAGACAACTATTCCAAGATGTGCACCTCAAGTTTGCTAATCATAAATGCTATTTTTTTACCCCTTATCTGCATTCTAACAAGCTCATATTGTGCCTACTGTAGTTAATTTGGATTGGAATTGGAGTGGGACACAAGCGTAAATGGTGGTCAAGTTAATACCCTACTGGCTGAAGTTTGGTCTGGGTTCTTTGTGCTTAAGTTTATGATTCATATCAAATATGAACTATATTATATTTTAGATTATAGTTTGATTTCTTTTCCTTAATTAACGGTGAATTGATTGCTTTTTTTTGTTAATTTCTTGATATGTTTTGAAAAGGGCATATTTTCTTTTGAATACACTGAAAGTCAACTAGTGCAAGGGATGAACCAGCATACTTCTAGGGTAATAAAATCTGGAGTTACTTAAGAAAAATATGGCCATTTTACCGAATTAATGATTTGATTCTGTTTTATAATGTTCTTTTAAATTTATGCATGCGTTATTTAGATAAGTTGTAATGAAATCTAAGCACTAACAATGAATATAAAAGCCAGATAACCATCATCTTTTGAGATGTGGATAGCGTTCACGAGCTAAAATATGCCATTTAAATTCTTCACTATGATCCATCCCTGAACTTATTAGTTTCGACCTTAGCATGGATTTGCAGTTACTATTGCATTTAGAGGTATTGCAAGAAATCATAAGTTACGAGGCTGCAAGGTTATTGGTCTCTCTCCTCTGTTTCTTCATTTTGCTTAGAAGTCAGAGCCCTTAATAAGTACTGCATCGAGTCTAAAATTGTTATTTGCTTCTTTAAATGAGACATAGTTCTTAATGCTTTATCTGACACATATGCTTCATTACATTGATATGGTAGTTTAGTGTATAAAGTTACTTATTTAGTTGATTCACTGTCTGGTGGAGTTATGATCATGAAATTTAGCTTCACGAACAGTATTTGCTGATTACTGAAATTTCTATTAGATTAGACTATTTCTCCTCTCTCATCATATTATCTCAACTTGATTTTAATTGCTTGCTGAAGGTAATGGTCTCAGCGAAAGAGGAGGCAGATTGTTATCTTTCTCCTGCTATGGACGGTCTGCTGAAAGTCCATAAGCGTACACTCGACGGATTGGAGAAGGACTCTGCCATTGCTCCTCCTGGTAATGCGATACATACAAGATTGCTAGTACCAGCTACGCAAGCGGGAAGTCTGATTGGGAAACAAGGAGCAACTATAAAGTCAATACAAGAAGGGTCAAGCTGCATTGTTCGTATTCTTGGTATGGACATCCTGACATTTCTTTCTTTTTTTCATTAATCTATCTGTATTTGCTGCAGTCTTTGGTGGTTGTCTTCTCTAGGTTTTACTTCAACTGTTACCTGCTGTTTCCCCAAGATGACTATTGTTACCTGCTGTTTCCCCCAAGATTACTTTTACTTATGTTTTGATTGCGCTAAATGTTGTCAGTATGGTTTGTATTTTCTTTGTTATTTACTGGACACTGGCCCATGCCGTTGTATTTCTCACCTTTAGCTGTAGGCACTCTGGTTCCGTTGTCAATTGTTGTGTGTTCTGTTATTACCAAATCTTTCTTCCCACTTGTAGTTCTTTCCTACAATCCATGCTGAATTAAAATGACTTTGAGTATGCAAGTGCCTGTCAGAAATGACCAAGGCCTGAAAAAAGAGGCAGTGGACATTAATCCCACTCCCTTTTGATTATGATTGCCCTATTTGGGTTTACCTTCTTTTCCTCCTAAAAGGATTTTTTTTTTGTGGAAACCACCTTAAAAATGTGTCATTATATGTAAACCATCTTTCATTTTCAATTTATATAAAAACCACCTCTAAAGTGGGGTTTTTATTCCAATCAACGACCCCACTTTTTGGTAAATTTTCTCTTAAAACCCAAAATACCCTTACATTTCTCATGTATTTTTCACGTGACTCCTCTCTAACCAGACCTTAACCAACCTTGAACTGTTGACCCACCATAATAACCCAAGATATTACAAAAATGTAAGAATTTAAAGGTGCGTCCCCCCTTTCCCCTCCCTCCCTCCCTCCCTCTCTTATTTAAACCCGATCTCTCCAACTAAGTTGCACGTGTATGTGTATCGGTGCATGACATGGCAAAATTGTAGAAGGTACGCTATGCGGACATGGCTAAAACTCGTGGGATATAATCATAGTTCTCAGCTATATATGTAAATTATCCTTCCAAATCGTGTTCTTATGGCTGAAATGATTAGATAACAACTTACAAAATGGATGTGAAGTGTAGGATATATAATCAAGAAGTGTATGACGAGTGTTTAAATTAAACATGCATTGTTTGATTGAGTACAGGTCTGAATACATACATGCATACATTTTAAGGAGTGTCCATGAAGTGTTGGGTATGGATACAACACGTGTCGGGTACATGTATGGCTTCTATTAGAAGTACCAGGGAACATAATCCCTCAACCACCAAACATTAGATCCATAAATTTCTTCGCAAAGAAGAAGAAATCTTGTCAAAGTTGTGTTTCATCAACAATTGAAGAGAAATGTCGGAGATTGAAGAGAAATTTTGGGGTGGGACTCGGGACCACTTTGTCAGCTTCATCAGGGCGATAGAATTTTTGGGGTTTAGTTAGCCGGGGTCTGTTACTAACATATAGCTTAGGGTTTTTGGGGTTTAGTTAGCCGGGGTCTGTTACTAACATATAGCTTAGGGTTGGTTAAGGGCTGGTTATGAGTTCTAGGGTTTGTTGAGGGCTGGTTATGAGAGAACACATGTAAAAAATGTGCGAACTGTAAGGGTATTATTGGGTTTTAAGAGTTAAAACATGGGTCAAGGTGGCTGATTGGAGAAAAAACCCCAGTTTAAAGGTGGTTTACGTGTATATTGAAAATAAAAGGTGGTTTACATATACCGACCCTATTTTTAAGGTGGTTTCCAAGTGAAAAAAACCATAGACTAAATGAAGGTAGGTTGGCTATCTGGATACTAAGAATGAAAACCTATTGCGAAGGGAATCAATAACAGTAAAAACTGGTACCTTTCTTTTAATACCATTCTCTTTATTCTTCTCGTTTTTGACTTGTTCATAATGATGTTTGTTTGAAATACTTCAGATGATCTGCCTCCTGTTGCTTTACAAGATGACAGAGTTGTTGAGATACAAGGAGATCCGACAGGAGTGCATAAAGCCGTTGAACTGATCTCTTCCCATTTAAGGAAGTTTCTTGTTGATCGCAGTGTTATACCGCTGTTTGAAATGCAAGTAAGATGATTGTATTATTATTCAAGCATGGTTTTGGCTGGCAATCACAGGTGTCATTCGTGAAGACTTATTGAACTTATCTTTAATAAATCTACACAGATGCAAATGCCACATCCACATATGGAGCAAAATGTTCCACCACCTCAGCCATGGGGTCCTCCTCAAGGCCCTGGCGGTCTTCCTGGCTATGGCGGTAATCCAGGCTATGGCGGTAATCCGGGCTATGGCGGTAATCCGGGCTATGGCGGCAATCCTGGTTATGGAGGAAATCCGGGTTATGGGGGCAATCCGGGTTATGGAAATCCACATTTCATGCCTCAATCTCGTCCTCAAGATAACTTTTATCCTCCGCCTGATGTTCCTCCTTTTGAGAAACCACCTCATCATGGCATATCTACATACGGACGAGAAGCACCACCTATGGGGGCCCCACCATCATCTAACCAACAACCACCACCGATGGCCTCTCAGGTATGTCTTATATTATATATAAAAGTCTCTAATGAGGATGTAGAAGCTCTCTAAGTCAATTTGTGATGATATGGGCCTTTGACAGATTACACAGCACATGCAAATTCCACTCTCCTATGCTGATGCTGTAATTGGGAATGCTGGTGCAAGCATCAGCTATATTCGTCGAGCTAGTGGGGCAACCGTGACTATACAGGAAACAAGGGGTGTTCCTGGAGAGATGACCGTGGAGATTACTGGGAGTGCTTCACAGGTTCAAACTGCTCAGCAATTGATACAGGTATCGTTTCTTCTTTAGTTTATTCCATATCACTGTTCACTCTTCATGAATCTTCAACAGGTATTTTGCTTTCTTGTTCAATCCCTGTATAGTAATGTATAAATTTACAGTGGGTGTGTGTATCCATGGATCCCAAATAGGTTAGTATAAGTTTAAGCCTTTGGCATTCTCTCTATTTGCAAAAATGGTTGAGTATTGGAACTTTAAAGCTAAAGTAGTTGTCATTGATCGTTGTGGCCTCGCTGGATTATCTAGTGTTGTTATATAGGGTCTGATCCAGGTTCTACTAGACCCAGACATGGATCCTCTCATGGGTAACAATTTTGGACCCTTCAGGCCCTATATTATTTGTCCATGTCCAGATTGTTTCTATGTCTGTTGGACCCATCAGGTCGGTAGGTAGGATGTTTAGCACAAAGGCCCATATCCTAGAGGTTAAAAAAATGAGTTGACCAGGTACCTACTACCTTGTATTCCATAGCTAGATATAATAAGTTGTGCATCTAAGAACCTGTTGCCTAAGTGTATGTTTATCATATTTGGCTTGAATAATTTGATTCAAAATTCTTCGTGCTTCATGACATGAACAGTGAATGACCTGGCCAATGGCATTGCCAATAGACGAGGACAAATTTTATGAAAAATTACAGTAGATTATTGTCAAAAGGTATAACTTCAGAAGGTCCCAAGTGTTGAACATTAGTTGATGAGATATCTATCTAAAATTCAAGAAGACCATCACATGGAAATTATCCATTCTTCAAACTTAAAGCATCACAAGATTCGAATTCAAGTATAAAACAGACATCCCGTTAGTCAAGGATTTACCATCTTTTCATTTTGAAATAAGCATAGTTGCAAAACTCGTGCAATAAGATATATGTAAAACCACCAAACATATATGTACAAGACTAAGAAGAAACCAAAATGTCCACCTCCTGGTAGCAAGTATACTACCTATAGGAAGCAAGGAAAGGCTCCAGAACTCCCAGTAGCAAGGCTGCTACAACCAAGAAGGTAGGGCTCCAGATGATGAGCAGAACTTCCATGTAGCAAGGCTCTGCTACAAGGAGCAAGGAAGGCTGTGAAGCAGACACCAAGCATGAGTTCTCCTACATTGGAAAGATCTATGCTGAGCCACATCAGTAAAGAAATTATAAACTTTAATTGTGATATAATTCACACAAATTCTTATGCTAAGAATGGGAACTATGGTATATGTAGTTATCATTTTAAAGGCTACAAAACAAACACCAAGCATGAGTCTCCTACACTGGAAAAGATCTACGCTAAGCCACATCGGTAAAGAAGTTAATAAATTTTAATTGCAAATTTCTCATAATTGCATGTGGTCGTGTTGTCATTTTGTCATCTTCAAAACCACCCGAGTACAATATCTAAAAGCCAGGTTGTATAAGATTTTTATGCACAGTTTAAATTATTAAATAAATTTTCTACCATAAACCAAAAAGAATGATGTCCATACTGTTTTTTTTTTGGTGAGAAAATGCCTCTTATCCCAATTGGGCCTTGCTGGTGTTAGGCTTCTGAAATGCTCGCTTCTCATGAATAGCTTTGGAAAGAATACTAAAATCTGACTTGAAGGCAATGGTTAACTTCACTACATCAGAATGACTAAAACATGATATGCTGTAGAAGCCAAAATGGGATGCTCTCATTAATTGGCCAACATTCCAATATTGCAAAGAAAGGTCCTTCAGGATTCACCTACAAGAAGTTAATATATTTATTATTTAATAAAAGCAAAATTAATATAGTTAATTAACTTATGATTAATGTAACCACTATCTTTCCTCCAAATTGAGTTCCAATTTGCTCTGGATGGTTGGACTTGTTATTTGCTTGAATCAGTGTTTTAAATGACATGGCGGCCAACATGGTGGGTTCAAACCCAAACTGCCATGACATTGTCCACGCAATGTCGAATGTACTTATTGGGATTTAGGGGACATATCGGGCACAATTTCAGACCGAAATTACGCCCGATATGCTAAGTTTTTATTTAACCCAACTTTGGGTTAGTGGTTTTATCCTTGTGCACAGAAAACCCGACCCGAACCCAAACCCGAACCCGAATCCCATATAAAAACACCCAAATAGGCTGCGATGTTCGTTTTGGGCTTTTTTCACCAAATAGACGACTCCCTCCATCCTCCCCTCGCACTTCAAGTTTGAAAACAAGGGTTTCGACTATTCGAGCTTCAAGTTTGAAAACTATGATTTCGACTATTCAAGGTCCCCCCCCCCCAAAAAAAAAAAATAAAATAAAATAAAATAAAATAAAATAAAAAGAAAAAAAACCCCTTCTCACTCAGTCTTTCTCCCTCTTTCTTAAGTCTCTCTTTAGTAATTTTAGATGTTAGTTATATATTTTGACTTTTGACTTTTGATTGATTTTAGATGTTAGTTTTACTAAGTCTCTGTCTCTCTCTAAGTCTCTCAGTCTGTCCCTCTTAAGTTTTAACTTTTGAATAATTTTAGATGTTAGCTTGATATTTGAGTTGGAATAAATTTGATAATTGAGTTGGAATATTCTAAAATTGATGCAAATATATGCTAGAATGTTGATTTGTTTGGTACTATTAAATCGAGGATCGAGTTTCTACAATTGGTTTATTTACATTTTTTTGTGTTTAGACAATAAAATTTATTAATTATGCTTAGATTGTATTTAGGGGAATGTTGATTTTTTTGGTACTATTAAATCGAGGATCGAGTTTCTACAATTGGTTTATTTACATTTTTTTGTGTTTAGACAATAGAATTTATTAATTATGCTTAGGTTGTGTTTTTTTTTTTTTTTGGGGGGGGGGGGGGGGGGGGGCGATCCAATATGGCAATCTGATATTTACTATATATCCCCTGACATATCCCCTATTTCTACAATCCGACATGAACCCGACGTCAGATGTTTAGAACCTTGGCTTGAATTGGCAGAACTCTTACAACAATTTTCCTTCATAAAATACCATGCTTCAGGACTCAATAACTTGATCATCATGTTCATGTGCTATCCTTCTAATCTCCTTGAATTTGTTAAGTAGTAATGAGAATGATACTGGAAATTCTTGTAAATTATCGTTATGTGTAAACCAGCAAATTTTATTATACACTATTTGGACGAATTTCCAGAAAGTTATTCTTATTCGTTGGACCAAATATCACATCTGTGCATGATACCCTATGCATACAAGTCTTACGATAAGTGTTTTGGGTGAGGTAATGGATGGTGGCTAGGGTAGGAAACTAAAAGAAGCAAATCAAATACCTTAGTTTTTGAATTTGAATTTGGTTTGCTCCAGTTAATTCGAAGTTGAATTCGTTCGAATATGTGTGGAATAGGGAGGGGGCGTCCAAACTTGATTTGGTTGGTATATAGATTATATAGTTAATAGTGTGGTAATTAAGTGCTCGTGGCTAGAAGTGGAATTTTAGTTTTGCAGTGAATTGTAATTCACTGCCTTTCATTTTTTTAAAGAATAATGATTTTGATTTCAATTTTAGAACGAGTGAATTCCAATGCAGTGAATCAGATGCATTATCCCCAGTCTTTTTATTGCCTATTACACCTCCAAGAAAAAAGAAACACGCAACCACAACATTTCTGCCCCTGCGCCAACCACACCCATAATAGAAATCAGACTTAAAATTCATGGTAACCAAAGTAGAAAGGCAGTTGAATATTGTGCTATCGGTTGTTAATCTGTTCGTGGGTGGAGAGTTGAAATTTAGCTTAATTGAACTTTTAACAAAAGACTTAACAGTCCTCATGTACATTGCTTTTTAATAAACAACGTCACTGATATATTCTATTTGTTGCTGGAATTAGACAAATATATCATGTAGAGGCTATGCATGACAAGCCACATGTTCTATGTTTATGCCTTTTTCTCACAATATTTTACTTCCCCTTTGAATATTATAGATCCAGAATTGTCATATGGTTTGTGAAAGGAAGTTGCACTGTCCCTGAGTTTGGACTTGGCCATACTTATGACTCTATGCTAAGTCTTTTTTTTTGTGTTATTCATTTATCACATGTTCATCAAAGGCTCTCTGTTATAACTAATAATGTACAATGTTCAAAAAGATGATTTTATTATGTGCGCCGCTCGGGAGTGCCTAATGATTAATCGGATTCATTGATTAATGGGATTATGCGGAATTATGTGTTTTGAAATTTGTAATATGTATTTATTGTTTATCATATGTTAAAATATATAATATTCATGAAAATAGAAAATATACTAAGAAAAAGACCAACAAACATGGAATTTAATAATCAATAGCTTTTTAACTACATAAAAGTCAAATCTGTACATCAAGTAACTAGATGATAACTAGTTAACTACTTAAAAGTTTAAATACATACACCAAAAGTAACTAGATACTTAAATAAAACTTGTTAACTGAAACTAAACGTCTATAAACCAAAATAGTAAATTGCCTAACAAAAACCCAAATGTAATTCTTAAATAAACACAAATTATGCTTCATAAATTAAATATAATGAAAATACTTTGAACTGATCTTTGATGCGATGAGATGCTTCGTCGAAGATAGAACTACACTGTTTTGTTGGAGACGGAAGCTTTGTCGAGCTAAGATAAGGAAGGACGAAGGCCGGAGTCTTGTCGCAGTCGCTAGGTTCGCACGAGTACAAAGAGAAGAGAGAGAGAGAGGAAGAGAGAGAGAGAGAGAGAGAATCGCGTATTTGGGAAAAAAAGATGAGAGATTTTATTTATTTATTTATTTTACTTCAGTTAGTTGGACCGGGTTTGTGGTAAACAGCTCAACCCGCAATCAAATTTAAAAAGAAAGCAGCGCATAAACAAATTATGCGGGTACTTACTTAAAAATCAGCCGATTATGCAGATGTACTCGTAATTGAGCGAATAGCTCAAACTCGTGCGTTTTTATGCCACTTCCATTTAAACGGGAGATCTAGTGGGGTGCTTAAACCCTTTTTTAGAACACTGATAATGTATGAAGGGCTTTTGTCTTGGACCCAAGATTCATGGGGACCATTTGGTAAGGATTATTTTTAAAGCTTATAAGTTATGCCGACTCTTAATGGCTTTTGGTTTTTTTTGATAAAAATACTATAAAAATTGTTTTGAGTACAATAGTAATTTGCTTGATCAAACCTAAGAGCTTATAAGCTATTTTTTCAAAAGTTGTGGTATATTAGCTTTTTAAAATGTGACTTATAAGCTAAACTTATTTGGCATTTTACCAAATAGGTAGAAAATAAAAGCTAGCTTGAAAGCTCGTTTGACCAAAGAAATAAGCCTCCCCAAACACCCTCCAAGTATGACTATGAGGCAAGGTGACAGCCTTTTTCTTGGGATTCCTTCCCATAAAGGATCACATCACTTGTTCCATAATTAGTCCCATTTCTTTGGTCGAAGTGATTCTGAGGAATAAACCATTTGAATTTCATAAGTTAAAAACATTTTGAGATCAGCTTCATCATAACTCCCGCACGTGCATGTTCAAGTGCATTTTCATTAACATATATTTTGCCGTTATTGTAGAACTTCATGGCGGAAGCTGCAGGGTCAGGAGCAGCCCCAGTCACAGCAACAGCACAGAACCCAATGGGGTCTGCTGACC
>NC_033800.1:96814350-97030250 GCF_001876935.1 Asparagus officinalis
CCCTCCCGCCCACCCAGGCGGAGCCTATGCTTCTACTTATGGAGCCAATTACGGATACTAGGCTAAGATGAGATACATAGAGACTATCATTAAGAGGGAGACCCTAATATGTTTTTGTTGAAGGAAGAACATTCTAAGATGATTTTTTAGGTTCTACTTTTTTATTTTTGAATTTTTATGTTGTACACTAGCTGGCTTCTAGTATTTACTGTTGTTTTGCTATCAATAATTATCACTGTAGTTATTTGGTGGGCCTGTGTTGTTTGTTTACGATGTTATTATTAACTTGGGGGCGGTATTACCTATTAGTTGCTTGTTTGTAAGATAAACTACAGAGCTGTTTCATTGTGTAGCATCAAGAAAGTGGTATGTTGCTAGCCTAGAACAATTTGCACGGTGCATACAGCGCCTTCTTAGAGCTGTGATGTTGGCGATGGCGGTACACCGGTTCTCTAGTTGGTGTTATACTGTTGGAATTATCCATCTCCGAGAGTAGTATTTCTATGCATATTTTTTTCAAGCAGTATTCGCGATGTTGTGTTTGGATGTCTAACGCGGGGCGTTTAATCTGATTACGCAAAATTTGAGGGAGCGCAATGTTCCCTCTCTTGAGTAAAAAAAAAGAGTAAACGTGGCAACTGTTCCATTCAATTAGCTTGTTTGACTGTTGAAAACGGTTGACCTGTACACACGTCAGCTTGTGGTAGCGCAGCCTGTTGCACACTGGCTAGTTTTTGGTTATCCTATTAAAATTTTCACTCCACGACCCAAGAAAACATGCCATCCATTCTCTACCCCTCGCTCTCTCCCACCGATAATAATATACCCAATCAGGAAACAAAGGGAGATGGGCTGCAACAGCAACCAAGATCAAATGATGATGAGTAACCATCGCCTCTTAGTCAAATCTTCATCTTCAATTAGTTTCTTGATTAATCAATTGTTGCAACATTGAAGTGCACTGTACTGAGTACGGATTCGGCACCAACGGAGCGTTCAGTTGCGAGCCTCAGAAATGCCACGGCCACATCAAGTTCGTCCACTCCATCAACATATATCGGCGAAACCACGATGAGATCCACGAGATATATGGAGGAGGAGCTGATCGCCATTTTATCGACGGAGTGTGCGGCTGACTGCTTCCATTCTTTCGTCAACAATTCCAACCGTTTCAAACGATCATCTGTGCTTGGCTCTCACCAGTGGCGAGATATCAGTGCTCTCTTGGACCGATACTAGGCGTTTCAATTTTTGTACGTGATCAATTTGATATTAATCGATTTTTACGATATAACATGCTTGATTATTTACGATGGGTTTTGTTGTACCTTAAAAATTACTAAGTATAATGCACCCCCTCTTAGGCAGCCACGTGTCATACTTAACAGGCCTACCTTCCCCAAATCAAAGAACCCGACCCGGGTACACACATAGCTGACCTGTTCACAAAGATGCAGATCCGAGACGGAAGGCGTCTTCAGATCGATCTCTCAGCCGCACGTCGAATTGACCGATCAGCTTCACCGTGCGTAGGTACGTAGTCCGGTCACCCTCGCATTTCATGCATGGTCAGGGTCACTATGACTTCCCCGTTGGTGTCATAATGACTCCTCGGACAACGCCAGCACTTTACCTACCCTGCCACCGTCGCATTAAACGCGAGAATGACTTGCTCGCTTTGTGACCGACACGTCAAGGCACCATCTGATCAACACTCGGCCCCGACCGTGTCCAATTACCAAATAGTACCCCACAGATTGATATAACTAGGAATGATTTCTTCTGCATGAAGGTACGAGTAATCTGGGATATATAATAGTCTCAAACCAAATTTAGCATTTCTAGACCACTCAATTTGTAATTGACTTGAGCGTCGGAGGGCCCATCAGAGAACCCAACTCTGATCCTCTGACGGTGCTATTGTATGCATGATTCTTTGTTTGCAATCATAGTCAGCCATCAAAGGAGATAAAGAGACCGTAAACTCCTCCAAAACCATAATTAATCTCTTTATTTACTGATTGGCATCAATAGATTGGCCTCTTCTTCTTCTTTTGAGAAAATTGCCGATCATGGCCGGTCCTCAATTCCAAACCCCAAAGAAGTTTCCAACTCCAGCTATATATCACCCAAGCGCAATTAGATGAGTTCAATAAACAACTAGCTCAGTCTATTCAGTAGTAGTTCGTTTCACTTACAAACAAACTCATCAGCCGCATTCTTCCTCACTAGCCTCCTTCATCACCTGCTGTTATTCCTCACGAAGAGCAGCACCGACGGCAGGACCAAGAAGAGTGGGCTAGGAAAGTTACTCGAAAGTTACTCCCTTAACACATCAACAATAGAATCATTTTTCTACCGAACCATTGCAGTCCAATTATAACATGGAGGCAACTGGCGAGAGGCAAGCATTAGCCCTATTCAGGCCACATAGTGACATCGCTAAGCTGTTGAGACTTACCTACACGACTCAAACCCGATAACAAGGGCCAACCCCTCCACGATCAATTTAGCTTTTGAATATGATCGAACGTTCCACGTGGTCTCCAATGTTATTGGTGGAAACACTCCTCTTGCCAATTGGATTATGAACACTCTCTGCCTAAAGTTTAAGATGCCATCCATTGAGAAATATAAGGGTGAAGGTGATACCGACGAACACGCATAAATTTTTTATGATTTAATGTGCATGCAACAAGTGAGCAATCCAATCATTTGCTGAGCCTTCCCCCATCACTCTCAGTGGCAACGTGAAGATGTAGCAGAACTCATTGGACAAGAAGTCCATCCACAGCTTCAAGAAACTAAGGCAGAAGTTTGTACATTATTTTCTGGTAGATACAATGCCCTCCTCTCCTGCTACAAATTAGACAGAGACCAGAAAGACTTGAGGGAGTATTTTAAGAGATTCCAAGCCAAGGTTAGGGAAGTGGAGGACCCTAACAACATGGTCACCATCGTTGTGATCATCGGGGGTCTCGAGGGCTAGAAACTGTATGATTCTCTCATTATGAACTATATAAGTAACTAACTTGACCAACTCATGGCCAGAACTCGAACTCATATGGATGCCGAGGATAGCCGCACTCACAAGAAGGTGGCATGATTAGAAGCTGCTGGGGTCTGGTCCTCTCAAAATAAGAAGGCTGAAGATAGCCAGCCCAATTCAGAGTCCCGACCTGGTGGGACTGATAAAAACAGACCAAAAGGAAGGAGACAGTGAGGAATCCAGCGCTTGCCTAGTCAGCTCTCCTCTCTCACAGATGCTACATTTGATTAAGAAAGAAGGACATCTCATTGACCCTCCACCTTGTATGAAGTCAAACCCTTAGTCAATGGATATTTGATAATACTGTCCTTATCATTGAGACCACAATAACAATACCAATGATTGCAGAATTCTACAATAAGATATTGAAAAATCTCATTCAGAAAGGTTTGTTGAAGAAGTCTTCCCCCAGAGATAGAGAAAAACCAACCCTAAGAAGATTGGAAAAGAGAAGGTCTCGATCGAGGTCACCTCACCCGAATAAATAGAATGATCATCTCGTAGAAGCCAAAGATAAGGGCACCATTAACACTACTAGTGACAGGCCACTAGCAGGAGGAATGTCAAATAATGCTCGGAAACAGTACGCCCGACAAGTATTGAAACCGAACCTTTGTGAGAAGAAGCCCAAGACAGATCAACCTATCTCTTTCAACAATGATGATTTGAAAGGCGTGGACACACCCCATGATGATCCCATCATCATCTCGGTGTAGATCAATAGCTTTCGAGTCAAAAGAATCCTAATAGGCACAGAAAGCTCTGCTGATATCCTATTCATGGCGCCTTCAATCAGATGGGGGTTGATAAATCAGAGCTACACCATGTGCGAGTCCACTCATAGGTTTCTCAGGGCACTCGACGGCCCTGAAGGGTCAGCCACCTGTAAGCTGTTACATCATCTTAGGAAGGACTTCTTTCAACGACCTGTAAGCTGTTACATCCACCTTGCCAATCAAGAAGTCCCAAGCTTATCTATATCTATAGGAGGATGAAAAAAAGGAATGTACTACTCTCGTCAAAGAGTTGGAAGAAATTCAACTCAGTACCGATAAAACCAAAAAGGTTAAGATCAGGCCGGAGCGAGCTGGTTATCACATTTTATTACACTTTTATACCCTTATTTTCTATTTTATTTAAATAAATATATCACTAATAATGTGTTTTTCTCTTAATCTACAGGTGTAGGTTATCTAAAAATCACAACAGATAGCTAATCCCTATCAAACACCGATGATGGAAGTTACAATTCGACGGCTTCCACAAGACTACACTTTGAAGACTTTCACGTAGATCGATGAAGGTTATAATCTGACGACCTTCACAACAACTGATAAAAGCTATAATCAATAGTCTTCATAATCAACTATGAGAGTTACAATCTAACAACTTTCACACCCCAAAATAGCCAAGGCAAAGATCACTGAACAATGGTCTTTTGTAACATTTTACAGAAGAGGTTACAGATCACTAGCCCCTTCTAAACGCAGAGTTTACCTGTGCGTGTTAGTTTTTGAAACACAGGCAACCGGTGTGTTTTCCACCTTCAATCAAACGAAATGTAAAACGGCCCGTGCGTTTCCGGCCGTGCGTTTCCCATCTTCAGTAGATACCCAACTCTGCATCTCATGTCTAAGACACAGAGTTAAGACCCAGAACACAAGCGTCCTGTGTGTTTCAATCATCCGCAGATACCCAACTCTGCGTCCTAAGTCTGAGGCGCAGAGTTAAGACCCAAAACGCAAGCGGCCATTGCATTTTCAATTCTTAGCAAGCACCCAACTCTGCGTCTCAAGTCTAAGACGCAGAGTTAAAGCCTGTAATACTGATTTAGGCGTTTGACTTGTTCAAACACAAACTGAACAACCTCAAAACCGTTTACCGCACATTTTGAGGGATTTTTGCCCACTTAGGAGTGGATTTAGGGGTTGGTAACACCCCTTACCCCCTATAAATAACCGCCTTACTCAACCGAGTAAGAAGAGGTAGGATTTTCTGGGGATTCTTAGAGATCAAGGGTGGATTCTCTTGGAGATTGGAGTTTTCGGCTAGATTTTGAAGACCAAATCTTCTACAAGATCAGCTAGAGAGAGTTATTGGCAGTGAGAAGATCAAATCTTGGAGGATCTTTCAGCAACAGAAAACCTACTTGGTTATTAACCGATTGTTCAGTTTCAACAACTCTTTTTATAAAGTTTTCAACTCGCTCTGAATTACAAAACTCGTTAAGAGATCTTAATTAAACTTGCAACGCAAGTTAATTGTTCTAACAAGATAAGACGTGTGGATCGTCAACAGAGAGCAAATTCGACGCGAGCATTCGAAGGAAGCACTCCATCGCTACTGTGAAGAATCCAGAATTAAACAAATGGGAGAATTCAGATCAATTCTCCTCTCTTTTGTAATCGGGAATTTAAATTATAATTAAGATCAAAAGAATACAAATCAAATTTCTTTCATTTTATTTACTAATCAATTTTCCACCAAACAAAACATGGCGACTTGTTGGGGACAAGCTTCTCTGACGAAGAAGTGGTGGCGCAATCCGATGTTCATCTTGCTGGAACGATCATCGAAACTCTCATTGTAGAGTTTGATCAAGCCAAGTATGAGGAAGCCCTCTCCTATGGATCGCTTAGCCCCAAGGCTAGGCACAACACCCGCAAGATCTCCAAAGAGATCACAACTACTGCTGAAATGCCAAAAAAGCCCTTTCCTTTGGCCAAGATTCATCAAACAACCCCTATTCTAAAGAAGCGGGCTTAGCCTCTGCCAAACTTGTTCGACAAGTTGAAAATCCCACGTTCGGATCAACATGACGTGTTACGGGTCACAAAAGGCCCATGGAAGAGGCGACTTGCTATCCGCTTGGTTAATGATCAAAAGTAAGCCAAGGGGATTACTTCAGATGATGAACGTTCAGCAATCGTCGAATCTCAATCCTCAAGCTCTGTCGTGACACGAGAGGCTCCCGTTTACATGACTGGAGGCCCCGACGACTTAGCAAAGAGAGTCGACGAGCATCAGGTCATGCTTCAAGCACAGCAAGAGACCCTTCTTCAGATGAAGGATATGTTAGCCCAGCTCCTTGCAGAAAAAGGCCAAAAACCTGAATCTTCCCAGAGGACCATTCCAAAGGGAAAACAGAAGGCGCACGAGAATTCAGATCGTGAAACTCACAATCCGGAATCCTCTTCTGAAAACGAAAAGGAGATGGAAAGAGAGCTACATCCTCAGTCATCTAAAGTGGATGAGCTAGAAGCCCGCCTCAATGCAATCGCCAACAGAAGTGAGCTTCGTGAGGAGAAGGAGTAGTACGGTCTTATCCTACTGAATGAGATACAGCTCCCTACCCACCAAAATTTAAGGCCCCAACTCTGCAGCCTTTCGACGGTACAGGATCGCCAAACCAACACATTTACTACTTCAAGTCGCAGACTAGAGACGTGGTGGTAAATGATTCTATCTTGACTCGTTTGTTCATCGGCACTCTTAAAGGCGTTGCTTTCGAGTGGTTTATGAAACTGCCTGTTGGATCTATTCAAAAATGGGCAGATCTGGAAAGGCTCTTCTTAGCCAGGTTTTTCGAAGATAATACAGAGGTGTCTGTCCCAACCCTTCTTGCTACCAAGCAAAGGTGTTGGCCTTCTTATTTTGATGATGATTTATAAATAATTTATATCTAATATTGTTTGTCTAGTGTTTGTGTTTTATATTTATTCTAGGCAAACAATATGTTGGAGGTTGGATGGATTGCACCATAATGATCATATCTAATGGAGGTTGGGGGAATAGTGGTTGAAGCCTTGCAATTCAAGTTAAAGATTCAAGTTCAAGCTTCATCCGCGAGTGTACCAAGATAGAGCTTCGTTGAAGATCACAAGCTTGGGTATATTTAGTTTAGGTTTATATTATGTGTGTTAGTACTTTAAGCTCAATCATATACACACATACACGTTTTGGTTTTGTATATATATAGTTATATATATACATATATGTTTTGGTTTGATAGGTTTCATGTTTAACTATGAAACAATTGAATACAATTGGAAAACATATTTTTGTTTCATACTTATATGCATTTATATGATTTCATCAATATCAATTTTATTTAGTTCCATGAAATCATGGTTTAGTGTATTATATGTGTATTTTGATAAAATACTATATTCATTGTTTATAGACTTCATAACAATAGTTTACATCTTCTATTAAGTCTACAAAATTATTTTGTATTGTTTCAAAACATGGTTTAGCCAAAATATTAAAATTCATATGTTTACATTTTCATGTTTTGAACTATTTTATAACATGGTATAGCATGTTTATTATCATGTCTACAATCATTCCCCAAAGTTTTATATTTTTGGAATTTATTTGATATTTTTAAACATGGTTTTAAAATCAGAAAATCAACTTTCAAACCTGTTTTCTCATATGTCAGTTTACGGTCGACCGTCACGGTCGATCGCGCCTTTGATTTTTCCTACGGAGCCATCAGCAACTTTCGCGGTCGACCGCCGCGGTCGACCGCCACGGTCTACCGTCAGCTCGAAAATTCCCACAGTCGACCGCCAAAGTTTCTGGAAATTTTCTAAGTTTTGAAAGTGGCTCGTGGTCGACCGTGAGATTTTCACGGTCGACCGCCATTCACTCCAACGACTATTTTTGTACAGAATCTGATTTCCAATTCTGTGAGCTTTTTGGTCTTTTGTTTGGAGTTTTTGGCTGAGGTTTTGGGAGGCTATAAATACCCCATTGATCTCAGTTCTCATTGCCATCCAAGAAATGTTTTAACAAAGTTTCAACAAGGGTTTAAGTGTTGTTTAAGTTTGTTTAAGAAGCTTTTAAGCATTTGAGAGTTTGAGTTTGTGCAATCAATTTCACAAGCTCTTGAGGAGATCATCTATTGGTGTTTGAACATCTAACTCTTCTCCTTTCACTCTTGATCTACTGAGA
This sequence comes from Asparagus officinalis, assembly GCF_001876935.1. NCBI lineage: Eukaryota > Viridiplantae > Streptophyta > Magnoliopsida > Asparagales > Asparagaceae > Asparagus > Asparagus officinalis. Next base: position 96,822,359 of record NC_033800.1, read on the forward strand.
AGTTTTCTAAACCCAATCTAGCTTTATATTTTATTTTGTTTGGTTATCATTTTATTAAGCTAGTGTTTATATTGAGTTTAGTTGATTTTATTTTCTCTTTGTTTACACATACAACCATTGAGCTTATTGTATTTACATTCATAGTATAATTAGGTTATGGGATTGTGTAACTTAGAGAGTGAGCTTATATTTCGTTCTCATCCTTGTAGAGAATAAACACTTTGTATTGTGCTTAATTGTGAGATCACTTTGTAATACACTTGTACACCGAGAGAAGTGTGTGGCGAGAGTCGGGGATCGTCCCAAGAGGAGTAGCGTCGGTTGACGAACCTAGTGAGAGGTTGTATCCGAGCACTTGAGGGAGACACATCTAGTTCAACACTTGAGAGGGTGTAGAGTGGGATTACAAGAGTGTGTTAGTTGTAGAGTTTTTGGTAAACTAAAAAACCGTATTGGGAGGTGTAAACGTTATTCGGGTAAACGTAGAAAACCCGGTTATGATAGTGGAGATTTCCTCGATGTGAGGAGCGGAGACGTATGTCGTGGGGACCGAACTCCGTAATCATATCGTTTGTTTATGATTGCATTGGCGCACTTATTTTTATGTTCATATTTTATATCGCTTTTGTATATTGCTTGTTGATTTTATTACCTAATATCTAGTTTAGATTGTTTACCCTTGTGTTAATTATATATCCTTGCATATATCTCATAGTATATCTCATTGTTAGGATATTTACCTTTGTTCATATTGCTTATTCTTGCTTGTAACATATTGTATATCTCTCTTGCAAGAATAATTTATTAATTAGTTTTAATTGACATAAAATCAGATTAGATTAGCATAAGACCCTAATCACCCCCTCTAAGGGTCTAACAATTAGTATCAGAGCTTAGTGATCTTTGATTTAAGGTCTAATCGCCTTGAGTTAAAGATCCAAGTTATCTTTTTGTGCTAATCTTGTTTTGATTTTATTTGTATCTTGCTTGTATACATTTTCTTATTATGGACATACATTGTACAACTTGTTTAGGCTATGATCCTATTGTTGCTCCTAAAATAGATAATCTCCCCTATGACCAATGGTGTTCTAGATTTAACATATTTATTAGATCTAAACAATTCGATTTATAGGAAGTTATTAAAGATGCTTATATTATACCCACTTCGAAAAAATCCAAGTGGAGTAACAATGATAAAAGAATGTTTAATATGAATAAGCTTTTGTTAATGATACGTGTGTATCTTCTCTTCGGAACTTAGCGATCCTCATGGGAGCTTAAGGATAGATGATTCTCATACTAGCATGAGAATAGGGGGTGTCAAACAGTATAAGGGAACACAGGAGGAAGCGTGGAACAAGACGACGAGCAGAAGAATCGAAGTAACCAGTTTTCAGCCTGTGAGTCGACTCATGACTGTTATGAGTCGACTCATCAGGTTGAGTCGACTCATGACTGTCATGAGTCGACTCATCGCTGGTTATTGAGATTTCTCCAGTTTCTGTCGAGTCGACTCATCTCAGTCATGAGTCGACTCATCGAGGGTTTCCTGGTTCGTTTGGGATTCTGTTCACACGAATTCCTGTTGGTTTTGGGTCTGGTTATTTACCAAATTGCCATCCACGTTTGTACACCTATATAAGGGATTGTTTTAGGGTTTCTAAACAATCAGGGAGTTAAATCAAGAGAGATTAACTTGTAATTGAGATTTGGAGAGCTTGTTCTTCAATTCTAGAGTGAGATTGTGAGAGATTGTAAATTACATACTCATAATCTAGAGGAGGTATTTTCCTTCGCCCAAAATCTGAGTTATTCTTGTATTCTTATTATTTCTCCTCAACCCACCTTTGATAATTCCGCGATCAAAGGTGCTCGCACGGTAACTCGTATCAAGTTGGTATCAGAGCCATCAGATCCTACGAAGGGGGCATCCTGTGTATGGTCCTGACTCGTTCGCAATACAAGGAGCTTGGCGAGATCCTTACTTCCTTGGAAGGAGCCCAAGATTTAAGGAAGGAGAAAATGTCTGAAACAGATAACTCAACAAGACTTGATGCCATGGAGAAGCAGATCGAGACGATCGGTTCGACGCTCAGTCAGCTCGTGGGTCTCATTAACAAAGGGGACAAAAGAGAGGAATCTTCTTCGAAGTGTAAGAAGAAAATCATCGAGTCCGATGAAGAGAGCGAGAAGTCTGATTCGGACGGGAGAACCGAGGTTGTTAGGACTGCTGGACATCAAGGGGGTAAAAATAATTACCAAAATTTAAAGATAGATTTCAAGGTGGAGATTCCTGTCTATGATGGGAGTGTCAATCTAGAAAAGCTCGATGATTGGATTGAGCGTATGGAGATGTACTTTACCCTCTACGGATATTCATCCAAAGAGAAGATTGTGTTCGCGACATTAAAGCTTTCAGGACACGCGTTGACGTGGTGGAAATCCTATTGCAAATAGGAGAAGAAGGCAGCGTCGTGGAACAAATTCAAGGAGCTACTCAGGAAACAGTTCTATCCGGTGGGGTTCCTTGAGGAGCGTTGGTATAAGTGGTACGGCTTGCGCCAAAGATTCAATCAGACCGTTCAAGAGTACACGACGGAGTTCCAGCAGCAGGCGATGGTTCTAAACATCGCAACGGACGAGTACTCCATCTTCATGAAGTACATGGCGGGACTGAATGATTACATCCGTAAGGAGATGAAGCTGTTCACGGTCGAGACGATTGCAGAAGCGAGCGTGAAGGCAATTGCCATTGAGGGCAAACAGAAGAAGGGCAACGAAATGAAGGGTGACTCCAAACAATCGGGAAACAAGTCGAGTAGCTCTCAACATAAGGAAGAGAAGAAGAAGGGTGATTCAGGGAAGGCATGATTGACATGCAATCACTGCAAGCAGACAGGGCACGTGGCTGATCGTTGTTGGGATAAGTACCCTCATCTGAAGTCGAAAGGGTTGAAGAAGAAGGAGGAGAAAAAGGCGTACGTGATAGCACAGGGTCCGAAAGAGGTTCCCGGGATGACAGAGCCCAACAACAGCCTCAACCTTATGGCAGGGAAACAGGCCACAAAAGAAGACAACGACCCGAGAGAGCAACTCTTTGTTCTGAAGTTGCAGGTCAAGACTAGCTTGGTGGATGCCATTGTAGACACAGGGAGTCAGAAGAACCTGATATCTGAAGCGTTGGTACAAAAGCTGGGATTGAAGACGGTGAGGCATCCGAAGCCCTATCCATTAGGGTGGATTCAGAAGGAAGCGGGATTGAGTGTAGTGAACCAGTGTACGTTCCGATTTGCACTCCATGAGTCGTATATTGATGAGGTCACATGCGACGTGGTTCCGTTGGATGTTTGCCAGGTTATTTTGGGCAGTCCTTACTTGTGGGATAGACACGCGGTATATGATCGGCGGGCCCAAAAGTATACGTTCACCAAAGATGGCGCGCAATTTATTTTTCGCTCGGCATCTCTTCCGCAGGAGACAAGTTTGGTGACGATGACTTAGGCTAAGAGGTTGGTGAATGCGGGCAGGAGGTTCGTGTTATTGTTCATTCGGCCTTATGAAGAACAGCTGAGTAGGATATGCTTGTCCACATTGAGCAAGCTTCAGGAGGGAGATCTTGACAGTTTGAAGGCCAAGTATGCGGACTTGTTTTCGGAAATCACGGGACTACCACCACGGCGAGGTGTAGAGCACGAGATTATGTTGACTGGCGAGAGTTCCTTGCCAAACATAGGCCTATACCGCACATCGATACAGGAGTCCGATTTCGAAAATCACGGGACTACCACCACGGCGAGGGGTAGAGCACGAGATTATGTTGACTGGCAAGAGTTCCTTGCCAAACATAGGCCTATACCGCACATCGATACAGGAGTCCGAAGAGATCAAGAAGCAAGTTCAGGAGCTCTTGGAGACGGGAGTGATAGTGCCAAGTTGTTCACCTTGCGGGTCGCCGGTGTTATTGGTGCCCAAAAAGGATGGAGGTTGGCGCATGTACGTGGATTACCGGGCGCTCAACAAGATAACTATCAAGAATCGTTACCCACTATCACGGATCGATGATCTTATGGACCAGTTAGAGGGAGCGAGGTTCTTTACGAAGTTGGATCTGAAGTCTGGCTATCATCAGGTAAGGATTCGGGAGGAAGACACTTGGAAGACGGCGTTCAAGACCAAACAGGGCCTGTTCGAGTGGTTGGTGATGCCGTTTGGATTATGCAATGCTCCGGCGACTTTTATGAGGCTCATGAATGATTTGTTGCGACCTTTCATAGAGGATTTTGTGATTGTGTACCTTGATGATATTTTGGTGTACAGCAGGACCTGGGAGGAGCATCTTGTTCATGTGGAGAAAGTATTTAGAGTGTTGCAGGATGGACAGCTGAAGCTCAACGGGAAGAAGTGCGAGTTTGGGAAGGACGAGTTGGTGTATCTCGGCTTTATCGTGGGGAAGGGCCAAAGGAGGATAGATCCGGGTAAGGTGGCGGTGATCACAAAGTGGCCGACGCCGAAGACAGTGACTGAAGTGAGAAGCTTCATGGGGGCTTGCCAATATTTGCGCAAGTTCATTCGACATTTTTCGACTTATACGGCACCGTTACATGGCCTCACAAAGGCTAAGGTTCAGTTCGAGTGGGGAAGGACGCATGAGGAGGCTTTTCAGTTGCTAAAGAGAAATGGAATATCATTCTGAGTTGTTTTCGGGTGCTATTGCGAACTATCCGACCTATGACAAGGAGTTCTTTGCACTTTATTAGGTGATTAAGCATTGGAGGGTGTACTTGTTGGGGAAGGAGGTGGTTGTGCACTCGGATCACAAGCCGTTGTAGTTCTTACATGCCCAGACAAAGCTACAGCAGGCACGACACATGAAGTGGATGTCCTATTTGATTGCTTTCAACATCATTATTAGGTACAAGAAGGGGGCGACAAACAAGTTGGCCGATATGTTATCTCGTCCGCCGGTAAGGGCTTTATTGGTAGTGACGCGCATTCAGCCATTGGTTCCTTTGGAGTATGTACAGCTGTACGCATCCAGTAGAGACTTCGGTAGTGTGTTTGAGCAGGTGAAGGCTGGTCAAAAGGGGGAGTATGCACTTGGAGAAGATGGCTTGTTGTATCGTGGAACATCACTATGTATTCCGGAGGATGGTGATAGGTTGCAATGGATTCGGGAAGCACATACCTCGCGTGTGCAAGGGCATTTTGGAATTCAGAAGACGCTTCTCAATCTACGGCGACATGTGTTTTGGCCACGGATGCTTGATGATGTGACCAAGTATGTTGGAGGGTGTAAGTTATGCTGTATTTCGAAGCCTTCTAACAGAAAAAGGGGATTGTACCTACCACTACCGGTTCCTTCTAGGTCGTGGGAGAGCATATCTATGGACTTTCTAGGAGGATTGTCGACTACCAAGCGTGGGCATGACTATTTGTACATTGTGGTGGACCGGTTCAGTAAGATGGTGTTTTTGATTCCTTGTAAGAAGACCGTGACGGGAGCGGGTGCAGCACAATTGTTCTTCGAGCATGTGTGGAAGCATTTTGGGTTGCCAAGTTCGATCATTTCGGATCGGGACAGCCGGTTTCTCGGGTATTTTTGGGATTCTTTGTGGAGTTTGATGGACACTAGATTAAAGAAGAGCAAGGCTTTTCATCCACAAACAGATGGGCAAACGGAGGTAGTCAACCGGACTATGGTGCATATGTTACGGGAGTATAATTCCAGGCATCCCAAGACTTGGGATGAGAGTTTACCATATTTGCAGTTTGCTTTTAATCGGGCGATTCATGGATCTTCGGGAAAGTCACCGTTTGAGACTTGTTATGGATTCTTACCACCGAGTCCGTTTGATCTCGTGTTTTCAAGTGAATCTACGATGGACGGCAAGGAGGGGAATGAAAGACAACGGGCTCAGCGATTTCTGGAGAAGATTGCACAGATTCATGCCACGGTTGAAGCACAATTGAAGAAGTCACAAGCAAAATACAAGGCGAAGCATGATCAACATCGGGTTCCTTGTAACTTTGGCGTGGGCGATATGGTGTGGCTGAAATTGAGTAAGGAGAGGCTAAAAGGAGAAGGCAAGAAGTTGAAGCCTATTCGTTATGGTCCGTTTCGGATTCTCGATCAGATTGGCGACAACGCTTTTAGGCTGGATTTGCCGCCTTACTTAGGCATGTATTCGGTGATCAATGCTGAGTACTTGAAGTTGTTTGAGCCTCCATTACTGGATGATGAAGGTGATGACAAGGTGATCTTACCGCATGTTGATGACTTATGGTTTGATAGAGAGGAGCCGCTGAAGGAAGACTGCATTTTGGAGCGAAAGACGACCACGACAAGAAGGGGAATGAAGGAGTCGTTTCTTATCGGACGTCAAGGTCAAGTTCCTAGCAAGGCTAAGTGGTTCAATAAGGAAGGAGGGGCTCGCGAGTTTCCTCAGCTGAAGTTCTAACTTGAACAGGACTTCAAGTTCTTAAAGAGGGGACACATGATACGGGTGTATCTTCTCTTCAGAACTTAACGATCCTCATGGGAGCTTGAGGATAGATGATTCTCATACTAGCATGAGAATAGGGGGTGTCAAACAGTATAAGGGAACACAGGAGGAAGCGTGGAACAAGACGACGAGCAGAAGAATCGAAGTACCCAGTTTTCAGCCTGTGAGTCGACTCATGACTGTTATGAGTCGACTCATCAGGTTGAGTCGACTCATGACTGTCATGAGTCGACTCATCGCTGGTTATTGAGATTTCTCCAGTTTCTGTCGAGTCGACTCATCTCAGTCATGAGTCGACTCATCGAGGGTTTCCTGGTTCGTTTGGGATTCTGTTCACACGAATTCCTGTTGGTTTTGGGTCTGGTTATTTACCAAATTGCCATCCACGTTTGTACACCTATATAAGGGATTGTTTTAGGGTTTCTAAACAATCAGAGAGTTAAATCAAGAGAGATTAACTTGTAATTGAGATTTGGAGAGCTTGTTCTTCAATTCTAGAGTGAGATTGTGAGAGATTGTAAATTACATACTCATAATCTAGAGGAGGTATTTTCCTTCGCCCAAAATCTGAGTTATTCTTGTATTCTTATTATTTCTCCTCAACCCACCTTTGATAATTCCGCGATCAAAGGTGCTCGCACGGCAACTCGTATCAGTTAATATTTGCTTAATGCCTTTGACTCATCATTCTCTAACAAATTTGTTCATTTTGATAGTGCTAACAATTTATGGAAATTCATAGAAGCACATCAAGGCAACTTGGAGGAAATCTGACACGGCTTGGAGGATTTTTCCTCAAATGATATTGGAGCTTCATCATGCACATGACCACTAGGCGATAGCCCTAGTGAGGTTTGTGAGTTCGAATCCATCAATGATTTATCTAGTGATGAACTTGCTTGTGCTAGTAAAATTTATTACATGCCTATAACAAATTGCACAAAGATTTTATTGATTTACAAAGCAAGCATGATGCATTAAAATCCGATCATGAGTTATTAGCTTCTAAGTTTGAAACTATTCATGATTCTTTAGTTTCAAATGTTGCTAGTTTAACTCATGAAAAAGATAATGTCATATTAGAAGTAGAGAACATAAAAAATAAAGTTGCTTCTTTTGAAAATAACTATAGATGTTCTACTTCTAATAAAAATGCATATGTGCCTAATGATGAGTTAAATGTTGTTAAAAATCGCATTTTATCTTTAGACTCAACTCTTAATACATGCATTAATAATCATAGGGAGCTTGTGGATATGTGTGCTAAGTCTAAACCAAAATCATCCACTCGCTATGCACACATATATAGCAAAGTCTACAAATGCACAAATTGCGGTCGTAAAGGCCACCTTGCTAGATTTTGCTATGATGCACACAAACATAAAAATGTCAATACTCCTTGTGCATCTCATCAAGTTTTTTCATCACATGTACACACACATGCACCCATTGTTCATCATAAGCATGCTCATGTGTATGGATGTGATCATTATGGTCGTTTTGGTCATTTGGCCGAATACTGTTTTGATTTGAAAGAAAAATCAAGTTTACCAAATGTTTCTAGTAGATCACATGTTTTTAAATATGATGTTTGTGGTAGATATGACCACTTAGGAAAGTTTTGTTTTGATAATGTTTCACATTTGCAAAATAATCTTAAAAGATCATCTATGTTTGCAAATGTTCCTCGTGCACCTTTTAATGGTCAATGTAAGCAAATGCTTCCTTTCCATTGTACATATTACAATCGGAAGGGTTATTTGAGTAATTATTGCTATGACCGATCCCATGCACCACATATATCCAAGAGGGTTCATAACCCTAGAGCTTTGAGCTTGAATGATAGGTGTCATGTCCCTAACCAATCCGGCTCCAAGAATTCTTGGGTGCCAAAATGATTTTTTAAACCAAGAATTTTAGTACTTTTACTTTTTTCTTTTCTTGGTTTTGAAAATTATGTTTTAAAATCTTTTGGTTATGAAAATAATTTTTCTTTTATCAAATCTTTTGTTTTCATGATTATTAGTTTTGATTTTGATGAGAGGTTTGTGTTTATATAACCCTCCGGGTTTATTGAGTGTTTATTCCCAAATCATGTTTTCCGGATGATAGAATGATTATATTGGCTGGAACAAGCTTAAGAGCTTGATGTATTGTTGTCTCTCTTGAAATTCTTTTATCAAAGATTTTGTTTTGAATTATTGCTTTGAATTCATTATATTTCACTTATATGATGATATTTATGTGTTTGTGTTTATGGATCATCTATTCGTGCCTTATAATGTATTCCATATGTGGTTTGATCAAATCCCACAAAGAAAATTCTCTTGATTGATCAAACATTATTTTTGGATTTAAACTTTGATTTATGATTTCTTTTGGTTGATTTATTTTTATTTGAAAACTTTTTTGCATGATTCTCATGTTCCTCTTCTTTTGTTTTCATAAATCTATTCTTTTATATGGTTTTTATATTTTTTTGTGTTAATGAGACACTATTTTCGTATTGACATACTATATGTGTTCTCATTGTCTTTTTGTATGTGAGTTGTATTTAGCATGTTTCTTGCTTGCTCACATATGTATGCCTTAGCATTCATTGCATATATTCATTAAGGCATTTTGATAGGGGGAGCAATCTCTATATCTTTTATGTGTTATACTCACCCATGCATATTGATAGGGGGAGCTTTCGCTCTCTTCATCTCTTTGTCCCCTTTTTGATGTTGGCAAAGTGAGAAATATTGTGAGTAGGGGTGTCCAAAAAGCCCGCCGGGCCGCGGCCCGGAAACCCGGGCCAAGTCTGGGCTCCGGGCCGGGCCCGGGCCAGCTTTTTGGTGCCCGGCCCGGGCCCGGGCCCGGCCCGGCCCGGAATAGTGATTTTTTTATTTTTTTATTTTTTTTATATGTATTATATATGTATAGTATATGTATATATAAATATATATAATATGTATAATATATGTATATATAATATATTTTTATATAATGTATAGTATAATCATATTCTATCATATGTATAATATGTCCATATGTGTGTATATATATACTCTCTCTTAGTATATAAGTATATATAAGTATACTCTCTCTTATGTAATATATTATGTATAAGTATATATATGTTAATAGTATATGTAAGTATACTTTTCTCTTATATAGTATATAAAGAATATCTCTTTATATATGTATATGTATGGTATGTATGTATGTATCATACTCTCTCTCTAGTATATATGTATATATAAGTATACTTTCTCTTATATATGTATACTCTCTCTATATAAGTTATATTAAGTATACACTCTCTTATATATGTATAAATATATGTGTGTACATATATATATACTAATATACTTCTCTCTTAGTATATATAAGTATACTCTCTCTTATATATGTATACTCCTCTTAATAAGTATACTCTCTCTTATAATATGTATCAATATATGTGTGGTGTGTGTATACTCTCTGCTTAGTATATTAAGTATATATAAGTATAGTATATTACACGCGGCTACTTCTTCCCCATTGGCCCAACGAGCAACGGCTACTTATGCGATTCTTTCTGCTCTCAAGTTATAACTTATAAATATATACAATATATTTACATATAATATATGTATATATAATATATAGTTACATAATAATTTGTAAGTATATACTAATACATAATTATATAAAATATAATAATACTAAACTAATTTTTAGTATTTTTTATAAAAAAAAAGAAAAGAAAAGAAATTTAAAAAAACCTAGTTGGGATGTACTTATCTATTGTGATGCGATGAATTCCAAAATAAATTTATACTTGTAATTTGTAAATGATTTATTAATTATTATTAAAGAATTTATTTTTATAATTTTTTATTTGTAATTTATGTCATTTTAAGTGATTAATAAAATTATTATTTTTTATTAGTTTTTTTTTGTTTTTTATAATTTAAATAGAATTAAAAAATTTTGATAAAAAATTAAAAAAAAAAAGAAAAAACCGGCCCGGCCCGGAACCCGGCCCGGTCGGGCCTGGGCCCGGGCCCGGACCCGGCCTGGGGTACCCGGGTCCGGGTCCGGGCTCCGGTTTTGCCCGGCCCGGGCCCGGATTTCCGGGCTGGGCCGGGCCGGCCGACCCGGATGGACATGCCTAATTGTGAGTATATTCTTTTTTGTTTATATGCATGATATATTATACTTTGTATATTCATTTCCTTTCATGCATATATCCTTTTTATAAATTATTTGTCATCATCAAAAAAGGGGAGATTGTTGGCCTTCTTGTTTTGATGATGATTTACAAATAATTTATATCTAATATTGTTTGTCTAGTGTTTGTGTTTTATATTTATTCTAGGCAAACAATATGTTAGAGGTTGGATGGATTGCACCATAAGGATCATATCAAATGGAGGTTGGTGGAGTAGTAGTTGAAGCCTTGCAATTCAAGTTAAATATTCAAGTTCAAGCTTCATCCACGAGTGTACCAAGATAGAGCTTCGTTGAATATCATAAGCTTGGGTATTTAGTTTAGGTTTATATTATGTGTGTTAGTACTTTAAGCTTAATCATATACACACATACACGTTTTGGTTTTATATATATATAGTTATATATATACATATATGTTTTGGTTTGATAGGTTTCATGTTTTACTATGAAACAATTGAATACAATTGGAAAACATATTTTTGTTTCATACTTATATGCATTTATATGATTTCATCAATATCAATTTTATTTAGTTCCATGAAATCATGTTTTAGTGTATTATATGTGTATTTTCATAAAATACTATATTCATTATTTATAGACTTTATAAAAATAGTTTACATCTTCTATTAAGTCTACAAAATCATTTTGTATTGTTTCAAAACATGGTTTAGCCAAAATATCAAAATTCATATGTTTACATTTTCATGTTTTGGACTATTTTGTAAAATGATGATATTTTTCATTTGTGAGGTCCTTTTTGAAAACCAGTCTTTATAGATTGTTTATTATCATGTCTATAATCATTCCCCAAAGTTTTATATTTTTTAGAATTTATTTGATATTTTTAAACAGGGTTTTAAAATCAGAAAATCAACTTTCAAACTTGTTTTCTCATATGTCAGTTTACGGTCGACCGCCACAGTCGACCGTGTTCTATAAATAGAGGGGGGTTTTCATTTGTTTTCTTCACACCAAAAACTCATCTCTTCTCTCTTATACTCTTATACTCTCTCTTATACTCTTATACTCTCTTATTTATACTTTCTAATCCAATCCCCAAATGGCTTCCGGATCTGATTATGAAGAGCAAAACATATCTCCCGATCCTGAATTGAGTCCTCCTACTATGAGTCCTCCTACTATCAGTCCTCCTACCGAAGTTAATCCCGAATCCGGTGGCGACGAATCTGCACCAAGAGCTCCTAAACGGCCAAGATCCGATGTGTGGAATTTTTACGAGAAGATCGACGTCACCAAGGATGAACACGGTAGGATCCTCACCCAGAAGGCTAAGTGTGCTTTGTGCGGCAAGATTTTTCAAGCTCATCATAAGAGCGGCACCAACCACCTCAAACGCCATTTAGATAAACACAACAAAGGCCAGCCTCCTCAAGGTGATATCCGACAATCCATGATTTCTCAATCCTCCTCTTCTGGTAGTCTCGGTAGTTGGAACTATGACGCTGCCAGAGCCAGGAAATGCGTAATCAGGTTTATCATTCTTAAAAACCTTCCTTTTAAATTAGTAGAAGATGATGAATTTGAAGATATGTTTAGAGATGGTTTTTATCCTGCATTTAAAAAATTTTCTCGTCAAACCTGTCAACGTGATATTTTAAAATATTATCAGCAAGAACAAGAAAAAATAATTTCTTATTTTAAAAATTTAAACTGTAAATTTTCTTTAACTTCTGATATTTGGACATCTAGAGCACAAACTGGATATTTATGTATCACAGCACACTGGATTGATGAAAATTGGCAAATGTTTAAAAGAGTTGTTTCTTTTATTGCAATAGAAGAGTCACATACTGGTGCTAATGTTGCAAATTTAATAATTGAAGAACTTATGAAATTAGAAATTTCACAAAGAATATTTTCTCTTTCACTAGATAATGCAAGTAATAACAATGTAGCTGTTGATTTTATCAGATCATCTTTATCATTGCCATGTCATGGTGATCTTTTTCATATTAGGTGCATCTGTCATATTTTAAATTTAATTGTTCAAAGTGCATTTACTGAAATTAAACCCATGATAGAAAAGGTTAGAACAGTTGCTTACATGCATAGTGCTTCTGAACAAAGACTTAAAAGATGGAAACAATTTTGTAAAAGAAAAAATGTAAAGCCTAGACTAATTCCAAAAGATGTTGACCATAGGTGGAATTCCACATATGCAATGTTAAGTGTAGCAATAGAATATAAAGACATTATAACTGATTTTATAAACTATTATGCTTCTAGTTCTAGTTCTGGTAGCACTTATGGAATAACTGAAGATGAATGGACAGTTATATGTAATTTAAATGAAATGTTACAAGTTTTTTATGATGCTACCATGTTATTATCTGGCTGTTATTATCCAACCATTACTTTAGCTGCTTTACAAATTTTAAATATTCAAAATTTTTTTGATAAATATCGTTTGGATGCTACTTTTGGACCTATGGTTTTTGAAATGGAGAGCAAATTTAATAAGTACTTTAGGCCTATTCCTCATATTTTTGGTTTGGGGGTTCTTATTGATCCATGCTTGAAGGATATTGGCCTTCGAAGTTTGTTACAGTCATTGTATGGTGGACAGGTTATAGACTTAGATGATGGAACCACCCTGAATGCTACTACTCATCATTTACTTATTAGAAATTATTTTCAAACTTTATATGATGAGTATGCAGCTAGACATGGTGTAGCTGCACAACAGTCTGCAGCTTCGGTTTCTTCGAGCTCATCCCGAGCCCGAGGTAAAAGTGTAAGTTTTGATAGGTATGCAATGGTAGCTGAGCTAACTGGTGGATCTGGACTTGGATCGTCATCATCGGAGGTTTCTGAAATAGATGAATATTTTTCTGCTTCTTTAGTTAGATGTCAAGGAAATGCTTTAGATATTTTGCAATGGTGGAAAGTATATGGATCAGTTTTATATCCTATACTTTCCACCATGGTTCGTGACTTACTAACAGTGCAGGTTTTGACGGTAGCTTCGGAATCCGCCTTCAGCACAGCAGGACGTTTGATCGACGACCACAGTACATACTTAGATCCGTACACTGTACAAGCGGTGATGTGCTTACAAGATTGGTGGAGGTACGAGAAGCGAACGCAAGGCATCGATCGGATGGCTGGAATTAAAGATAAATTTGAAGAATTGGGACTAGCAGATAGATATAAAGAACGATCATAGGACATGCTTGGATCCGTATACTGTACAAGCGGTGATGTGCTTACAAGATTGGTGGAGGTACGAGAAGCGAACGCAAGGCATCGATCGGATGGCTGGAATTGAAGATAAATTTGAAGAATTGGGACTAGCAGATAGATATAAAGAATAGATTGTAGTTTTTATATCTTAGCTTACAATTTGTAAAGAATTATTTTGGAAATAATTGCAAATGATAGTGATATAGGTGAGTAGGTGCCAACCTAGTTGGGATTTACTTATCTATTGTGATGCGATTAATTCCAAAATAAATTTGTACTTGTAATTTGTAACTGATTTATCAATTATTAATAAAGAATATGTTTTTATCATTTCTTATTTGTAATTTATGTCATTTTAAGTAATTAATAAAATTATTGTTTTTGTTATTTTTCTTGTCTTTTTTTATAATTTATAAGTTAAATAACATTAAAAAATTTTGGAAAAAAATAAATAAAAAATAAAAAAAATAAAAAAAAAAGGAAAATCACCCGGGCCAGCTCGGAACCCTGCCCGGTCGGGCCCGGGCCCGGGTCCGGGTCCCGGTTTTGCCCGGCCCGGGCCCCGATTTCCGGGCCGGGCCGGGCCGGGCCGGCCCGGATGGACAGGCCTAGATAGCCCAGCTTGTACAACAAACTCGTTTTCTTTCCAGAATTAGCATGGATTTCATAAAATTTTCCAAGTTTCAAAAGTGGCTCGCGGTCGACCGCGAGATTTTCACGGTCGACCGCCGTTCACTCCAGCGACTATTTTTGTACAGAATCTGATTTCAGATTCTGTGAGCTTTTTGGTCTTTTGTTTGGAGTTTTTGGCTGAGGTTTTGAGAGGTTATAAATACCCCATTGATCTCAGTTCTCATTGCCATCCAATAAATGTTTTAACAAAGTTTCAACAAGGGTTTAAGTGTTGTTTAAGTTTGTTTAAGAAGCTTTTAAGCATTTGAGAGTTTGAGTTTGTGAAATAAATTTCACAAGAGCTTGAGGAGATCATCTATTGGTGTTTGAGCATCCAACTCTTCTCCTTCCACTCTTGATCTACTGAGAAGTTTTCTAAACTCAATCTAGCTTTATATTTTATATTGTTTGATTATCATTTTATTAAGCTAGTGTTCATATTGAGTTTAGTTGATTTTATTTTCTCTTTGTTTACACACACAACCATTGAGCTTATTGCATTTACATTCATAGTATAATTGAGTTGTGAGATTGTGTAACTTAGAGAGTGAACTTATAATTCGTTCTCATCCTTGTAGAGAACAAACACTTTGTATTGTGCTTAATTGTGAGATCACTTTGTAATACACTTGTACACCGAGAGAAGTGTGTGGCGAGAGTCGGGGATCATCCCAAGAGGAGTGGCATCGGTTGACGAACCTAGGGAGAGGTTGTATCCGAGAACTTGAGGGAGACACGTCTAGTTCAACACTTGAGAGGGTGTAGAGTGGGATTACAAGAGTGTGTTAGTTGTAGAATTTTCGGTAAACTAGAAAACCGTATTGTGAGGTATAAACATTATTCGGATAAATGTAGAAAACCCGGTTGTGATAGTGTAGATTTCTTTGAGGTGAGGAGCGGAGACGTAGGTCGTGGGGACCGAACTCCGTAATCATATCGTTTGTTTGTGATTACATTAGCGCACTTATTTTTATGTTCATATTTTATATCGCCTTTGTATATTGTTTGTTGATTATATTACCCATTATCTAGTTTAGATTGTTTACCTTTGTGTTAATTATATATCCTTGCATATATCTCATAGTATATCTCATTGCTAGGATATTTACCTTTATTCATAATTATATATCCTTGCATATATCTCATAGTATATCTCATTGCTAGGATATTTACCTTTATTCATATTGCTTATTCTTGCTTGTAACATATTGTATATCTCATTGCTAGGATATTTACCTTTATTCATATTGCTTATTCTTGCTTGTAACATATTGTATATCTCACTTGCAAGAATAATTTGTTAATTAGTTTTAATTGATATAAAATCGGATTAGATTAGCATAAGACCCTAATCAACCCCCCTCTAAGGGTCTAACAAAAGGAAGGGAGAATCCATCAAGACTTATGTGGAAAGATTCCGCAGCATGGTATTGCAATGCCCCTCAGGTATGACCCAATCAACTTTGGTTAAAACTTATAGGCACAACTTACAGATCCAGCTCCTTGCACATATAAGGGTAGCGGAATGTCGCTCCTGGAGACAATTGGTTTCACAAGGAGAACAACCCGAAGAAATCGTTACCCGGGTCAAGGCTGAAGATGCTACTCAACCCAAGGTACAACAGCAACGCAATCAGAGCAATGCCCCGCGCTCCAAGGAAAAGGAGACTTTGGCTGCCGATGCCAACACGCGTGCACCACCTCCTAAGCAAGGCAAAGCACCAAACCAACCAAGAGTGCCCAAACAGTACTCGTTCAAAGAGGAGCACGTGGATACTTTGTTCCAACTGCTTCGGAAGAATAACAAATTGCAGCTCCCTGAGATGAGAAAACCAGATGAAGCAGGAAAGGTGGATGACCCCAATTATTATCGTTATCATAGGTTTTTGGGATATCCCACCAGAAAATGCTGTGTCTTTAAAGATATTTTACAATCTGGTGAATGCTAACGTGCTCACACTGAAGCCCGAGCAGAAGACCGTATCCACCAATTTGATAGCTCAATCGAACCAAATCGTCAAAGATCACCTGGTTTATTCATTTTTATTGGTTCAAGCTGCTACTCAGACCTCGTGACATTATAGGTGGTGATAGTCATATATAGGACTTGAGTTTGGGAAGAGAGAAAAATGAAGAGGAGGGGAAGAGGAGAGAGGGGGATGAATTTGATGTATTTTAGTTTTGTAGTCGGAGCAATGGGGGAATGAATTTGGTAGGGAGAACCATGGGGGATTGAGTTAGCTAAGAGAGAGAAAAAATTGGAGAGATGAGGAAGGGGAGAGAGAGAGAGAGAGAGAGAGAGAGAGAGAGAGAGAGAGAGAGAGCAGTTTAGAAATTTCTGGATAGAGTGAGAGAAGAGGAGCTGAAATGCATTTGCTTTTCACATTTGAAGTGGATGCACACATTGATTAAGTCATTGGAGTGGGGGGCACATTTTTTTTATAAGAAAGGGACCTCAAAGCATTCTGAAACTAATTCACGAGAAGTCACGCATAATTTCTTTTCGTAAGTTTTTCATCAACGGGCAAAAAATATCTAATTATACATTTGAAGTACTCTTAATACCATAAAATCATCGAAGAAATACTTAATACAAAACCAGTCAAGAGGGTCAAAAAATACTAATGTGGTGATTTAGTATTTATTAAAGTACTAGGTTGGATGCATGTGCATTGCACATGGTTAAATATCATTATTGTTTCTTTTTGATTTATTTTCTTACTATAATTCGGTTGTAAAATATTTCTTTCATTTCAATATGAAAAAGTAAAATAATTTATTGTCCATATACCTATATAGTTAATCAAATGTATTAAATTATCATGACCAATGTTAAATACATTAAGTATAATATCTTAACACATAAGTCCGATCCTGTGTTTAACATCCAAGCGCACGGTTCAGACCATGCGTCAAATATTATTAACGCAGAAGTCCGATCCTGCGTTTAACATCCAAACGCGTAGTTCAGACCCTGCGTTAAATATTATTAACGTAGAAATCAAACTCTGCGTTTAACATCCAAACGCACGGTTCACATCCTGCGTCAAATATTATTAATGCAGAAATCAAACTTTGCGTTTAACATTCAAACGCACAGCTCAGACCTTGCGTTAAATATTATTTTTAACGCAGAGGTCAAACTTTGCGTTAGGCATCCAAACGCACGGTTCAGACCCTGCGTCAAATATTATTAACGCAGAAATCAAACTCTGTGTTTAACATCCAAACGCACGGTTCAGATCCTACGTCAAATATTATTAACGCAGAAATCAAACTTTACGTTTAACATTCAAACGTACAGCTCAGACCCTGCGTTAAATATTTTTTCTAATATAGAGGTCAAACTTTGCGTTAGGCATCCAAACGCACGGTTCAGACCCTGCGTTAAATACTCTTTTCAACACAAAGGTCAGAACTTGTGTTAAAACACTTAAACGCAGAGTCTAAACCCTGTGTTACAAAATTCGAGCGTAGAGGTCGGATCCCAACGCTTCAAATTTTGAACACAGATGCCCAACTCTGTGTTACAACCTCAAAACGAGTTTCCTCGTTGATCAGAACTTGCCAAAGCAAGTTTTATGGCCACAAAAATCGACACTCACCATCGACGAGAGGAACTGGCAGCGGCGGCGCATCGGTCGGGACTGCAGCATCGCCGACAACCGAAGCCGACAGTGAACTCTGAGCAGCGGTGACGGTGGACTTGGGACGAGAAATAGTCTTCTTCCTGGGACCCATTAAAGATGACGGTAGGAGAAGATGAACAGGCGATTCATATTTTAAAACGAAAATTTTTTCGTTAAGTCTTTCGGAGAGGAATAGAAGCAATAGTCGAATGACTCTTGATTTGATCCCAGCGGTCTGTTTATAAGACAACTGTGAGCTATCAAATCAGGATGAGATTCTAGGCTAGAATCCCGCCAAACGCGTTCTCTGCGTCGGCGTTGGTTGAACTTCTGAACGCAGAGTTCGTCTCTGCATTTCAATTATCAAGCACATAAGTCCACCTGTGCGTTTTAACGCCTCAAAATGAACTTTTCGACAAATAGGGCTATGACATAGCTTCAAATAAATAAAGAGAGTCTAATGTTAGTCATCAAGGTGACCAAAAGCCGAGAAGAAACTTGTTGATGACAAACAACATTGCAGCCTTTAGGATGAGTACAGATAGATTACAGTCAGTGATGATTGAAATCATCGAGTTTGATTTGTCAAGCAACTCATTCTTCTGAAGGGCTTAACATTCCCACTAAGATTAACAAAATCAAAAGATGCTCAATTTCACTGAAGAAGACCTCATTGACAAAACTGTTTACCCCACGTTTTGAGGGATTTTCGCCCACTTAGGAGCAGATTTAGGGGTTGGTTACACCCCTTACCCCCCTATAAATAACCGTCTTACTCAACCGAGTAAAAAGAGGTGGGATTTTCTGGGGATTCTTAGAGATCAAGGGCAGATTCTCTTAGAGATTGGAGTTTTCGGCTAGATTTTAAAGATCAAATCATCTACAAGATCAGCTAGAGAGAGTTATTGGCAGCGAGAAGATCAAGTCTTCGGGGATCTTTCAGCAACAGGGTTTTAACCGATTGTTCGGTTTCAATAACTCTTTTCACAGAGTTTTCAACTCGCTCTGAGTTACAAAACTCGTTAAGAGTTCTTAATTAAACTTGCACTCTTTTCACAGAGTTTTCAACTCGCTCTGAGTTACAAAACTCGTTAAGAGTTCTTAATTAAACTTGCAACGCAAGTTAACGAGTTTTCAACTCGCTCTGAGTTACAAAACTCGTTAAGAGTTCTTAATTAAACTTGCAACGCAAGTTAACGCAAGTTAACGCAAGTTAATTGTTCTAACAAGATAAGACGTGCGGATCGTCAACGGAGAGCAAATTCGAAGCGAGCATTCGAAGGAAGCACTCTATCGCGCTACTGTGAAGAACCCAGAATTAAACAAAGGGGAGAATTCAGATCAATTCTCCTATCTTTTATAATCGGGAATTCAAATTGTAATTAAGATTGAGAGAATACATATCAAATTTCTTTCATTTTATTTACTAATCAAATTTTCACCAAACAACAAGTAATGCAGAATTAATAAGAGCTAAAAAAATCTCAAATTTCCTCATATTTTAACCTTTTATTGAAGCACAAGATCATGCCAAGCAACCTATAGAAGCAGAAGAAACAAGGATCAAATATGAAAAAAATCAAATCAAATTCATATTCAAAAGCATATTTTGCCACCATTAATTTCACCAATAGGATAAGCTGCATTGATTTACAAAAGCTTAAACTCTAATTAAAGCGATATATCATATAGCAAGTCTTACTGTAGAAGTGTAAAATCTTTAATTTTGATACTTGACGAGTATTATTGACCACTTTGATTGGCTTGTTAGTTTCCAGTTCATCACATTTTGTATACAGATACTTCGCCTCGTATTCACCAGCAAATGCATCATGAACACTCATAATCTCTATGACCCCAAAGAAGACAGAGTTTGTGTTTCTTTTTCAGAAAAATATAAATAAAAGTGAGAATTTTACCATCTCATCTCGTGTGGCGGCGAAAGTTGATGAATAACAACCTGATTTTGTATTCAATTTTTGTTACCATATTCACCCTATTTGCACTCTTTTTATCACAAGCATATTATCATACAATGTCTAGAATTTAGATGTATATTCCACAAGGAAGGTTCTAGAGTTAATTGCTCGATTCCTTTGCTTTAATCACAGGCATAAATATCTTGTTTTCATACCTTCTGTAAATAGGTAAGTCATGGATAATAATAGTTGTTGTTGCTCTTTTTGTGCGCGTGCGTGCGCGTGTAGCTAAAATAGTTACATATCAGGGCTGGATATATAAAATTTCCTGCCGTAATAACCTTTTCGAATGCCATAGTGTTATTTGCTGTTTGGTAACACTTTGTGTGCTGATTAGCTATGCGTTTGTTTTCTCTATAGCTTTGTTACAGCAAAAGTTATTTTGTGACAAACCATCAGAATAATTGCTTCCTGAATCTACCACAGTCTGTTTTGAACACTATCCTCAATGCTGTCAATTTGGTTTAACCCATAGATCTGCAGGAAACGTTATGTTTGTTATAATCCACAATACTAACCGAAAGCTCATTTTAAACTCTTCCAGCATTGTTGAATTGAGGCGGCATGATTTTTTTAAAGTTGAACATCGTCCTACGTACGACTCCGGCTACAAGATCCAATGAGGATTTATGATCGTGGCTCGATTCCTGCTCATTATTGGATAACAAGTTATCTTGAACACCAAGTTTCCTCATTCTAGTCCTCTCCCTAGCTCTTGCTCTTGCCATTTCTCTCAATTCTTGGCAAATTTAGGTTGGCATGGAGGTTGTAATCTTCTTCTATTAAAAGCATAAAAGTTCATACAAAATGCTTAGAAGTATAAGTTTTAGATTCTACCCTTCTGACAGTGGTAGATTAAGGATTATACATCTCGATGTCTATTGTTGCAATATTTTGGTAGTGATTGGATGCTGTATAAGCAAAGTTTTGGTAGTTTATATATCTTTTGAAAATTTGCAAATAACCCCCTAAAAACTTGCAAAAAAGCCCCCAAAAGTTGGCAAAACCCCCTAAAAGTTTGCAAAAAACCTCCTAAGAGTTGGCAAAAAGCCCCCTAAAAGTTTGCAGAAAACCCGCTAAAGTTGGCTGAAATCCCCCTAAAAGTTAGCAAAAAACCCCTAAAAGATTGCAAAAAAAGCCCTAGAAGTTCGCAGAAACCACAAAAGTTTACAAACCCCCCTAAAGTTTGCAGAAAACCCCCTAAAAGTTTGCAGAAAGCCCCTCAATAGTTTACAGAAAACCGTCTAAAAGTTTGCAGAAAGCCTCTCAATAGTTTGCAAAAACCCCTTGAGTTTGTAGAAAGCCCACCTAATGTTTGTGAAAAAGCCCCCAAAGTTTGCAAATACCTCCTAAAAATTTGCAAGTATGCGCTCACAGTTGCAAGTAGACTCCTGAAACTTACATATACATAAAAGCATCATAACTAAATGTTTTATTGGGTCACTCGTGAACCAACCATCTAGTAAATGGGTGAGGTGAGAAGTGACCCATTTAGCAAATGGTAAATGGGTCATAAATGGTCAAGTGGTCATGAATGTGCCCACCCGTTAACGACCCAACCAAAACCCAACCCAAACTAGGGCTGTTAATCGGTTTGAATGGTGCGGTTAATAGGTGACACTGAACACCAAACCGATCTATTTTTTCGGTTCAGTTCGGTTTGGTTTTTCACTTATTTTTTCATAAACCAATCGTGTTCGGTTTAGTTAGGTTTGGTTTTTCTCTGGTTTATATCGGTTTTTTTCCGGTTATTCTATAAAGAAAACAAGTCTAGAAAAGTAGAAAGTAGAAATGTCTCATATTACATAACCGTTTCCGAAAAGAAAAAAAAAGGAAAAAAATGAAAAAGGGCAGCCCACAATGCCACATAACAGTTTTCGAAAAGAAAAAAAAGCGATGAAAAACTAGAATAGCAGAAACATGTAGATGATAGATCAGCACTTCAAGTTCAGCAGCAAGCTCCTTCATGACCAACATTTGGGGAAAGGGAAAGCTACAGTACTACGTGACAGAAGGCCCAAGATTTAGGGCCGATGGACGGGAGAACCCTAGATTTGGGGGCGATGGACGAGAGGGGACGAGACGGAGCGCGAAGGACCAAAAGCTCGTTGGGTTTGGGACTTTGGGGGCGATGGATGAGAACTCAGATTCTCAGAAGCCCTAGAAATATAATTAAAGTCTAATGTAGACTATGTAGTAATGTTAGAACGCAGGCCAATGCCATCCTTTTTTTTGGCTTCATTTAAGCCCAAGTTTGAAGTTTCTACATAAAATTTTATGTATATTAATAATATATATCTATAAATAATATAATTTCCTTATAATATATATAATCGGTTTTTCGGTTCGGTTTCGGTTTCCAGTCATCCGAAACCAAAACCATACCAAACCTTTCGGTTTTCGGTTATTTTTTAACGGTTTGGTGCGGTTTTTTTCTTTCCTCGGTTTTTTTTGGTTATGGTTCGGTTTTGGTGTGGTTATTTTTTCGGTTATCGGTTTTCAAGTTATAGCCCTAACCCAAACCACCCCTTTGCCAAACCTAGGGTGAGCTAGTGGTTAAAGCAAAGTTTAGGGGGATCTCATTGGCAACATTTGGGGGGCTTTTATACAAGAAGAGGGGATCACGCTGCAATATTCGAATTTGATTAGGTTTTATGCAAAAAGCACCCTTTTTTTTCCTCCTGCCTTTTTCTCTTTTATAAGCTCGAGGAACAACCAACCCACAACGCGCAACCTGGAAAAAAAAACCACGCCCAAAAAAGAAGAGGTGGGGAAAAAGAAATAAAAAAGCCCGGGACAACCCGTAGCTCTCAATTCCCAAATACTAAAACTCGTCTCCGCCCCTCTCATGGCGAATCCTCCGCCTGATGGAATTCACGACGACTTCTTCGAACAAATCTTCTCCATGCCGGCATCCTACGCCACTGCAAGGGACGGCGGGGCCCTCGGCTACGGCGATTCCTCCGCCTCCTCTGGGTTCTCCCTGGGTCTCAGCTTAGACAATCACCAAAATCAGCAGCAGGGACAGCTAGAGGACGGCGGTAAGCGTATCCTCAACGACGATGACCAGCACTCCGATGTAAGACGCGAAATTTGTCCGAAGCGGTGACCCGACATTTTTTTTTACGAAAAAAATAAAATAAAAATTTCGTCTTTTTATTACGTAAATGCCCGTCGTTTGTGCAAAACATTTATGCCATTGTAGGGGAGGGAGCCCCCGGTGCAGCTGGCGAGCTTGTTCCCGCCCTTTGGACACAGCCCAGTTTCTCAAGGACGGCCTAACCCTCCTCCTTTCCAAGTCCGTTAGCTTCAATAATCGATAACTAATAGATTAATTAGTCATTATATTCAATTATTATCAAAATCATTCTTATTATTGTTTTGTGTAGGTTCTAGCAACTCATGGCACAGTGAACGCAGCTCCACATCATCCAGCTCCACGGCCGAGAGTTCGGGCAAGGAGAGGCCAGGCCACCGACCCTCATAGTATCGCAGAGCGAGTACTTTACTATCTTAACCTTTTACTTGCTCATTCACTTAAGAATTTGATACATAGGAAATGCATTACTAATTGGT
This sequence comes from Asparagus officinalis, assembly GCF_001876935.1. NCBI lineage: Eukaryota > Viridiplantae > Streptophyta > Magnoliopsida > Asparagales > Asparagaceae > Asparagus > Asparagus officinalis. The sequence continues at coordinate 96,846,128 of NC_033800.1, forward strand.
CTTTATGTTAAAGTTTGTTATGTCCTTTATGATGTTTGGAGCGACAATTTTGGGTTTTTTTTTTGACACTTGGTGTTTCGTCATGCATGTGTAGCTACGGAGAGAGAGGATAGCAGAAAGGATTAGGGCATTGCAGGAGCTAGTACCGACCACAAACAAGGTAGTGAATAGTTATGCTTTATTATTGCTAGCTGAGGTTGCTTGCTTATTGTAATTAATATCACTTTTCTTTCTGGGCCTTTCCGTAATTTCGACTTTTTGATGAATTCAAAACTTCCCAAGATTTTATTCAGTTCCTGACGTTCCATTTGAACATCCGTTTGCTGGAGACGGCATGTTCTAGTTAGTAGTCCAATACCATTTTCATTTCTAAATCCAGTAATGAGTATTATAGAAATTTGTACTTAATTCTGTTAGAATATAAACCTCTTATGCTCAATACTCAGCACAACTTTGTAACTTTGATGTAGTGGCAGGTTCTTTGAAATTTCTATAGTTCCTTCACCACTTTCAGAACTTCACCAGTTTCTTACCATCATCTGGTAGTGCCAAGCACTTTTTTTATTTTCTTTTTCTTGCTGTAAACTGGAGTAGTGTTTCCATCTAAATCAAAGAGAAGAAGCTTCTCAAAATTTCGAATATGTATATGGCTGTGTATACAAGCACAACCATATATTTTTGTATAGATGTCTGTTTAATTAATGATGTAGTGGTTATGATGACACTGAAAAGTATTGATGTCTTATTTCCATGGAAAACTTTTCAATTCTTCTTGATAGGTCATACTCTATGAGCTACTAGCAAGTTCTCTTTGATGGAATATTCTTTCTTTTCCCTTTTTACCCACAGTTGGACCGAATAAAATCTTGGAACACCAACCTTCTCTTTTATTGCAATTATAAAAAATATATATCGTTCATTGATTATTAGCTGGTTCCTTTTTTTTTGGCAGACAGACAGAGCACTCATGCTTGATGAAATTGTAGATTATGTAAAATTCTTGCGACTCCAAGTCAAGGTATGATGATGTAAATCATGCTTAAGTTCTTACTTCTTACTTTATGAGGCCTATCACTCTTAGAACAACCATGCGCAACTATTACCATATGTTGTAACAGCCCTCAAATCTTATAAATACGTATGATGTGATTAATAATTATGCACTTCATCACCATATATGGGAGCACAATGAAAGCATATCATTCCTTTTATACTTCAAACAATTAGGTGATGGGAGTCCCTCTAAATATGTCTTATCTCAAGCATGTGTTTTTACCGAACCAGCTTCAATTTCCTCTTTGAACTTTCTTTACATTGACATCTATAACGGTTAATCTAGATCTGTAAAGATCTGTAAGATAGGGTTGTCCTCCCCGTGGTGTTAATCAAGTATGTAATATGACCATGATACCCATATACTACTCTATAGGTCAAATATATTCTTGTCAAAATTTTTCCCTTCTTTTCATGATTCATGATGCTTTACCAGAGCATGTAAAACAAAGTCAAATAAAAGAAAATCATTGGGTTCCATACATTTTGCAACAGAGTTCACAAGTATTGTAAGAGTTTCTCTCATTTCCGCCACCTTATGCACTCCAAACTGTTGTGTGCTTGCAAATAGTCTAGTATCATTGTGATAGATGGGCCATCGTGAAATAAAATATTAATTCTGTTCAAATTATGGCGAAATAATCCATGAAGAAGTTATTATAATTTTTTTCATTTATTCTCAAAGAAAAGCATTATCAGCCCTCTGCTTCTCCAAAACTGCTCTTACTTTCCTCGGAAAATAAATGTGCTCATTGGAATGTCTAATAGTACCTTGCAACTATTTGCAATGGGCGTAGTTAGTAATGGTGTTACGTATTTTCTTGTAAACTTTATGTAATTTGCTTCATGTGCTAAACTTGGCCATCTACATAAGTGTGCAAATGGTTCTGGATTAGATCATCTTCACTTGCAAAGTTCTTATAGCCATTATATAGATTTTGCTGTGAGATGAGAGTTAACTTTCTGAATCTTGCCAACCCTTTGGAATTTGGAGTAATATTCTCTTTTGAATCTGTTTCATTAGCTGGCTAGCTGCAGCCTGCTTATGTTCTTTAGGTTCATTCTGGACATGACAGGTTCTAAGCATGAGCAGATTAGGTGGTGCTGGTGCTGTTGCGCAGCTGGTAGCTGACATCCCCATGTCCTCAGTTCAGGTAATGAATGAAAATGTTGATCATATCTTGACTGCACATAGCTAGAAAATTGGTGGTACTTTTTCTATTCTAATTTTTTGGCTTTTTAATTCTTTTTTGGTTAGTGATCAGTGCACTGCATTTCAGAGTTCACATTTCCTTAGTGTGTTACAAGTTATTCTGTTAGTACTTGTAGTTACTAATATAACTAATATTGCTATTCAGCGGTGGATCTAGAAAGTTTTTCTAGGGAGGGGGGACGACAAGTATGTACTTACCTAAAAAATATAATATTATAAACAATAGTATCTGAAGGAAATACTTTTAGTACACTTTATCAGCTTCATTGCATCATATTGCATGTCACGTGATAGATAAAGAAAAATGAGTATTTTCACTAATAATTTACATAAATAGGCTAAAATGTAAATGGCTTGCTAATTGGTTAGTAATTATATACATAAGGGCTTGGATGCAAATTATTTAAAACTAGGAAAAATGTAAGTTGAGAATAACTCAAAAGAAAGTTATAGAGTTGTTAGGGGTACAGCTGCCCCCATAACTCATAAGCTACATCAGCCCCTGCTGCTATTATATTTAGTTCGCAACTTTTTTATGTTAATGAATTGTGCTGAAACAATTAACCTGTGTATAGTAAATAACTCTTTTTCTTTGAAATATATTTGAACAACAATTGAAGGGATTGCGGTCAATTGATTGCTATATTTCCAAGGCTAAACACTAAGTTTTCTCGTGAAAATGTTTGTGCAATACTCTAGTAGTAGAGTTTTCTTATGTATGAGTATAGGAACTCAGAGTAGGTAGTACCTATTCAATATGGCAATAATATTAGGCTCCAAGATAATGGTTAACTCTGAACAATTTTTTTGAAACAGACCCATTTCAAATTTTTTTTTTAAAACCGACCCTTTTTTTTTATTTACCAAAACCGACCCGATTTTGTGATTAGCAGTCTAATTACCTTCCTAAACAGTCGGGGTTGGCAACCCCGACTATTTAGGACATTAATTTTTAGGGTTTAAGGCTTCTAATTAGGGTTTAACACCCTCTTAAATAGTCGGGGTTGGCAACCCCGACTGTTTAGGAAGGTAATTAAACTGCTAATCACAAAATCGGGTCGGTTTTGGTAAATAAAAAAAGGGGTCGGTTTTATTTTTTTTTTTGAAATGGGTCTGTTTCAAAAAATTGTTCGGTTAACTCTACCATATATTTGACTGCAACACCCGTTTCAAATTGTATTTGTGCGTGGAAATATAATGGTATTTGTATACACCATTCTTAAAATCCTATCTTTTCTTTTACATGTGTATATTTTATCTATCCTTGTTTGATAGGTCATGATGGCAAATTTATGTTTATCGTTATTTGTCACTAGTCACATCAGCATACACTAACTGTCATTTTCACGGGAACAACATTTTCTCAGAGATAGCCTCTTTATTTGCCATGAAAGTAGCTACTGTAACCTAAGTCAGGACGCCCACCTCACATACGCAATTCATTTAAAAAATCCAATTGATTTTCAGACATGATATGTTAGATTTTCCTCTATCAGAAATTTACCGTGTCCAATACACTTGTGGATACAACATACACATACATATGTAAAGCACTACAACATTGTAAATTACTTTTTTACCTCAAATATCAGTATATCAAGGACAATGTTTGTGTTTGTTTTGACAAGGCTAATCATCTTATAAGCACTTAGTATAATTAGGTTTCTCTATGTGAATAGTAACACATATTTATACAATTGTCAGTGTCGTATGCCCTGTAGTTGTGTCAGAGAGCATGTCACCGCATCTATGAATCCTTGTTTAGGTTTCTGAACTTTATAGTAGGTTATCTATAACTGCATCGTGTGGGTTGGCACCTTTGTGCAATCATTTGGCAACTTTATTTCTTCCAACCACTTTAATTTCCAGAATAACCAATCAAGTCATCATTCTTAATGGCGTAGACTTTTTATTCGTCATGTTTTTGGACTATTGAATACCACACTTCACTCTAATATTCTATCAGGTTGGAGAAGCGAGCGAGGCAAAGACCACGCCCCAGGTATGGGAGAAGTGGTCAACTGATGGCACAGAACGTCAAGTAGCAGAACTCATGGAAGAGGATATCGGCGCTGCGATGCGATTCCTCCAGTCCCAAGCCCTTTGTATTATGCCAATCTCCCTCGCTGCTGCAATCTACCACACGCAACCGCGGCCTGAAGCCTCATCAGTCAAGCCCGAGCCCAGCAACCCTTCATAGACTCTGGAACCTCCATCCAGCTGATGAAAATTTTGAGAAAGATCCCCTCGCCTTTTGCTTTCCCTTTCTTTTTTGTGAAAGGCGGTGGTGGTGATAGCAACAACATTCCAAGGAAAAGAATCCGCTGATGTATTACTCGCTTTTTGGGAGGGAAGGTGAGGGCTGAGAAAGGTCGTTGCCCGCCCTTTTATTTTGCTTTTCGGGGGGTTATAGTGCACTAAAGGAGGATCACGCTTCAGTGGTGGGGAGCCCTTTTGCTTTTGCTAGTGGAATTTGGGCCCAAGTAAAAGTCTAGGATGCGTGTAGGTAGTAGTCTCATGTTTTGTCTTTCGATCGATAGAAATGGTCAGAAGGCTAAAGTGGTTGCTTATGATGGTGATGGTGATTGTGGAGATAATAATCTTAGGCGATGGTGGTGGGGGCGGTAGTCCTCTTTGTTGTTCATATTAGTGATGATGGTATTGGAGGGCTGAGTCGAAGAAAGGTAGAATCATATGCGCCATAGCCTGCTTGATAGTGGCGAAGGTTGTTTCTATTTTTCTTTTTTGGTTTCCTACAGGTCGTTCCTTATGTAGACAGAGACCTGAGCTAAATGTGCAGCGCCTTTCCTGCTGTTAATGTTTTCGCTTCGTGTTTTATATGTAAATCTGGTCGGTCGGCTTGATGCGTTTCAATAATGATGCGCGCTGTGCGCAAACCCTGCGTTTCCTCTGAAGCTGTGGTTGCATGAAAGCGGTGACAACAATGCGGTTATAGTCCTCCAGAACGCGTGTGACGTCTTGAGCCATCAACCTTCAACGTATGGTCCTCACCGGGGTCCGATCTGTTGGAATTTATTCCGTGATTAGTTCAAAGAGATTAAACACAAGAACGCGGAAGCATACCTGAACCCGTGACGATTTGCACTGATCTGATTTGGGTTTTGGATCTTTTAATCTTGAGGGTTCTCTCCTTAAGATTTCTCTTTAGATGGGGATAAGAGGATGAGAACTCAACCCTAAGATTAGGGACGATAACCCTTTTATATAGACGTGCAGTTTTCTAATTTAGCCCCTCATTAAATTAGAATTGCGATATGGTATCTGCACAATTAGCCCATGACGTATATAAATACCCATTGATCCAATTACCTGATTGATCACTTTATACGAGTCAACTGTAAAGATAACAACACACTGATATAACATATGTGTCTACAAATAGATTTAATTAGATTTAAATCCAATAACGATCGATTCAATTATGAGAGATCATGGGTTTAATAAGATTGGAGCAGGGGTCTTTATTATTAAAAAGAAAATTCTGATAAGTTAGCTCTTGGTGTCACTCATAGGCGCAGTAGCACGTCGTACTATGAAGTAGAAGCGGAGTTAATAAGCAGCTGAAATGGTGAGCCACAACGTTCTGCTGGCTCCCCCCTCGACGATGCCAGTTTGTGCTGCGTTACGCCAGGCCCATGTTTGGAATTTTAAGGAATATTGGTGCGTTTTAGAGGCATAGTTTTCCCCTTTTTTTTTTTTTCCTTCTGAGAAAACTCATTTTTTTTCGTGGACATGTTAGTACTTTTCCGCAAGATTTCTTACTTTTTATATTGAACCAAACAGTCTCCTATTCCATTTGAGAAAGCACCATCTTTTATTTGATTAAATATCCAGTTTTACATTGGACGAATTGTATTTGGCATAGATGTTGGCCGCTAAAAATCTCTATTTTTCATACGGAGATTGGTCTTTGAAAAGCCCTCCCTGGATGAGAATATTAGGATTTTAGGCATTCCTATCGCTTTGCACGGCTTGCAATATTTGTTGTGCTCATTGGATGGAGTACGGAAGGAGGCATGCAATCATCTTTTTTGTAGATAGTGGCTTTTTAAGGATTTTTGGTTTTAAGCTGAGAAGGTGAGATTCTATTCAACAACAACTATTATTTTCTTGCAGGGAGGGGAGAAATCTTAATAATCTTTATGGGTTTTTTTTGGGCGATATTCCTACATGGGATCTTTTGTTGGGAAGTTTGGCTCAAAAGTAAAACAAGGGGATCTCTTAGGGTAGATTCTCTAATTATTTAATCTGAAGAGGATCTTGTTGAGATGGGCAAATGAGTAGTAACTAGTAGTACTACATATCTATCAAATATTTTTCTCCTACTTCACCTTTTTGTTCGAGATTTGGAGAAGGAAGCTTTGGTTGCTTTTGCTGTTAGCGATGACCTCGCTTTCTCTATTCTTATTTTGCTGTTAGTGGAGGTGCAATGGTAATTAGGAGTAGCCTAGGTTCGTTGGTGGTAGTGGGTTCCTTCTTTAATTTTCGCCAATGATACACATTTTTGACCGGAACTAATGGCTCTTAAAGAAGGATTACTCTTCTTTGTAGAGGCAATGGTATAATGATTGTTGAGATTGAATCCGATCGTCCGATTCTTCTAGAAATTCTAGAAAAAAAGAACTTTTACAAGCACTAGAAACATAAAGCAACCTGGATTGAGATCATACATGTTCTTGGGGATATATGCATTACTCTATCTCACATGTGTTCGAAGGAGAAAACCATATCGCGGATAGATTGGCAGCTCATGGCTCGAGGAAATAAGGTTTGAATTTCATTATAATACTTTAATTTGGATTTACCTCAGGATGTTAAATTGGCTTGAGGAACAAGTTAGACTTAGGCTAATTTCATGTATTTTCTTTTGTTTTTCACGGGATCTCAAAGATTTTTGAACTTGTTTTAGTTTTTTAGTTATGGGATAGTGTTATTATATTCTGTTTTTTCACATGTTTACAAATTTTCAGGAATGCATCCATTTTTGTAAGCTTTTAATAGCTATTCTTACCATTAATAATAAATAAAATTGACAGGTTTAACAGGGACCTGCAAAAATTTCCGGTTAAAAAAAAAGAGAACTATCTTTTTCTTGTCCTGGTTTTCTGGGTCCAACAAATCCTGGACTGGATGACAAACTACATGCCACTTAGTTCAATACCCTTCCGCCTGCAGAAAATGAACTTTCAGATGTAACTGCAGAGGTCCAAGTTTTTGCCGATGGTTCTCATCTAGGCAATATAGGAAATGGTTCCAAAGCATCCTTTAACTTCAAAATACCCAAGTTTGGACTAGCTTCTATATATTTTCGTAAAAATCCTTTAACTTCAAAATATCCTTCCAAAACAAAAATTTAAAACATCTAGTTCCAAACACATATTGCTCTCACTAGTTACTTTAACTTAAAGACTACGATCATATTCAAGTTGGCTTATATCATATGTTTATGTTAGGAAGTTAATTATATGGGTGAGTGGATATTCAGAAGAGTATAGAGTTCCCTAATCTTCTTTAATGGCTGATTGATCAAGGGGAAGTAGATCTCTACGCAAAGAATACCCATTAGAGGGCCGAAGATGATGTCTCCAGCGTGCCGCCTGATGTTCAAGTCAGTGATAGATTAAACAAGTTTGTAGAATGCAGATCTAGTTTTAGGGTGTTATCCAGCGTAGCGGGGCAGAGTGGGGTTTGTGCACTATTTATAAAGAATTTGTAGGGGTACATTGGTAATTAGACCAGTTGATGTAGTTAGGTGATCATATTGCACTTTACACGTATCGACAATTAATTAGTTGAATGAATAACCTTTTTATTTAATGTGATAGTGATAGAAGGGCTAAAATGTTGGTGTCGTCGGAGGAGTCATTACGACCTCGTTCCTATCATAATGACTTTGGTCGTGCATTAAATATGATGACGACTGAATGATGCAACTGTTAGGTTGTTGTTGTTTGAGAAGTCCGAGTAGAAGACGCCTTTCATCTTAGACGTGGATTCCTTTAGTAGGTCCTAGCTTAAGACCATATTTGTCTCTGACTCGGACTGCTAGAGAAGTTGTTAGTGCTCTCGACCTGATTTGGCTTTCAGATTATAGGACTCGGCTAGTTAATTATGACACGTGGCTAGATCTTAGGAGTTCATTAGACTCGGTAATTCTTAGGGTAAATATGAGTTTGAGAGAAATCGAATCGTCTTAACTTTTCGCTGCCTTAGGGACTTGAACCACCTTTTTTGGGGACACTATGATCTGACATTTTTGACGTTAGCATAGATCGTGTGTAGTAGGTCACTTGATTGATGAGATGATGCTTTGTTTGAAGAGAAGATGCCTTGGTTTGAAAATCATTGGTGGTTTTTAGGGACTTGAGTTGGTCGCTAGGATCATGCCATGTGTCACCTACCCACGCCTATAAATATCCTCATTTCTTCTCCCCTTTGATGCTGCTTCCACATTCTAAAACCCTAAAACTTCATTGAGCTATCCATTGGAGCATCGACCATCTTTCTGAGATCTTTGACATTCAGAACTCTAATTATCTACTCTGACTTGCTCCAATGGCTTTCAGTTCGCAGCCCTTTATGGTAAGCAACGAGGATCGAATGTCGCTACTCTAACGGTACACGTCATTGGTGCTCCAGACCCGCTTAGAACAATGCTCCAAGGATTGTGATATCCCCAACAACTTAACATTGCCTATTCTACCACCGGAGGGCACCATCTACCACTATGGGGGTGATTTTAATTCTGATGTGTTAGCACCATCTTGAGTTCGGTCTCTGTCTGCTATTGCATCATTTTCTTAGCGCTAAAAGTGTATATTATTTGTGACGTTTTAACTTAACGTCGGTAAAAGTGTATCGATTTCACGATATTTTTTATATTCGTCGGTAAAAATATATATTTTTAGCGACGTTTTAGGGTTGGCATCGCTAATAATGTGCATTTATTGCGACGTGTTAGGTTATCATCGCCAAAAGCCTCTTTTTCACAACGTCCCTACTTTGTGTCGCTAAAAGGTCTATTTCTGGCGACGCTTTTTTATTCATCTTCGTCACCAAAAAAAGCCCGCAACTTTTTCCCTCTAACTTTTCCAGGAACCCTAACCCTCGATCCCTATCTAGTTTTTCTCCCTCGACTCTCTCTCTCTCTCTCTCTCTCTCTCTCTCTCTCTCTTCATCTCTCTCTCTCGAACTTTTCTAGGAACCCTAACCCGTATTTTTTGTTCCCTCCAATTTTTGTTCTCTCTCTATCGAAATATTTGCTCGCTACAAACAAAAAATTTTGCCCTTACTTTTCTTTTTAGGGTCGATCAAAATCCTAAAACTATTCCCCTCAGAACTGAGGATCCTAGGTTCAAAGCCATTCCCCTAAGAGCTTAGGATCGAAGCCATTCCCCTCAGAGCTGAGGATCGAAGCTCGATCGACACTCCATCTTGTTTGATCAATCGAAGGTAAAGCCTCTCCCCGATGCCCGTTCTCTCTCTATTTTCCTTCTCGATTTGTATTCAAATGAAATTTAACTTATTTTTATTTATTTATACCGTATTCGAATTATTTGAAAGGTTCCATAAATTACTATAGTAATTTAATTTGGCCGATTTTTTCCCCTGAGACTTTGTGCTCTTGACTGTGGATCTCAACTAGATAATTTTTTCGGTTAGAATCATTAGTTCTGGTTGTATTTTGAATCTGAAGAGAAGATTCCTTTTTCTTAGTGTTCGTTGATTTTTTTTTGGGAAAATTTTATCAATTTTTGATAAAAAGTTTTCTAGAATTGGTTATAAATTAATTATTGTTAAATTATGCAATTTCCATGTAGTGTAATTAGGCTTGGATTCATTTATTCCAACAAAATCCATCAATTTCCCCAAAACGCATAGGCTATGTTTGGTTTGAGAGAAAGGGAGAGAAAAGAAAAAGAAAGAGAAAGTAAAAAGAAAGGAAAAGAAAAAGAAAAGAAAATGACATTCTTCTTATTGTTTGGTTCGAAAGAATATTGTAAGGAAAATTAGAAGAAAATTCATAAGAAAGTCATTTTCTCTTGTTTAGTTACCTTTCTGAGAAAAAAGAGGAAGAAAATTATCACAACGTAATTTTAATTCATACTTTTTGGAATTATATTTAGATTTTAAATAATTTACAAAAAATAATTAAATCAAATTGTGATTCTATCATATTTTCAAAAAAATTACAAGTTACCGAACATGTTTACACAATCTTAACTCAAGAAAATTTAGTCAAATTTACGATGACTCTAATTTGCGTATAATCGTACATAGTATTGGTCCATTGGACTTGCAAGTTATTCATAACCTCATGTGCAAAAAGATGATTCTGAATAAGCTCTAGACAATGATGAAGTTCAAGCATAATTTTTCAAAATTAGTATTATTCATATCTTGGGAAGTAACAGGTTAATAAACATGTATTTAAAAAAAAATTAGCATTATTTGAAAGGTTCCATAAATTACTATAGTAATTTAATTTGGCCGATTTTTTCCCCTGAGACTTTGTGCTCTTGACTGTGGATCTCAACTAGATAATTTTTTCGGTTAGAATCATTAGTTCTGGTTGTATTTTGAATCTGAAGAGAAGATTCCTTTTTCTTAGTGTTCGTGATTTTTTTTTTGGGAAAATTTTATCAATTTTTGATAAAAAGTTTTCTAGAATTGGTTATAAATTAATTATTGTTAAATTATGCAATTTCCATGTAGTGTAATTAGGCTTGGATTCATTTATTCCAACAAAATCCATCAATTTCCCCAAAACGCATAGGCTATGTTTGGTTTGAGAGAAAGGGAGAGAAAAGAAAAAGAAAGAGAAAGTAAAAAGAAAGGAAAAGAAAAAGAAAAGAAAATGACATTCTTCTTATTGTTTGGTTCGAAAGAATATTGTAAGGAAAATTAGAAGAAAATTCATAAGAAAGTCATTTTCTCTTGTTTAGTTACCTTTCTGAGAAAAAAGAGGAAGAAAATTATCACAACGTAATTTTAATTCATACTTTTTGGAATTATATTTAGATTTTAAATAATTTACAAAAAATAATTAAATCAAATTGTGATTCTATCATATTTTCAAAAAAATTACAAGTTACCGAACATGTTTACACAATCTTAACTCAAGAAAATTTAGTCAAATTTACGATGACTCTAATTTGCGTATAATCGTACATAGTATTGGTCCATTGGACTTGCAAGTTATTCATAACCTCATGTGCAAAAAGATGATTCTGAATAAGCTCTAGACAATGATGAAGTTCAAGCATAATTTTTCAAAATTAGTATTATTCATATCTTGGGAAGTAACAGGTTAATAAACATGTATTTAAAAAAAAATTAGCAATTTCCTGATACGAAAACTTGAGTGGCCATCAACATCAAGTTTGTAAATATTAACAAGCAGAAGCACAACCACAATTTCACTAATTAAAGAACAACATTTCTCACACATAATATTTGTAGAAAGAAAGGTCAATGAAAGAATCAAAACAAATCTAAAGTAAATGTCATGATATTCCTAACATAAAGTATAATTCATTTCTAGTCACAAAGTCTATTACAATCAATTTCATATAGAAAATCTTAACCAACAAAGTCTATTACAATCAATTTCATATAGAAGATCTTAACCAACAAAGTCTATTACAATCAATTTCATATAGAGAATCTTAACCAAAGAGAGAGAGAGAGAGAGAGAGAGAGAGAGAAATATGCCGAAGAAGTCCTTAGTTTTTTTTTACTTTAGTGAGCCCATCAAAACATCAATCTCGCATCCTTCATCCCTTAAAATTAATTCAAAAAATGTGACGCCCCTGGGTTCACACAAGGCTGCAGTCCAAGGTAAAACCAAGAATGTCAAACCTGCCATGCACCACACTGTGCAATAACATGTTTCACCATCACAATTAACATCTATCTAGTAGAATCAACAACAGGTGTAGGTACAAAAGAAAGTGAAAGATAACAGAAGAAATACTGATGAAATGAAATCATATAAATATCTCATCATCCAACATACAGAAATACATAGCCAATATTTGAATAGATAACCGGAATACTCAATAAGTCTCAAATACAAATGTCTGACAAGAGGAAATAAGGCACATAGCTTTTACAACTTCTAGAACAAGACTCTCAAATGTCTACACAAAAGAAAATCTAAAGTGGAGCCCCAAATAAAACATATAACTAACTAGACAGCCGAAGCTAAAATGCATCGCCATCAACCTGCGACTCTCCGGGCTCCTGGCTCGTTACCTGAAAGGGGGAGGAACAACGAGCGTCAAAGCGCTAGCGAGTAACATCACAACCAACCCCAAGGGAATAGGGCTCGTTGTATAAGAAAATACAGTTAATGCATACTAAGTCTCAAATTCATACACCGTAACCAAAAAAAGGATTTTTAGTATTTAGAAATTTACAACACGAGCATAGGTACGTCGAGCGAAATAATCCAAACAAGAAAACCCTCATGTATATACCTTATATCTCAAATTGTAAATCCCTAAATACCAAACCCAAAGTCTAATACAGAAACAATAATGAAGAGAAATGTAATTCATCTCAGAACATAACCTACTGTGTTCCGTCGAAATCAAATAAGTGCCAAAGGTCTAAAACTTCATAAGTGTCATGTCCTGATTAAGATAAGTGTCATACTCATAGCTTAACAAATGGTTAACATATGGTCAAGTGGGTAAATATCCACACGAGTACTGAAATGAATTATAGTCCAACACAAGGACTTTAATGGATTATAGTCCAACACGAGGACTTTAATGGATTATAGTCCAACACAAGGACTGAAATAAATGCAGTTTTGCCCGATACCTGGACCAAATAGCAATTATCGAGGAGATATGTGAAAAGATATGCTTATACAAGTTTCACACGCTTCTCGGCATGTGATTCTAAATTTGGTACTCTCAAGTCATCTATCATGCACAGATATATGGTAAAAACCCAGAACTAGTATTTGATAATCGAGGTAAAACCCCCGAACACATGAAACAATACAGCAAATCTAACAGGGCACAAAACTGGGCGGCGGTCGACCGACCCGGTCGACCGACCCGGTCGACCGCATACGGATACAAACCTCACTGTTCAGCAGAGACATTCACGGTCGACCGCGTCGGTCGACCGACAAGACATCGCGGTCGACCGCCGCGGTCGACCGCGCAGAGATCAGGTGCCTTCTGACCTTCTACGCGCCCAGCGGTCGATCGGGTCTGTCGACCGCGAGGCAGACAGAACCCAGACTTGGGTTTTTCTGTCAAGTTCCAAACCTGTATGAAATTTCTTTGAGTAAATCAGCCACCAAGCATTTAGAATATCACATAGAGGATAAAAGAAAACTGAAAAGGGGTGGAGTTGGGCGAGAGTTACTCGCCTCTGATGAGAAGTGAATCCCTAGATCTGCAGGAGGTTGATCCCCTTCGCTGAAATCCAACAATCCCGCTGAAAATCCTCAAGAACTCCTCCCAAATCACCAAGCAAGGAGAACTAGGGTTTTAGTGAAGAGAGGGGGGCTAAGGTTTTGGTTTTCAGATCTGAGGGAGGCTCTCTCGGGCTCATTAACTTATATACCAAACCCACAACCCGACCCGAAACCCGATTAAACCAAACCTGAGAAAAACTCTCTGACCGCTGTGCGGTCGACCGACACGGTCGACTGCCACGGTCGACCGCGTCGGTCGACCGCGCAGCACAAAAATGCCTGCTGCTAGGCATCTAACATGCTGGCCAAAACACTCGATATTTCTCACATGGAAACACTTGTGGAGGTTCTCAAACACTGATAAACACCTCATCTAATATATATATGATAATTTATCACCAAGAAATATTTACTACTATAAATTCACACATATTCATTATAAAAGTTATGGGGTTTTACATTCTTCCCCCCATAAAAAGAATTTCGTCCTCGAAATTCGAAATTTATACGAGTCTAGAAATATGAATTACTAGATAACATATAGAGATATTCATACTTAACGATCTAAAATGATAATATTCTCGCTCAAATTTTAACCTAGTGGAACTAGTACATCGGGCGAAAAATCCAAACAAGGAACCCCCCATGCATATACCATGTGTTCCAAAAGATTAAAATTTAAGCGGAAATATCTTCATTCTAGTGTTAAATATGAACATGATCAAAGATATAAATATAAAGTAAGATATACAACATAATAAGAATAAATTTACCTGCTCAACCAAGTGTGGGTAGTCGCGACACATGTCCTCTTCATGCTCCCAAGAAATCTCCTCAATGCCTCCTCAGTTCCACTGAACTTTTACTAAGGGAATCACCTTATTCCTGAGTCTCTTATCCTCCCTGGCAAGTATACAAACAGGAATCTCAATAGTAGTCAAATCCTCCTAAAGCTCAATCTCTGGTGCATCCAATACTCGCTGCTCCTCCTCATCATGCAAGTGTTTCTTGAGCATAGAAACATGAAATACATTGTGTATACTAGACATCGATGCTGGAAGATCTAGTCTGTATGACACAGCTCCAATGCGCTCTAAAATCTGAAATGGTCCAATATATCTCGGCGCAAGCTTCCCCCGTCGCCCGAATCGCTGTACGCCTTTCATAGGCGACACCTTCAGCATAACTGAGTCCCCAACCTGAAACTCCAAGGGTCTTCGCCTATTATTTGCATAACTCTTCTGCCGACTTTGAGCGGTTAAAATCCGTTCCCTGATCAATGCTACCTTCTCGGTAGTCTGTCTCACTAGCTCTGGCCCAAGCATCAAGTTTTCCTCTGGCTCTGCCCAACATATAGGCGATCTACAGGGCCTCCCGTACAATGCCTCATATGGAGCCATACCGATCGTCGCCTGATAACTGTTGTTATAAGCGAATTCTACCAATGGAATATGATCCTCCCAGCTGCCTTGGAAGTCAATGACACATGCCCGCAACATGTCCTCCAACACCTGATTCACCCTCTCCGTCTGACCATCCGCCTGGGGGTGGAATACACTGCTATAAGATAGTCTGCTGCCAAATGAGTCCTGAAAACTCCTCCAAAAATATGAAGTGAAAACCGCTCCCCGATCCGATACGATCGTGTCCGGAACTCCGTGAAGTCGAACTATCTCCCGAATGAAGATCCTCGCATAAGCCTCGGCTGTATAAGTGGTCCTCACCGGAATAAAGTGTGCTGACTTCGTCAATCGGTCCACTATGACCCAAACAGAATCATTCCCCTTTTTCGACTTCGGCAACCCTACAAAAAAAATCCATGGAAATATCTGCCCACTTCCACTCTGGAATGGGTAAAGGCTGAAGTGTCCCTGCCGGTCTCTGATGCTTGCCTTCACCTGCTGACAGGTAAAACACTAGCCACATAGTCTGCAACCTCTCTACGCATACCGCTCCACTAGCAATGTCTCTTCAAGTCCTGTACATCTTGGTGGTCCCGGATGCACTGTGTACGCAGTACGGTGTGCCTCACAAATAACTCTCTCTTCAGCTTTGCACTGGTGGGCATAACCAATCTACCCTTCATCGTAGACTCTCATCAGCTCTATATGGTCCAATCAGTCTTAGGTCTTTGGAAATCTCCTCCTTCGGATTTTAATCCAAGAGTCTCCCACTGAGCTCTGACAACTCTATCACTTCAAGATGGCTGACTGTCACAGCTTCCAAAAATGCCACTGTTCTTTCTAATCTCGGGTCTAAATCAAACTGGCTAAGATGATAAGGTCCCGATGCAGCGAACACTCAAGGCGAAACCGATGCCGACGCTTCCTGCTTAAATGCATCTGCTACGCGTTCGCCTCCCCGATGATACTGGATCGCGGAACTCGTAGTCCTTAATAACTCAATCCATCTCCTCTGTCTGCTGGTTGAGTTCCTTCTGGGAAAGAAGTCACTTTCAGACTCTCGTGATCTGTAATAACTCAAACTACACTCCATATAGGTAGTGCCTCCATGACTTCAGTGCAAATACCACTGCTGCTAACTCCAAATCATGAGTGGGATAGTTCTGCTCATGCACCCTCAACTGCCGTGAGATATAGGCTACTACCCTCTGAGTCTGCATCAATACGCCTCCTAAGCCTGCCAACGATGCATCTGAATATACGACGAATGTCCTGTCACTGCTCGGAATGGTCAAAACCGGCGCTGTGGTCAACTTAGTCTTCAAAATATCAAAGGCCTTCTGGCACTCCATGCTCCATGTGAACTATACACCCTTCTTCGTAAGGTGTGTAATAGGCGTCGCAATCTTCGAGAAGTCCTGAATGAACTTCCTATAATATCCAGCTAAGCCCAAAAAGCTGCGAATCTCTGTCACCGTCTTTGGTGGCTCCCAATCAAGAACTGCCGTGACCTTAGCCGGGTCCACTGCTATACCCTCTCGACTGATAACATGGTCAAGAAATCTGACTTCTGAAAGACAAAACTCGCACTTGCTGAACTTAGCATACAGCTGATGCTCCTGAAGAGTCCTCAACGCTATCCGTAGATGCTCCTCGTGATCCGCTTCCGATCTCGAGTAAATGAGAATATCATCAATGAAAACAATTACGAACTGATCTAAGAAGGGACGAAAAACCCGGTTCATCAAGTCCATGAATACCGCGGGTGCATTGGTCAACCCAAATGGCATGACCAAGAACTCGAAAGAACCATATAATCTCCCTAACCCACAACTGATGATAGCCAGAACGAAGATCAATCTTCGAGAAATACTACGCACCCTGCAACTGGTCAAACAAGTCATCAATCCTAGGTAGTGGGTACCTATTCTGGATAGTGACCTTGTTCAACTCTCTATAATCTATGCATAATCTCATACTACCGTCATTCTTCTTCACGAAGAGGACCGGCATGCCCTACGGAGAATGACTCCGACGAATAAAACCCTGAGCTAATAACTCGTCCAACTGGGTCTGAAGCTCCCTTATCTCAGCTGGTGCCATACGATAGGGTGCGCGGGATATCGGGGCTGTGCCAGGCTGCAGCTCAATACAAAACTCCACCTCTCTCACCGGAGGTAATCTAGGTATGTCCTGAAAGACATCCTGATACTCTGAGATAACTCTAGTCTCCAATAACTCAGCACCCTGATCCCGTCGCATCACCTCCTCGATGTACGCTAGAAATGACTCCGCAAGTCGGTTACCCTGAGAGGCGGCTATAATCATCTCGGACCCGTCGGATGCTCGCAACTTGACTGTCTTCGCAAAGCAGTCAATACTAACATGGTGGATGACATCGAACTCGGACATATGCAATACTATCAAATCAACTATGAACTCTGACTCGTCCAAACTGATGGTACACCTCCTACAAACGCTCTCCAGAAGCGATACCTCATCTAAAGGGGTGGAAACTGATAAAGGGGTGTCTAGAGGCTGAGCTACGTGCTGGAGTCTAGCCATAAATGCATGTGATATGAAAGAATGCGAAGCTCCCGAATCGAAAAGAATACGAGCGGGAAAGGAATTCACAAAGAACGTACCCTCCACTACTGCTCCGCTAGCTCCATGATCACGGGGAACTACAGCATAAATCCTGCCCGTGGCTGAAGACTGCTCTGCTACTGGAGATGGAGAATATGAGACAATCTGCCCCTGAGGAACCTCCTGGACTACTCGAATCTGTTCCTCAGTCCTCTGAGCTACTGGCGGTGTCTCAAGCCTGTTCTGCTGGCCCTGACCTCTGCCCTGCTGGCGCTGCTACTGCTACTGGTTCGGACCCTTGCCCTGCTGGGCTCCTGCTGGTGCGCTACGACACTCTGATGCCTTATGCCCGACCTTATGATAATTAAAACAAGATCCCTGGAACTTGCGCTGCTGGTGCGCTCTCTGATCCTATTGGGGTCCCCTTTTATAAGGGCCCTGATGCTGCTGCTGCTGCTGTCCAGAAAAAGGTCTCTTGTTCTTGTTCTTATCCCCACTCTGTCCTGTCTTGGCCTTCCCTTCCTTGTCCTTCTGGAACATAGTGGTCTCAATCTCCTGGGAAGTGGCAGCCTTAGCTACCTCCCTAACTAAGTAAAACCTCCTGGACACGAGGTACCATCGAAGATTAGGGCGAAGCCCTGCTAAGAACATCTGAGCCTGACGCTCTCCCGTCTGCCACATCCCCGTGAAATGTAGTAACTCCATGAACCGGCTCTCAAAATCCGCTACTGACATGTCCCTCTGAGTCAAGCGGGACAACTCGAGCTCCTTCCCAGTCTGTGCTGCAGAAGAAATGTACTGCCCATCAAAGAAGTAAATGAAGTCCTCCCATGTAAGGGTCATCCTCTGCTCTGGAGTAAACTGTGTAGGATCTGAAATAGATACACTAGAACACTAGAAAAAGGGTGAATAGTGTTCTTTTAGAATATATGCAAAGTAGATTATAAATTGCAAAGAAAGAATGGCAATCTCAGAAAATGAACATCACAAACACAAGCATGTATACTGGTTCCACCTCCCCGGTGTACATCCAGTCCCCAAGCAAATCCCGCTTGAGATTTCCACTATAATTTTGAAACATTACAAAATCAAAAGCAAACCTGACCAATTTGCAAGACCATGCAAATTGCAACACCAATTGACAAAACCATGCCAATTGCCACCCAATCTCTAAACCAAGAGATCAACCCTCTCAAACCCGAGAGAAATCCTTTTTGAAGCAAGAACACAATTGATCCTATAAGCCTTGAATGTGTAGTGAAGTGCTGCAGTGGCTTAGGATTCTTTTAACTCTCTGAATATTGCTTATACAATCTCTAAGAATGATTGAAACCAAGGCAATATCAGAAACTCTCTTTTTCTAAACACTTAGCATGAAAATCTGGAAAATTAGAGAGTGAATATGCACAAAATGTTTGATCTTACAAGTGTAAAACTTGGTGCTTGTTTTCTGATGTTTAAACCTATTTATAGCCTCTGAAATGACATAACTTTAAACCCAATTAACGTCCACAAAACGGCTATAAACAGTCACTTATTTTAAACCTGAAATCTGGAAAAACTGCTTCTGTAGTCGACTACAAGGCATAATAGTCGACTACACTGAGTCTAAACAGACCCTGTGAAGTCAGAAAATTGCTCAGTAGTCGACTACAAGGCATAGTAGTCGACTACACTGTAAACTCAGATTCTGGAATTTTTCTGTTTAGTATTTTGACTATAACTTTCTCATCCGATATCGGAATGAGGTGATTTAAGATTTGTTGGAAAGCTCTTGAAGAGACCTACAACTTTGGTCTTTTGAGTTTTTCCAGATTCTAATTTCTAAGGGGTGTAAATGAAATGTTTTAAGACTCACCCAATATTTATAAACTCTAATGGCTAACATAGGGGATTTCTATTGTTAACCAACACACTAAGCATGTGTTAGTGTGTTCTAACACTATGTGTGTGCATGTGTGTGAGTGATCAAGGCTTGTACAAATTTCTAAGCAAAGAAAATATAAAATTACATTTTGACAATAAAGTATATCTTCTTCTTTGCTTCATTTTGCCTTGAACTCATCTATGTCTTGAGTATCTCTTTGAATATAATTGTTGATATAGCTCTGATACTGCAAAACAAATGTTAGCACATAATACACACAACATATAATATTTGTTATCATCAAAACAAACTAATCTTGGGGTCAAGATTCCTAACATTCTCCCCCTTTTTGATGATGACAAATATATGTTATTAAGATATAAAAATTTTAATCCCCCTGCATGAAATCATTAAATAAAATCTTTTACTCCCCCTGCATCAAAGCATTAAAATTTTCTATATAACTCCCCCTTTGTCATTAGCAAAAAGAAATAAACATAATTCTAATTAAAAATTTCTTTTCTTGGGTACCTTAATAAAAATATCAAGCACTTTGGTACCCTTTTATATTATATCATTAGGATTAGCCCTTAGGAATCCAAATCCACTTGGAATTTGGTTTCCATTTGTTAACATAAGTGTAATTCTTTGAATTGCAAACTTCATAAATATAAGATGAAATATAATAATTCCTATCATGAATATTCAAATTCTTAGGAATCCATATATACTTATTTTGTTTAGCATGAATATTCTTATTATTATTCTTCAAAACATAATCATTCTTTATAAAATACTTAGGAACAAATCCAATGCCAAAATGATTGTTTGAAGATTTTTGAAATGAGAGCAAATTATTCAAATTCTCTTTACTTTTATTGAATTTACTAACATTCAAACATATATCATCATATTTTAATTTAATAGAAGAAATATCTTTATCTAAAACATTAATGCGGATTTTTAAATCATTGCATTCTGATTTTAGATAAACATTCTCATTAGTCAAAATATGATTTTCTTTAAGCAAGGATTTATTTTCCTCTTTCAATTCAATTACTTGAGAATTAGAAATAGTAGAAGAATTAAAATCAGAAATTTCTTCAAGTAATCTTTTATTTTCACCTTTAAGAAAATTATGTGAAGCCTTTAATCTCAAAAATGTTTCATATAATTCATTGAAAGCATCTAATAATTCTTCATTATTGCATACCTCATCTTCTTGTGCCATGAAGCACATGTGAGTGGATTCCTCTTTTTGTTCTTTCATTTTGAATAACTCAAACCTGTGCACAAGAACAGATATTTTAGATTCTTTAACTTTATTTGTACCTTCATGAGTTACCTCAAGTGTATGCCAAATATCGTATGCAGATGTGGCCGTTGACACCCTATTGAACTCATTCTTGTCAAGTGCACAAAATAATGCATTCATTGCTTTTGAATCCAAATTTGCATTATTTCTTTGAGAAGTAGTCCATTCTGCAAAAGGAGTTGTTGGCTTCTCATATTTTGTTTCCACGACGTTCCAAAGTTCGTAGCCAATTGATTGAAGGTAAATCTTCATTCTGCACTTCCAATAGTTGTAGTTCGAACCATCGAACATTGGAGGACGATTTGTAGAGTAACCTTCCTTGAATTGTGATGTATTTGACGATGCCATCTTTCACCTTGCTCTGATACCAAATGTAGGATCTGAAATAGATACACTAGAACACTAGAAGAGGGGTGAATAGTGTTCTTTTAAAATATATGCAAAGTAGATTATAAATTGCAAAGAAAAATGGCAATCTCAGAAATTCACAATCACAAACACAAAGTTTTATACTGGTTCCACCAACCCGGTGTACATCCAGTCCCCAAGCAAATCCCGCTTGAGATTTCCACTATGATTTTGAAACCTTACAAAATCAAAAGCAAACCTGACCAATTTGCAAGACCATGCAAATTGCAACACCAATTGACAAGACCATGCCAATTGCCACCCAATCTCTAAACCAAGAGATCAACCCTCTCAAACCCGAGAGAAATCCTTTTTGAAGCAAGAACACAATTGATCCTATAAGCCTTGAATGTGTAGTGAAGTGCTGCAGTGGCTTAGGATTCTTTTAACTCTCTGAATATTGTCTATACAATCTCTAAGAATGATTGAAACCAAGGCAATATCAGAAACTCTCTTTTTCTAAACACTTAGCATGAAAATCTGGAAAATTAGAGAGTGAATATGCACAAAATGTTTGATCTTACAAGTGTAAAACTTGGTGCTTGTTTTCTGATGTTTAAACCTATTTATAGCCTCTGAAATGACATAATTTTAAACCCAATTAACGTCCACAAAACGGCTATAAACAGTCACTTATTTTAAACCTGAAATCTGGAAAAACTGCTTCTGTAGTCGACTACAAGGCATAATAGTCGACTACACTGTAAACTCAGATTCTGGAATTTTTCTGTTTAGTATTTTGACTGTAACTTTCTCATCCGATATCGGAATGAGGTGATTTAAGATTTGTTGGAAAGATCTTGAAGAGACCTACAACTTTGGTCTTTTGAGTTTTTCCAGATTCTAATTTCTAAGGGGTGTAAATAGAATGTTTTAAGACTCACTTAATATCTATAAACTCTAATGGCTAACATAGGAGATTTCTATTGTTAACCAACACACTAAGCATGTGTTAGTGTGTTCTAACACTATGTGTGTGCATGTGCATGAGTGATCAAGGCTTGTACAAATTTCTAAGCAAAGAAAATATAAAATTACATTTTGACAATAAAGTATATCTTCTTCTTTGCTTCATTTTGCCTTGAACTCATCTATGTCTTGAGTATCTCTTTGAATATAATTGTTGATATAGCTCTGATACTGGAAAACAAATGTTAGCACATAATACACACAACATATAATATTTGTTATCATCAAAACAAACTAATCTTGGGGTCAAGATTCCTAACAAACTGCAATCGGTACCATCTCCCGACATCTCCCTTCAGGCTGTAGGATGCCAACCTCTGCTTCTGGACTGAGTCTACACCGAGTATGTCCAGAATATTGCCCACATCCTCCTTCCACTTTAGTGCTGCAAGAGGCTCTGGTGACCCCTGGAACTCTGGTGCCCTCATCTTCTGATACCTCTCCACCATACGGAGCCAAGCCTCCTGCTCTGTGGCTCTATCTGGGACTGCTAGAGGAATGGCTGTAGGCGTGACCTCTGGGGGTCTCTCTCTGACAGGAACGACATGTATCCCCTGCTGCTGAGCTACCGGTGGTGGTGGTGGTGTCCGTGGTGTTATATGAGTCGTCACAAACTCCTCAATGGCTGTCATCCGGGCAATGAGAGGAGCCATGATGTCCACCAAATACTGAGGAGCCTGCTGCGGCTCGGGTGGAGCCTGCTGAGGCTCGGACTGAGCTGGCTGCTGCTCTGATGGAGTCTGCTGTGACTCTGCCTGGCTAGCTCTCCTGGTACGAGGTCTACCACGTCCTGCCATCTATCTCTTGATGAGAAGAAAAATAAAGTTTATGAGTCAAAACAGACCTTTATAAATAACGTATCACATTGAAATTTTTGCAACATATAGTATTCACACAAATACTTTGAATTTACACCAAATAGTTGTCAAAAAAAAAAAAAAATTTCTCAAATTTTGAGATATACGCATATATCGTCCTCACTCATACTAGGAATTCCTTACGGACTCTATACATGAATCCTAAGAAACTCTATCCTAGCTCCACGACCCGACACAGGATGATCCTAAGGATACGGGAACTAGAGCTCTGATACCAACTGTGATGCTCCTAGGTTCACACAAGGCTGCAGTCCAAGGTGAAACTAAGAATGTCAAACCTGCCATGCACCACACCGTGCAATAACATGTTTCACCATCACAATTAACATCTATCTAGTAGAGTCAACAATAGGTGTAGGTACAAAAGCAAGTAAAAGATAGTGCAAGAAATAACTGATGAAGTGATAGTGATCATATAAATATCTCATCATCCAACATACAGAAATACATAGCCAATATCTGAATAGATAACCGGAATACTCAATAAGTCTCAAATACAAATGTCTGACAAGAGGAAATAAGGCACACAACCTTTACAACTTCTAGAACAAGACTCTCAAATGTCTACACAAAAGAAAATCTAAAGTGAAGCCCCAAATAAAACATATAACTAACTAGACAACCAAAGCTAAAATGCATCGCCATCAACCTGCGACTCTCTGGGCTCCTGGCTCGTTACCTGAAAGGGGGAGGGACAACAAGCGTCAAAGCGCTAGCGAGTAACATCACAACCAACCCCAAGGGAATAGGGCTCGTTGTATAAGAAAATACAGTTAATACATAATAAGTCTCAAATTCATACACCGTAACCAAAAAAAGGATTTTTAGTATTTAGAAATTTACAACACGAGCATAGGTACGTCGAGCAAAATAATCCAAACAAGGAAACCCTAGGTACGTCGAGCAAAATAATCCAAACAAGGAAACCCTCATGTATATACCTTATATCTCAAATTGTAAATCCCTAAATGTATATACCTTATATCTCAAATTGTAAATCCCTAAATACCAAACCCAAAGTCTAATACAGAAATAATAATGAAGAGAAATGTAATTCATCTCTAAACATAACCTACTGTGTTCCGTCAAAATCAAATAAGTGCCAAAGGTCTAAAACTTCATAAGTGTCATGTCCTGATTCAGATAAGTGTCATACTCATAGCTTAACAAATGGTTAACATATGGTCAAGTGGGTAAATATCCACACGAGTACTGAAATGGATTATAGTCCAACACAAGGACTTTAATGGATTATAGTCCAACACGAGGACCTTTAATGGATTATAGTCCAACACCAACGGACTGAAATAAATGCAGTTTTGCCCGATACCTGGACCAAATAGCAATTATCGAGGAGATATGTGAAAAGATATGCTTATACCAGTTTCACACGCTTTCGGCATGTGATTCTAAATTTGGTACTCTCAAGTCATCTATCATGGCACAGATATATGTAAAAACCCAGAACTAGTATTTGATAATCGAGGTAAAACCCCCGAACACATGAACAATACAGCAAATCTAACAGGGCACAAAACTGGGCGGCGTCGACCGACCCGGTCGACCGCATACAGATACAAACCTCACTGTTCAGCAGAGACATTCACGGTCGACCGCGTCGGTCGACCGTCAAGACATCGCGGTCGCACGCCGCGGTCGACCGCGCAGAGGTCAGGCATTCTGACCTTCTGCCGCCCAGCGGTCACGTAGCGGTCGACCGCGAGGCAGACAGAACCACGGTTTGGGTTCTTCTGCCAAATCCAAACCTGAAGAAATTTTTCTTTGGTAATCAGCAACCAAGCATTTAAAATGTCACATAAAAGATAAAAGAAAAACTAAAATTTGCACCTTTAGAAATCATTACCAAGATCCCAACATATTTAAACATGATCTACCTATCATTAACAATAAAAACAAATTTTACTTCTTTTTAGATATATTCAGATCTAGATCTCTTTAACAGAATATATTTGGTGAGTTGTAAAAATAAGGAATACTCAAATCTCATATTCTATGCCATAGTGATCTATTAGCTATTCAAAAATACGAATTTGGCCCAATAAAACCAAATAAAAACTCAAGTTTTGACATGAAAACAAAAGGGGTGGAGTTGGGCGAGAGTTACTCGCCTCTGATGAGAAGTGAATCCCTAGATCTGCAGGAGGTTGATCCCCTTCGCTGAAATCCAACAATCCCGCTGAAAATCCTCAAGAACTCCTCCCAAATCACCAAGCAAGGAGAACTAGGGTTTTAGTGAAGAGAGGGGGGCTAGGGTTTTGGTTTTCAGATCTGAGGGAGGCTCTCTCGGGCTCATTAACTTTTATACCAAACCCACAACCCGACCCGAAACCCGATTAAACCAAACCTGAGAAAAACTCTCTGACCGCTGTGTGGTCGACCGACACGGTCGACCACCACGGTCGACCGCGTCGGTCGACCGCGCAGCACAAAAATGCCTGCTGCTAGGCATCTAACATGCTGGCCAAAACACTCGATATTTCTCACATGGAAACACTTGTGGAGGTTCTCAAACACTGATAAACACCTCATCTAATATATATATGATAATTTATCACCAAGAAATATTTACTACTATAAATTCACACATATTCATTATAAAAGTTACGGGGTTTTACAAAAAAATTCAAATAAGTAGAATATAAACATCAAAAACCTATAAAACAAAGTCTTAACATTCTTTTAGAAGCAAAATAAAACTACCACTCGTCGTATCATGGTTCTTTTCTTAAGACTAATCATCAGAAATGATGAAAGTGGCTTGTAGACGATCAAAACTAGCATTATAAGTGGAAGAACCTTGACAGATTCATAACCACTAGAGCCCCAATTACTTGGCTGATCATCATGCTTTGAAATTTTTTTCATGAAATGTGAATAACATAAACTTTAGTTAGAAAAGCAAGGAACTAATGGCGGATAATTGTACTTGTATACTATCCATCAATCAAAAGAGTACACTCAACTTCTATAGAAAACAAGAAACAATAGGTTAGATATTGAACATTTTAGCAACATTTCCTAAAATTATAATGCACCAATTGGGTATTTTTCCAGCACTTTTGGAAACCTTGAGAGCACCACAGAATGGCTGGAGATTGTGTTCAACATCATCACCATAACAGAGGGACTCATGCTGGTTATTATGCTCATCGGAAACATCAAGGTAAACATGAATTTTGTTATGAAAGGCAGGAAGGATTTTATATTAGGCAAATGAATGTTAGTCAGTTTTTTTGTCATTATACCTTAAATTTATGAATTGGGCGGTAAAATGAAAACATGTAATTAGAGTGTCACTTTGCTGAGTAAATTCCTATGTTCATCTTTTTGAGCTAAGATAGATCTATCTATATACTCCACTTAGTAGATATTAGTTGTCATAATAGCACATGCATATGTTGTATATGCAGCCACAATCCTTGCTGAACATTTTATCTTTTTCATGCCCATTCATCATCTTCTTTTGTCTACAAATTCAAACACTTCCTCTAGTAAGCACGTCATAAACTAAACCCTAAACTTCATAGTCAAAGGTAAAGAAGGGGTGGAATCTCACTAAACTATATAACATTTATATTTTCTAACAATGTCACTACAAATTATTAATCTCACATTGAAATAAGAATTAGCAGAATTTAATGATTGGAAGTTGGAAACTTAGGGATTGGAACTAAATTTTGAATTTTTAATGTGAATATGCTAGTAGCAGGCACAAATCAATATTGTCCTTGAGATAGGCAATCATCTTTTGCTATTCCAGGACCCAAATGAAATCATGTAAAAATGAACGAGAAACAAGGTTCAAAGTTCCATGAAGGAATTATATATATATATATATATATATATGATCATCATATTTTACCGGATATGATTATCTAGTGCAAGCTAATAGATTGTTTTCCTATTCTCAGGTTAAACAACGACAATGTCTAGTTTCTATCCAATCAGTGATTTGTCAACAAAATCTAAACAAAGTAGGTCTCTATAAAATTAGTCCTTAAGTCTGCTTTCAAATGGAGTAGGTTTCACTTTAATCTGCATTGTACACAGAAAGTTATAGGCATTTCTCTACAGCATGTACATATGTATAGCATTTTCCAACTCATTCACTTTAACGGGAGAAACCAAGCATTCATCTGAGTCTAATTGTATCCACGTAAAGGTCGTATCAGTTATATTCATGATGCCGCAAACGGCACATCAATCCAATATGTAGAATAGAAGTTATGGTTGGTGTTCTTTGTTGTGTAAACCTATAGAACCAAACATATCAATCAACTTAATTTCTTTTCGTTAGAGAGTATGCAAAAAAAAAAAAATTATTTCATGGATAGCACTGAAATGTTGTAAATTCATAAAAAATGTTCTTTCCTAAAGTTTCAAATACTAAAAGCTCCTCTTATATCAATGCTAATCATACTCAAATGTTTCTGATAATATACCCCAAAACTCAAAGTTGCCAATGTACAGGTTGAAGAATCTATAACTCATCTATATATACAAATTCTGAAAATTGATACTAATTAAAGATAATGTCAATAGACATTAGTGAACCTTTACAAGAAATCAAAAGCGAATAATGTCAACAACTACTACTTCAAAAAAATGCTTCCTTCATTGCCCTTTATCCCAAGTTTAGAATACAAGAACAACTTCCTTAAAATATTGAGCAAAAGAATCAATTGACCCAAATTTAGTTGAATCCTGAATGCAACCGCTCTCTTTAAGATATTGAGCAAAAGAACCAAGTAATAATCTACAGACAAAAGAACCCTCTGCAGAGGTCTTGAATATAAATTGACAGTAAGAAATGATAGCAACAAATGCACACATATTTACGTTCAGAATGAAGGGCCAGTAACCTCAGTATACGATCAACTTACCAAACCAACGTATCAGTTATTTTCATTTGCTTAGGTTTCAGATTAATTTACTAAAACCAGATAATACTCAATAATCAACAACAACCAAGAAAATACCCAAAAAAAGCAAGGTTAAAAACAATAGGTCCCCCTTAGCTATGATCACAACATAGATCAAACAAGGGCTGAAGTCTCAATTGTACTAGTTGCAACTATAATATATAATACCATAAAAATTTAAAAAATTACCTCGGCTGATGAATCATGGAGTTTTTCTTTGCTAGATTCATTTTCACAGAAGAGGGATCTAAGAGGAGAACTCAAATCTTCAACAAATCTGATCGGCGTTAGACTGGGATATGATCGGCGTCGAGAGTTTGGTCGGCATCGAACTAGGGTTCCATGGATCGAGAGAGAGAGAGAGAGAGAGAGGGAGAGGGAGAGAGAGAGAGAGAGAGAGAGAGAGAGAGAGGGAGAGAGAGAGAGAGAACGAGGAGGTGAGAGAACGAGAGAACGAGGACTGGAGTTTTGGAGGGAGACGCAGAGATCGGGGAGGCGATGAGCAAGGCATTTCCGTCGCTCTCCCTCGTTTTCACTAGGGCAGCGGAGAGAAAGGGGGAAAGAAAAAAGATATACCTGTTGGCCTTCTTGTTTTGATGATGTTTAACAAATAATTTACTTCTAATGTTATTTGTCTAGTGTTTGTGTTTTCGTATTTATTCTAGGCAAACAACGAGTTGGAGGATGGATGGAATTGCGCATTCACGATTATATCTAATGGAGGTTAACGGAATTGTTGAGTGAATCCTTGCAATTCAAGTTAAATATTCAAGTTCAAGCTTCATCCGCGAGTGTACCAAGATAGAGCTTCGTTGAAGATCACAAGGTTGGGTATATTTAGTTTAGGTTTATATTATGTGTGTTAGTACTTTAAGCTTAATCATATATACACATACACATTTTAGTTTTGTATATATATAGTTATATATATACATATATGTTTTGGTTTGATAGGTTTCAAGTTTTACTATGAAACAATTGAATACAATTGGAAAAAATATTTTTGTTTTATACTTATATGCATTTATATGATTTCATCAATATCAATTTTATTTAGTTCCATGAAATCATGTTTTAGTGTATTATATGTGTATTTTGATAAAATACTATATTCATTATTTATAGACTTCATAACAATAGTTTACATCTTTTATTAAATCTACAAAATTATTTTGTATTATTTCAAAACATGGTTTAGCAAAAATATCAAAATTCAAATGTTTACATTTTCATATTTTGGACTATTTTATAAAATAATAATATTTTTCATTTAGGAGGTCCTTTTTAAAAACCAGTCTTTGTAGCATGTTTATAATCATGTCTACAATCATTCCCTAAAGTTTTATATTTTTTAAAATTTATTTGATATTTTAAACAGGGTTTTAAAATCAGAAAATCAACTTTCAAACCTGTTTTCTCATATGTCAGTTTACGGTCGATCGCCAAGGTCGACCATACCTTTGATTTTCGCTGTGGAGTCAACAACAATTTTCACTGTCGACCGTCACGATCGACCATCAGCTCGAAAATTCTCACGGTCGACCGTCAAAGTTTCTGGAATTTTCTGAGCTTCGAAAGTGGCTCATGGTCGACCGTGAGATTTTCACGATCGACCGCCGTTCACTCCAATGGTCATTTTGTATAGAATCTGATTTTTGATTCTGTTGGTTTTTTAGTCATTTCTGTTGGGCTTTTGGCTGAGGTTTTAGGAGGTTACAAATACCCCATTGATCTCAGTTCTCATGGTAATCCAAGAGAATGTTTTAAAAAAATTTAACAAGGGTTTAAACTTGTTTAGTGTTTGTTTAAAAGAGTGTTTAAGAAGCTTTTAAGCAATTGAGAGTTTTGGGTTTGTGAAATCAATTTCACAAGAGCTTGAGGAGATCCTATTGGTGCTTGAGCATCCAACCATCCTCCCTCAATCTCTTGATACATTGAGAAGTTTTCTAAACTCTATTTCTAGCTTCGTATCTATTTGTTTGTTTTTATTTTATTAAAGCTAATTTTATATTGAGTTTAAGATTTGATTAATCTCTTTGTTACACACACCCACATTGAGCTTTTAGTATTTACATACATAGTATATTAGGGTTGTGAGAGATTGTAACATTGAGTTGTGCTTAATTGAGTTCTCACCTTGTATTAGAGAACAAATCATTTGTTGTTATATTGTTAGTTTTGTAAAGTTTTCAGTGAGCTAGAAAACCGAGTGTGAGGTGTAGACGTTGATCGGTGAGCATTGAAAACCGACATTGTGAGAGTGAATTGTGAAGTTTTTGGTGAACTAGAAAACTGAGTGTGAGGTGTGGACGTTGATCGGTGAGCGTTGAAAACCGATATTGTGAGGTGTAAACGTTATTCGGGTGAGCGTAGAAAACCCGGTTGTGATAGTGGATTTTTCCCCGGGAGTGGGGAGCGGAGACGTAGGACGGAAGGTCCGAACTCCGTGATCATATCATTTGTTTGAGTTTGCTTTGGCGCACTTCTTTTATGTTTATATTTCTTATCACCATTGTCCATTGCTCATTATTTATATCATCCATGATCTTGTTTATTTTGTTTACCCTTGTGTATATCACTTATCCTAGCTCACATATCTTATTGTATTTTATACTTTATTTTGTTTACCCTTGTGTATATCACTTATCCTAGCTCACATATCTTATTGTATTTTATACTTACTAGGATAACTTGTTAATTAGCTGTATATCACTTATCCTAGCTCACATATCTTATTGTATTTTATACTTACTAGGATAACTTGTTAATTAGCATAAAATCGGATTAGATTAGCATAAGACCCTAATCACCCCCCTCTAAGGTCTAACAATTGGTATCAGAGCGTGCTCTTTGATTAAAGGTCTAATCGCCTTGAGTTAAAGATTCAAGTTATCTTTTTATGCTAATCTTGTTTTGACTTTATTTGTATCTTGCTTGCATACATTTTCTTATTATGGACATGCATTGTGCATCTTGTTTAGGCTATGATCCTATTGTTGCTCCTAAAATAGATAATCTCCCCTATAACCAATGGTGTTCTAGATTTAACATATTTGTTAGATCTAAATAATACGATTTATGGGAAGTTATTGAAGATGCTTATATTATACCCACTTTGAAAAAATCCAAGTGGAGTAACAATGATAAAAGAATGTTTAATATGAACAAGCTTTCGTTATAATATTTTCTTAATGCATTTGACTCATCCTTTTCTAACAAATTTGTTCATTTTGATAGTGCTTACAATTTATGAAAATTCATAGAAGCACATCAATGCAACTTAGAGGAAATTCGACATGGCTCGGAGGATTCTTCCTCAAGTGATATTGGAGCTTCATCATGCACACGGCCACTAGGCGATAGCCCTAGTGATGTTTGCGAGTTCGAATCCATCAATGATTTATCTAGTGATGAACTTGCTTGTGCTAGTGAAAATTTATTACAAGCCTATAACAAATTGCACAAAGATTTTATTGATTTACAAAGTAAGCATGATGAATTAAAATCCGATCATGAGTTGCTAGGTTCCAAATTTGATATCATTACTAAAGAGAATGTTACACTTAAAGAAAATAATGATATATTGAATTTGGAAAATAAAATTTTGAGCTCATCTATTGCTAGCTTAACTCATGCAAATAAAGATGCCATGCTAGAAGTAGAATGCATTAGAAATGAATTTGATAACCATACATGCTCTACTTCTATTATCAATGATGTCGTGCCTAATGTTGAGTTGAATCTTGTCAAAAATCGCATATCATATTTAGATTCAACATTAACTTCATGTATTGATAATCATAAGAAGCTTATGAATATGTGTACCAAATTTGAGTCTAAATCATCTACTCATTATGCACACATATATAGCAAAGTTTATAAATGCACTATTTGTGATCGTAAAGGCCATTTGTCTAAATTTTGCTATGATGCACATAAACAAAGTTTATAAATGCACTATTTGTGATCGTAAAGGCCATTTGTCTAAATTTTGCTATGATGCACATAAACCTACAAAATCAAATGTTCCTTGTGCAAATTTTGCTATGATGCACATAAACCTACAAAATCAAATGTTCCTTGTGCATCTCATCAAGCTTCTTCATTACACACTCATGCACATGCACATAATGTTCATCATAAGCATGCTAGTGTGTATTAGTGTAATTATTATGGTCGTTTTGGCCATTTGGCAAAGTTTTGCTTTGATTTGAAAAAGAATTCAAGTTTGCCAAATGTTTCTAGTAGACCACATGTTTTAAAATGTGAATTTTGTGGTAGATTTGGCCATTTGGTGAAGTTTTGTTATGATTTAAAAAAATATTCAAACTTGCCAAATTTCTCAAGTAAACCACCTTTGTTTAATGATGTTTCTCATTTGCGATATAATTTAAAAGAAAAATCTTTATTTGCAAATGATTCCCGTGCACGAGCTAATGGTCCACAAAAATAAATTAAAACATAAGCAAATATTTTCTTTCCATTGTACTTATTGCAATTGGAAGGGTCATTTGAGTAATTTTTGTTTTGACCGTGTTAGTGTACCACATGTGCGATTTCATAACCCTAGGGCTTCGAGCTTAAAAGATAGGGGTCATGTCTCTAAATCTATTTGTACCAAGAATTCTTGGGTACCAAAACAAATTTGATTTTTAAAACCAAGTATTTTAGTGTTTTTCTTTTTTCCTTTTCTTGGTTTTGAAAATTATACTTTAACTTTTTGAACATGAAAACAATTCTTTTTATTGGTCAAATTCTTTTGTTTTCATGATTATTGGTTTTGTTTTGATGAGGGGTTTGTGTTTATATAACCCTCCGAGTTTATTGGGTGTTTATTCCCAAATCTTGTTTACCGGGTGTTAAAAATATTTATATGAGTTGATACTAGCTCAAGAGCTAGATATAGTTGCCTCTCTTAATTTTTGAAAATCAATGATGGTTTGGTTTTATGTTTTTATGGATTTCATTTGATTTATGATTTCACTTGAGTGATTTGTTTTCATTTGAAAACTTTTTACATGATTCTCATGTTCCTCTTCTTTTGTTTTCATAAATCTATTCTTTTATATGACTTTTATATTTTTTTGTGTTAATAAGACACTTCTTTCATATTAACATATTTATATGTGTTCTCATTATCTTTTTTTATATGTGAGTTATGTTTAGCATGTTTTTAATCTATGCTTTCTCACATATGTATGCCTTAGCATTCATTTCATACATTCATATGACATTTTGATAGGGGGAGAAATCCCTATATATATTTTTTGTGTTATACTCACTCATGCATATTGATAGGGGGAGCTTTCGCTCTCTTCATTCTTTTGTCTTCACCTTTTTGATGTTGTCAAAGGGAGAGAAATATTGTGAGTATATTCTTTCTTGTTTATATACATGATATATTATATTTTGTATATTCATTTTTTTATGCATATATCCTTTTTGTAAATTGTTTGTCATCATAAAAAATGGGGAGATTATTGGCCTTCTTGTTCTGATGATATTTAACAAACAATTTACTTTTAATGTTGTTTGTCTAGTGTATGTGTTTTCGTATTTATTCTAGGCAAACAAGGAGTTAGAGGATGGATGGAATTGTGCATTCACGATCATATATAATATAGGTTGACCGAATTGTGGAGTGAAGCCTTGCAATTCAAGTTAAAGATTCAAGATCAAGCTTCATCCGTGAGTGTACCAAGATAGAGCTTTGTTGAAGATCACAAGCTTGGGTATATTTAGTTTATGTTTATATTATGTGTGTTAGTACTTTAAGCTCAATCATATACACACATACACGTTTTGGTTTTGTATATATATAGTTATATATATACATATATGTTTTGGTTTGATAGGTTTCAAGTTTTACTATAAAAAAATTGAATACAATTGGAAAACATATTTTTGTTTCATACTTATATGCATTTATATGATTTCATCAATATCAATTTTATTTAGTTCAATGAAATCATGTTTTAGTGTATTATATGTGTATTTTGATAAAATACTATATTCATTGTTTATAGACTTCATAACAATAGTTTACATCTTCTATTAAGTTTACAAAATTATTTTATATTGTTTTAAAACATGGTTTAGCCAAAATGTCAAAATTCATATGTTTACATTTTCATGTTTTGGACTACTTTTGGACTATTTTGTAAAATGATGATATTTTTTATTTGGGAGGTCCTTTTTGAAAACCAGTCTTTGTAGCATGTTTATTATCATGATGATATTTTTTATTTGGGAGGTCCTTTTTGAAAACCAGTCTTTGTAGCATGTTTATTATCATGTCTATAATCATTTTCCAAAGTTTTATATTTTTTTGGAATTTATTTGATATTTTTAAACAGGGTTTTAAAATCAGAAAATCAACTTTCAAACCTGTTTCCAGGGTTTTAAAATCAGAAAATCAACTTTCAAACCTGTTTTCTCATATGTCAGTTTACGGTCGATCGCCAAGGTCGACCATACCTTTGATTTTCGCTGTGGAGTCAACAACAATTTTCACGGTCGACCGTCACGGTCGACCATCAGCTCGAAAATTCTCACGGTCGACCGTCAAAGTTTCTGGAATTTTCTGAGCCTCGAAAGTGGCTCGCCGAAAATTCTCACGGTCGACCGTCAAAGTTTCTGGAATTTTCTGAGCCTCGAAAGTGGCTCGCGGTCGATCGCCGTTCACTCCAACGATCATTTTGTATAGAATCTGATTTCTGATTCTGTAGGTTTTTTGGTCATTTCTGTTGGGCTTTTGGCTGAGGTTTTGGGAGGCTATAAATACCCCATTGATCTCAGTTCTCATGGTAATCCAAGAGAATGTTTTAAAAAATTTTAACAAGGGTTTAAACTTGTTTAGTGTTTGTTTAAAAGAGTGTTTAAGAAGTTTTAAAGCAATTGAGAGTTTTGGGTTTGTGAAATTAATTTTACAAGAGCTTGAGGAGATCCTATTGGTGCTTGAGCATCCAACCATCCTCCCTCAATCTCTTGATCCATTGAGAAGTTTTCTAAACTCTATTTCTAGCTTCATATCTATTTGTTTGTTTATCATTTTATTAAAGCTAGTTTTATATTGAGTTTAAGATTTGATTAATCTCTTTGTTACACACACCCACATTGAGCTTTTAGTATTTACATACATAGTATATTAGGGTTGTGAGAGATTGTAACATTGAGTCGTGCTTAATTGAGTTCTCGCTTTGTATTAGAGAATAAATCTTTTGTTGTTACATTGTTAGTGTTGTAAAGTTTTCGGTGAGCTAGAAAACTGAGTGTGATGTGTAGACTTTGATCGGTGAGCGTTAAAAACCGACATTGTGAGAGTGT
Source organism: Asparagus officinalis (assembly GCF_001876935.1). NCBI lineage: Eukaryota > Viridiplantae > Streptophyta > Magnoliopsida > Asparagales > Asparagaceae > Asparagus > Asparagus officinalis. The sequence continues at coordinate 96,881,550 of NC_033800.1, forward strand.
GAATTGTGAAGTTTTCGGTTAAGTAGAAAACCGAGTGTGAGGTATGGACGTTGATCGGTGAGCATTAAAAATCGATATTGTGAGGTGTAAACATTATTCGGGTGAGCGTAAAAAACCTGGTTGTGATAGTGGATTTCTTCACGGGAGTGGGGAACGGAGACGTAGGACTGAAGGTCCGAACTCCGTGATCATATCGTGTGTTTGAGTTTGCTTTGGCGCACTTCTCTTATGTTTATATTTCTTATCGTCATTATCCATTGCTCATTATTTATATCATCCACTATCTTGTTTATTTTGTTTACCCTTGTGTATATCACTTAACCTAGCTCACATATCTTGTTGTATTTTATACTTGCTAGGATAACTTGTTAATTGACATAAAATCGGATTAGATTAGCATAAGACCCTAATCACCCCCCTCTAGGGTCTAACAATACCGATTTTTCTATAGGAATTTTTTTTTCATTTTATTTTCTTTCAAAGCAAACAACAGAAACCCACTTTCTCTCTCAATTTACTTTTCTTTCTCTCCCTTTCTCTCAAACCAAACACAGCTATAAGGGAGGGAAATTTTCCACCATTTATTTTCGCGAAAAAAGAGAAAAAAAAACACCAAAACCCCCCAAAACCCCCGTTCTCTCTCTCTCTCTCTCTCTCATCAGAAAACCACCACCATCGGTAATTTCCCCTTCTTTGAACTTGCTGCTGCATTGGAGTTTGCCGCCTCCGTCGGAGTTCACCGCCACCATCTAGCCCTGAAGTTTGCTGCTGTCATTGACCCTGTAGTTTGCCGCCGAATCCCAATAAAAAAACCCTAGTTCTTCCTCTCCAAATCGGATCTCGCGGCCTCTCCTCCTCATTTTCGCCGGACACCTGACTTGTAAGTCCTCTACCTCTCAAGCTCATTCAAATTTTTGCTAGCATTATTCCAAAATCTTCACCTTTTTCTTGTTCTTAAGATGTTTGTTTGGTTTCGGACTGCAAAATTACCACCCTCCTAAAAAAATTGCGTTTTCTCAATTCACGAGTTGAGTTAGGGTTTATTAGGAACTGGCAAAAATTTTATTAGTTAACTCTTTCTTCTGCTAAATTGGGTATTTTGTCCATAACCACTAGAGCTTTGGTGGAATATTCATGCTGTAATTCAGAAATACTGTTGCTAGCAATACTTTTGCACGAGGAACACAACCTATGACTTCTAATGGGTTGGGCGAACATTTACAGAAGGTGCCTACAGGTGTTCGCCGTTGCTTTGGTGATCTACTTGGACTATAAGGTTCATTAGTCCCTCCTGATTCTATTTGTTCTCTCTTTTATTAGTTTGCATGTTTGCTTGAACTCGGAAAACCATCCTCGAGTTTTATGTTTTGTTGTTGTAGGCTTAAACGCTTGCTGAATCTGATATTACAGCTAAAAGGTTTGTGGATGAAACTTGGCCAGTATTTGCCTACTCGAGCCGTTGTGCTTCTTGAGAGGCTTATATAAACACCCTCAGACAGTTGCAGGATTCTCTTCCTCCTCGTCCTCTGAAAGAGGTGAGTTATGCTCATTAAAAAAATGACATATGCAGATTTGATATCTTTTTTGGAGATGGATGTGTAAGGTTCTTTTTTTACTGGTTATTCACGTGCCCGAGTCTTAATTAAGTTCATGCCTTGTGATCAACTTTTGAACATCATGACAAACTACACAAGTGCTTAGCACCTTTCGTTGTCCCTTTTTGTATCATTATGCAAAAGGTAATTCTTATTTTGCATATGTTAGTCATAAGAGATGGAATTGTCTTTTGAGTTAGTACACTAATTTTGGTATGGAGTTATGACAGATTTCACCAACTCAATATCAAATGTCCCTTTTTATAACTAGATGCACCTTTGGTCTCCATTTCTTTCTTTCTTGAAAATGGATATTCTTACTGTTGAAGGATCTAATACCCTTTTGGTAAGTTATTCTACAATGAATGATTTATTGCCCCCCACCCCCACTCTTCCCCCTCCTTCGTCTCTTTGCTTGCTAACATGTTGGCCTTGAAGTCCCATTATGTTTCCTTTTTCTTATCAAAGATGTTTTCTTGTATTCTACTTTAAACTCTAAACTTTGATTTTAATTCTTACTTTCTTGGAAGGGAAGAAATGAGAAGTCTATGCAGTGTGGGAAGGAGAGTTTTTTTTAAGTCATAATAGATGAATACAGAAATAGTTTCTCTCTTCATTGGACATATAATTCAGTAACTTTAGTAGAATCATCAGAATCTTACAGTAAGGATCTTAAAGGTCTACTAGGAAAGAAAATGGGACAATATCGAAATTTAGATCACATAGTATTTTTGTTTAATTTATCTACTTGATTAAGAAGTCATCTCTCAGGTAAAGTTGTGAGAATCTATCAGCTATTGCATATACTGAGGTCATAAGCTAGCATGTTTATAAATATGTAAGTCCTCTTTTTCTTATCCTTTTTCTCTTGAATAAGATCTTCCTGTCTGCGCAGGTTCGCCGAACCCTAAAGAAGGAGTTTGGAAAAATCCATCAGTGATCTTTTTTGTAATTTTCTTGAAACACCTCTTGCAACAGCATCCGTATGTTTGCATTAGCATATGGTTATCGATACGGAATGATTTATACCCAATTTTGCATGATAAACTTTAGTTTCAAGAAATATTTCGGTTTTGGTAGTTCTAAACGACGATAGATTAATCATCATTCGGCTTGCACAAATAACAACAATATGTTGCACATTCTATTTTGGATTTTTGGCTCTGTAAAACTTGTGGACTTTGTGTCACTATCTTGTGTTAGTTTAACTATATGAGAAATTTAGTTCCTTAGTTTCTCCTTATAGGACATTGACTCTTTTTCACTAGTAGCTTGAATCTTATCTATGTTTTAGAATAAACTGTTGACCCTATAGTTTTGATGATGATTTGTCAAACAATTTATCGCTAATATATTCTCTAGTTTTGTTTTTATGTTTCTCTTTACAGGTATTTCAACACACGACAATCAAGCGTTAAAGATTTAAGTTCATATGTGTGGAGTTACCTAGGTATAGGAGTAGTTTACTTACATATATTATATGTTTATATTCAAGCTCAATATATGTAAACTTAACACGATTTTTGACGTTTTCTATCATATAAATGATTTTTCATCAAACGCTATTACAATATCTTTTATTTCATATTTATAGATCATTCATACTTTATTATATATATATAATATATGCATGATATATATATACATGTTTATAAGTCATATCAAAATTTTCATATTAATAAAATACAGGTTTTACAAACACTTTTCAAAAACAGTGTGTTTTTGCAAACGAAAATTATTTTTCCAAAAATTTATTTTCTAACATGTTCATTTTATCATTTAGAAACTTTTCCCAAAGTTTTATTATTTTTGGAATTGATTTGCTATTTTTAAAGTATTTTCAAAATCAGTCCAAAAACCTGTCATATGCCTGTATCAGTTTGCGGTCGACCGCCACGGTCGACCGCCAACAACAATTTTTCTTACTATGGTTTTTATGTGCTCGCGGTCGACCATGACGGTCGACCGTGAAACCATCCAGAGACTTTCGCGGTCGACCGTCAACTTTTAATTTCCAAACTCAGACTTTTTGTGCTTCGCGGTCGACCGTCGAACTCATGATTGTATTCCAACGGTTAGTTTCTGATCTAATTCTCTGGGGGCTTTTTGGTCTTTTCAAGTTAGTTTTTGCTGAGTTCTTGAGTGGGTATAAATACCCCATTGCTCTTCTATTTCAGTAACTAAGAAAATCAAGAGTTTTGTTTTTACAAGAAGTTTTAACAAAGGTTTAAGAGGCGTTTAAAGAGCTGTTAAGCTAATTTTCGTTAATCTACTTCAAGAGAAGTTTTCTACAACAAGAAGTGGCTTTCAATTCCTATTGGAATCATCATCTACTACTCTTCTTGTTTATTGAGAAATTTTCTAAACTCTTCCTTATATAGCTTACTATTTCATTTTCATTTATTTAGCTATATTTATTGAGTTGTATTATTTTCATTCACTGTTATCACACACACACACATATTGAGCTTAATATCTTCATACTATATAGTGTGGGTTGTGGGGTGTGATTTAGTGAGTGTGAGCTTCATTTGTGTTCTCATTTGTTGTTGAGAACAAATCATTGTATTTACCTTTTATTGTGAGAATCACTTGTAATACACTTGTACACCGAGAGAAGTGTGAGGCGTGGTCAAATCCAATAGGAGTGGTGTTGGTTGACGAACCTAGGGAGAGGTTGCATCCGAGCACTTGAGGAGGAGGACACATGCTAGGTTCCTACACTTAGTGTGTAAAGTGTGATTGCATAGTGTTTGTTGTGTGAGAGTTTTCGGTAAGCTTGTAAATCGAGTGTGTAGAAGTTCCGGCTTCCAAACCGGATTGTGATAGTGGAGATCTCCTCGAGGTGAGGAGCGGGGACGTAGGTCGTGGTGACCAAACCTTGTAAACATATCGTTTGTTTGTGTTTTGCTTAACGTTCCTTTTTATTTGTGCTTATTCATATCTCTCTTGCTCATATCTATCTTATATCATTCTTGCAAAAACAAATTAATCAATATTATTTTAATTGGCATTTAATCAGGATTAGATTAACATAAGATCCTAATCACCCCTCTCTAGGGTCTAACAATTGGTATCAGAGCTTGGTGTTCTTTGATTTAAGGACTAATCACCTTGAGTTAAAGATCCAAGTTATTGTTTTCGTGCTAATCTAGTGTTGATTGCTTTTTGCTTCTTACATATAATCATTATGGATATGTATGATGCATCTAATCTAGGTTATGCTATTAATATTGCTCCTCGTTTGGATATTTTTCCCTATGCTCAATGGCGTGTTAGATTCAAACTTTTTATTCAATCTAAACAATTCGATTTATGGGAAATTATTGAGGATGCCTATGTTGTTCCCATTTTGGAAAAATCCAAATGGAGTGAAAATGATAAAAGATTGTTTAACATGAACAAGCTCTTGTTAGAATATTTGCTTAATGCTTTTCACTCATCGTTTTCTAATAAATTTGTTCATTTTGATAGTGCTTACGCCTTATGGAAATTTATTGAAGCACATGAAGGAGACTCGGAGGCTATTCAAAAAGCGTTGGAAGATCGCGCTTTAAGCTCTAAGGAAGCCTCATCTCCATGTACAATACCACTAGGTGATAACCCTAGTGAGGTATGCAATCTTGATAACAATGATATTATTACTTTTGATGAACTTGCTCTTGAGTTTGAAAAATTACACAATTGCTATATTGATGTAAAGAGTAAGTATATAAATATGAAATCCACTCATGAAACACTAGCCACTAAGTTTAATTTTATATTACAAATGAAAATATAATTCTTAAAGAATGCAATGAAAAATTGAGAATTGAAAATGATAGTTTGCTTCATGAAAAATGTGATGCTATGTTAGAAGTAGATAAGTTAAAATCTATGATGAGAAATATTGTTTATCCTACTTCTAGTAGCAATGCTTGTATGCACAATGATGAGTTGAATCAAATGAGAAAACGCATATCCACCTTAGATTCAACGCTAAACACTTGTATTGCTAATAATAAAAAGCTTATGGACTTATGTGCAAAGTTCAATGTTAATTCTTCTAAGAATATTCACTATGCACATATGTATGACAAAATTTACAAATGTTTTATTTACGGTCTTAAATGCCATTTAGCTTAATTTTGTCATAATGCACCAAAAATTGACAAGCCTATTCATGATTGTGCATCCCATCAATCTTCTTCATAATTTTGTCATAATGCACCAAAAATTGACAAGCCTATTCATGATTGTGCATCCCATCAATCTTCTTCATCACATACACATGTACACACACATAGTGTAAATCATAAACATGCTCATGTGTACAAATGTGATTATTGTGGTCGTTTTGGTTATTTGACCATGTTTTGTTTCGATTTGAAAAGAAATTCTCGTTTGCAAAATAATTACAAAGAAAAATCTACTTTTGCAAATGAACCACGTGCATTTCATTTCCGTCAACGCAAACCATTCAAACCTCTACATTGCATAAATTGCAATCGTATGGGTCATGTTTACGATTTTTGTTTTGACCGTATCGGTGCACAAAATACGCCAAAGCGGGTTCATAACCCTAGGGCCTTGGATTTAAATGATAGGGGTCATGTCCCAAATTTTAGTGGTACCAAAATGATTTGGGTACCAAAATGAGTTTTGAAACTATCGTTGTGATTTTTTTTGTTTGTTTTGTTGTTTTATAGTTGTTTTGAATTGTAATGATGATTTAGTTTTTTATTAAGCATTTAGTTTTTTATTAAGCTAAAATAAAATATTTTCATGATTTAAATAACTAAGATCTTCTCATATATTCTTATATATGTATAATAAACATAAAACAAATTTTTATCTAAGTCCAAATTATATTTCTCTGAAATTCCAGAATATTAAAATTACCTATGCTCTTATTTTTTGTCGCGGTCGACCGCCACGGTCGACCGTCGAAGTTTTTGGAAGTTGTTACGGTCGACTGCCATGGTCGACCATAAGAAAATTTTTTCTGTTTCTGTTCATTTCGTTATCGGGTTTCGGTTTCAATTGGATATTCTCTTCTGAACCCGACTTGTTCTCCACCATTGATCTCAGTCATGCTCAGATCCAGACAGCTCCTTCTTCATCTCAAAACCCGACCCTCCTCTTCTTCCTCATTTCGAAAATTTTCCCTCCAAATCAGAGTTCTTCCTTCGGTCGCCCGCAGCTTCTCTTCGGTCGACCGCGACCACCCTTTCATCAAATCTCGTGTTGGAATTTTGCTGGGTAATCTCTCACCTTTTAATTTATTTTCTTGCTCTAGAGTTTCAATATTTCTATTCTAGGGTTTTGGTTTAGAGTTTGTTCATTTGTACATATTGTGCTTTATTTTTTTTTAGGGTTTTCAATTTCTGTCAAATTTCATATCTTTTCAAAACCCTAATTGATCATATCTGTCAAAATGCCTCCTAAGAAAAGATCTAAGCCTGAGTCTGGTTTCTCATCCTCCATTGCCTCCCATTATGAGGATTATCTTCTGTTTAAAACCGTAGTTAAGAAATATAGGGAGCTGTACAAACTGAAAATCCTGCCTACTAGATATATCAAGTATGATCAATTAGCTATGTATGACACTCATACGATTCTACATGATGTTGGGTTGGCTAAACTGTTAGATGTGGAACGTAAAGTTCCTCATTACCCTTTCCTCGTTTATTTGTTTTATACAAACTTATCTGTATCATCTTCTGCTGATGCTCTCCAAACCATCACCACATCTGTTAAAAATATTCAGATTTCATTTTCTGTCGACAAGCTTGCGGGAATTCTTAAGATTCCAACAAGTGACGTTGAACTTATGTCTATCGATCACACCGATCAGGCTGTGAACGATATCTTGTTTAAACCCGGTTGCACCTATCCTATGAACAACAAATCACTAAATCCCACCGCTAAAATCATAGCTCGTATTGTTGCTCATAATCTCATTCCCAAAACCGGTAGCTTTGATCATTTTTCTCCTGATAAGGTTAATGCTGTTTATGCCATTTTTGCCAAAATAAAAGTGAATTGGGCAAATGTTTTTCTTAAGAACATGGCATGCAAGCATCACAAATTTCTTTCTTTTGGCAGTTTCATCACCCTCATTCTTCAACACTTCGGTGTTGCTCTCACCAATGAACCCAAAGTTGATCTGGGTAAGGAATACTTTAATAGAGTCTCTTTCTCCCGTATGCAACTTTCTGACTCCTTATCTGATCCTGCTAAGCCATCATCTTCTCAGTCTAGAGCTTCCACCTCCTCCACTTCTGATATCTGTGCCCGTTTGGATCGTCTCGAGACTCAGGTCTCAACTATTCAGAGGGATGTTAGGACTCTTCTATCTTATCAGCGTCAGTCTCTTGGGATTCCGGATCCATCTTCCAGTTCTGATTCTGAGGAGGGCTCTGCTGATGGATCTGCGTCAGGTTCTGGTTCGGGATCTGCTTCCGGATCTGATGATGATGGTGGTGATTGACTTTTATTGTTGGCTTTCATGCTCATTGTTATGTATTGGTGAAACAAAACTCGCTACTTATATTTTTATTTTTATTTTTAGTTTTTGACTCTATGTTTGTGTGGAAAACTATGTGACTTTGTGAAACAATTTGTGTATGGTTTGTAGAATTATGGAACAAATTATGTTTGTGGAAAACTATGTAGTATTTGGTGATTAAGTGATGATTTGTGATTTATTTGGTCTATATATTGTTTATGGTTGTATTTGGATGGATATGGTTGCTTAGCTCCTATGTATGAATATGATCTTTATATATCATCTATGCAAATTGACAGAGGGAGCTTTAGCTGTATTTTTGTTTATTATCTGTGCTTGTATGCAGGGGGAGCATTGCTCCTATTCAGTATATATTTATTTTTTCCCTTTTTGATGTTGTCAAAGGGGGAGAAAATCTAATGTGGTTTATATGTTTGAATCATGATATATATGATCTATATGTTTAACTCATATTGTATGTGGTTTATCAGTATATATTTCATATCAATAAATAAATTGTTTTCCATCATCAAAAATGGGGAGATTGTTGACCCTATAGTTTTGATGATGATTTGTCAAACAATTTATCGCTAATATATTCTCTAGTTTTGTTTTTATGTTTCTCTTTACAGGTATTTCAACACACGACAATCAAGCGTTAAAGATTCAAGTTCATATGTGTGGAGTTACCTAGGTATAAGAGTAGTTTACTTACATATATTGTATGTTTATATTCAAGCTCAATATATGTACACTTAACACGATTTTTGACGTTTTCTATCATATAAATGATTTTTCATCAAACGTTGTTACAATATCTTTTATTTCATGTTTACAGCTTATTCATACTTTATTATATACATATAATATATGCATGATATATATATACATGTTTATAAGTCATATCAAAATTTTCATATTCGTAAAATACAGGTTTTACGAATACTTTTCAAAAATAGTGTGTTTTTGCAAACGAAAATTATTTTTCCAAAAATTCCTTTTCTAACATGTTCATTTTATCATTTAGAAACTTTTTCCAAAGTTTTATTATTTTTGGAATTGATTTGCTATTTTTAAAGTATTTTTAAAATCAGCCCAAAAACCTGTCATATGCCTGTATCAGTTTACGATCGACTGCCACGGTCGATCGTCAGCAGCAATTTTTCTTACTATGACTTTTATGTGCTCGCGGTCGACCATGACGGTCGACCGTGAAACCATCCAGAGACTTTCGCGGTCGACCGCCAACTTTTACTCGCGGTCGACCATGACGGTCGACCGTGAAACCATCCAGAGACTTTCGCGGTCGACCGCCAACTTTTAATTTCCAAACTCAGACTTTTTGTGCTTCGCGGTTGACCGCCACGGTCGACCGCTGAACTCATGATTGTATTCCAACGGCTAGATTCTGATCTAATTCTCTAGGGGCTTTTTGGTCTTTTCAAGTTGGTTTTTGCTGAGTTCTTGAGTGGGTATAAATACCCCATTGCTCTTTTATTTCAGCAACTAAGAAAACCAAGATTTTTGTTTTTACAAGAAGTTTTAACAAAGGTTTAAGAGGTGTTTAAAGAGCTGTTAAGCTAATTTTCGTTAATCTACTTCAAGAGAAGTTTTCTACAACAAGAAGTGGCTTTCAATTCCTATTGGAATCATCATCTACTACTCTTCTTGTTTATTGAGAAGTTTTCTAAACTCTTCCTTATATAGCTTACTATTTTATTTTCATTTATTTAGCTATATTTATTGAGTTGTATTATTTTCATTCACTGTTATCACACACACATATTGAGCTTAATATCTTCATACTATATAGTGTGGGTTGTGGGGTGTGATTTAGTGAGTGTGAGCTTTATTTGTGTTCTCATTTGTTGTTGAGAACAAATCATTGTATTTACCTTTTATTGTGAGAATCACTTGTAATACACTTGTACACCGAGAGAAGTGTGAGGCGTGAGATGGGGTCAAATCCAATAGGAGTGGTATCGGTTGACGAACCTAGGGAGAGGTTACATCCGAGCACTTGAGGAGGAGGACACGGGCTTGGTTCCTACACTTAGTGTGTAAAGTGTGATTGCATAGTATTTGTTGTGTGAGAGTTTTCGGTAAGCTTGTAAACCGAGTGTGTAGAAGTTCCGGCTTCTAAACCGGATTGTGATAGTGGAGATCTCCTCGAGGTGAGGAGCGAGGACGTAGGTCGTGGTGACCGAACCTTGTAAATATATCGTTTGTTTGTGTTTTGCTTAGCGTTCCTTTTTATTTGTGTTTATTCATATCTCTCTTGCTCATATCTATCTTATATCATTCTTGCAAAAACAAATTAATCAATATTATTTTAATTGGTATTTAATCAGGATTAGATTAGCATAAGAACCTAATCACCCCCCTCTAGGGTCTAACATAAACAAGCTCATGAGCCAGAGAAAAATGTAATCTAGTGCTGCTAACCATGATTCTCAAGTTACTAGTTTACACTTGCAATTGTGACTTTACACCATTGGCTAATTAGCATAGAGAATGTGGATAGTAGTTACTACATATAAATTATATAGAGTTATGGACTCCTTACTTGTTTCTTTAAGAAACCAAAACAAGTGGCCTAAAAAAGTTTATTAACTAGATCAAAAGACGCAGAAGCAACAATAGAAGCATTAGAAAATAAAACAGACTTTGGGCATTTGGGATGCCTTACTTTTGGGAGCTTAAAGTTATGCGGGCTTTTGGCGGCTTTTGGCTTTTATGAAAAAATTCTTATAAAAGTTGTATGAGTAGAATGATTATTTACTTGGTCAAACCTACCTTATATTTAATTGTAAGTTTTAGAATTAATACGATTCATTGGAATTATTCATTTATTTTGAGCAGGTTGAAATAACCATCTTAGATCTTAAATATTTGTTTGTAAATATTTGCCCCGTTAGTAGGGTTGATTACCTTTATTGTTATTATTATCCCTTAGGTAGTTTTTTGGTGGAAAGTGAAGACCTCAATTTGCTAGTCTAGATATATTGGAGTTTGGGAAGACACTGAATACGACAAGTTAAAATGCATGATTTGATGAGGCATGTATGCTAGATTGGGCTTTTATGCTTAGATGCTCTTTATCTTCAATTCGAATCGATGGAAATGGAAAATCACCATGATGACTATTTAAAAGAGAAGAACTTTTGAAACACATGGTTGTTTATTCAGGATATTAGGGCTGGAGATAGATGAACAGGTGATTCGGTTGTTACCTAGGATATGACCGATAGAATTCAGGAACACATCTAGTCACGGATCTAATACATGTGCACTAACATCTGTTGTAAACTAAAATTTATTAAAATCTAGAAATCATGACTAAAGATTGTGATCATGTATATTAAATAGAATACATTCATCAGCCAACAAAAAACTAGAATACAATCAATAGGATTCTAAATTATCTGATCAAACCATATATGATTTATGATTTACAAATCGAAAGTTCTAAATACGAAGAAATGCACAATTCACAAAAGCTGCACAAAATTTATTTTTGTCATGTGTATGTTTTTGGTTTAATGAATATGATATATGTACACCTAAAACTTTTTATAGAATGTGTAGCATTTCTTAAATAATTTTAAAATTTTTTGATACTGCTTTATTCTGGTTATACAGGAACTTGGATTTGATTATCTTGGAAGCAGAGAGCATATTGTAATGAGGTTACAAGCAAAGTGGAATATTTAAACAGTTGTTTCCTTCTTTCTTTTCTTTCACCTTTTCTTCTCTTTCGATTGTGTTTCTTTTTTTCCTTCATGGATTACAAGCGAATTGGAATATTTAAACAGGCTTTTGAGTGTTGACTTGGAAATGAAAATGAATGTAAATAGTTTGTAATGAGAGCAAATTCTTTGTTTATCATAATAGGCAACTTGTTTGGAGTATAATTTGATGTTTGGTTTCTTTGTTGATATGAATGAGAGTAATTTTTTTTTGTGGATGTTCAGATTCAGTGTAGGCTTGTAGTTGATAGAAAAGATATTACTTTTGGCGATGCAAATTAGTCGACAAAAGTATACTTTTTACCGATGCATAATTACGTGTTGCCAAAAATTATACTTTTGTCAACGCTAATTTGCGTCACTAAATTTTTAACTTTTAGCGACGCACTAATTTGCGTCACTAAAAGTAACACTTTTGCCGACGCTATTTTGCGTAGCCAAAAGTAATATCTTTTACCGATGTTATTTTGCGTCGCCAAAGAAATAGTTTTTAGCGACACTTCATTCTGCGTCGCTAAAAGATACACTTTTGCTGACGCTAACTTGCGTCGCCAAAAGTATAAATTTTAGCGACAAACAGTTTTGCGTCGCTAAAAGCTATACTTTTGCCGACGCTTCATGCGTCGCCAAAAGTACAAGTTTTGCCGATGTACTTTGGCATATAAAAAATTCTGCATACTTTTGCCAATGCAAAAAAGTATGCGTCACTAAAAGATGTACTTTTCCCGACGCATGAAGCGTCGCCAAAAGTGTTGACTTTTACCGACACAGTGTGTTTACGTCGCCAAATATTTTCCTTGACGCACTTTTGGTGGCGCGTTAGCGACGCTGTATTTTGCGCCGGGAAAGATTTTTCCCGATGTTTTTAAAACTTTTGCCGACGTTTTTGTTTCGTCGGCAATGCTGTATTTTCTTGTAGTGACATTATTACCTTCATTTTGCTGTTTTGTACCTACACCTGTTGTTTGATTCCACTAGAGAGATATTACTGTGATGGTGAAACGTGTTATTGCACAGTGTGGGTGCTTGGTAGGTTTAACATCATTGGGTTCACTTTGGACTGCAGTCTTGTGTGAAACCAAGGACATCACATTTGGTTGTATATATATTGAAAAGAAATGAAACAAAACAAGCCATCTACTCTATTTTTCCCAAATCTGTTCTTAATAAGAAAAATGCATAAGAAAGATGCATAAAAGAATCAAGCATAAAATTCCTAGTATGTGCACAGATATCCTCATCCTTTACTATGTATCCTCATTCTTTGCATATTAAAGGAGATGATTCCTAAACTTGCAATTTCTATGAGCTCTTAGAACAAAAATGAGTTGTCTACAATTGAAGAATGTCAGCCTTTACTTTCTTCATCTATGACACTTTTTCACCAAATTGATCTACATAGTTCGTTCGATATCAAAATTCACTAAATTTATTTATTTTTACTTCTTCTAAATGGATATACTGTTTGACTATGTTAATTCAGACAAAATTGCCACGACTACTAATATGTGTATGCAGTTAATACATGGAAGAAGACCATGCTAGGCCCTTTATCCTTGTTTCTTTCTTTCATGATATCCGCGGGAGGATAGCTTATTGTACCATTCAAGTTTATGTGTTGTGTTCATAATAAGTAATCTCAAACTTTTCATTATATATAACTACATACTTCTATTTACGGTTTTTGCCATTTTCTTGAAACATTGTCCTCTATTAAGTCTCTATGTTTTATGCAAGTTACTTTTATTATCACGGACTTGGACTTTTAAAAGCTCATCGTGTGGCATTTTGCAATTTTCTCACTATCTATCACACTCAAAGCTCACCGTGCAACATTTTGCAATTTTCTCACTATCCATCACACTGAGAAGACTTTGTAGTTTGTACTTAGCTTAAAAAAAGGGAGATGGTTGGAAGGAAAATGCTTGTATTGTATTCGAAAGTTTAGAAGCTTGGAAAGATGGTTTGACAAATATGACTTAAGATCTTAGACATGACTAGTTTACCATTACGTTGTCATTCACCATAAGTAGGACCATCAAACCTTAGAACTTTGTTTTCTAATTGATATAATCAAGTTTGAGCTTTCTACAAAGAGATCAAGTTATAGATGTAGATCTTGTTAGATCATTAATTTCATTGAACAATACACAAATGCGCCTTGTTGAGGAATGCATATCAGACTCATGTATCAATTTTAGCTCTACCCCTATTCTCCAAAGATCAAGAAAAATATCTGTCGTTTGTTACTGATGGAAAGGCCAGTTCCCTTGACAGACACTTGCTTGAACTTGATGGACATGGCTTTAAAGCTTGGACATCATGTAAGAAAATTGAAAGATAGTGATAGACAATATATAGTAGAGAGGGATTTACCTGGTTCGGTGACGTGCATCAACAGCCACGATGGTGAAACAGGTATCTTGTTTGTCATGGGTTTTCTTAAGTTCACCATAGCGTATAAATAGTTACATGGATGAGAAATGCAAACTCACTAGAGAAGTCAAGATATTCCGTATGATGAAACTAATCACATGAATAAAGACAATGCAGTTTTGAATAGGGCAACTTGCCCTGTTTTTCTATCAGAAAAAAACTACTATATCAATAAATGTTACATTTTTTTGAGAGAAAAACAAGGGATAACCCCCGTTCATTAAAAAGCAAAAGAGTACAAAGTATGTAATTACAAAATCATGGACACGAACTGTATCCAAATATTAGAAAATAGAAAATAAAGTTTCTTTGAACTAGGGATGCATAACCTTCTTCTTCCATAGATCCATAAAGATGAAGAGTGGGCCTTGCCATCATTCACCGTATAGCATAGATATAAGGAAGAACCAAAGCCGGTTATACATATAGTAAACAAAAACTAGATTTTCTATTTTCCAACAACAAAAGGAAGCTTAAAAGAAGATGTAAAATTAAATTGCAGTTGCATATACAAGACCCAGAAAACCTCTATTCCAAAATGTCAACAGCCTCATCATCCACTGCTCCTGGTTATAGGATTGTCTTCCAACCTCGCTAATATCTTTTGTGTAGTTGATCCACTTCGAGATCCTGCCCAGTCATATAATCCAGTGATGGCAAAGCGAATGATAGAAGTATGAGAGAAGTTTACTTGATCAAAGAGAAATTTATTTCTTGTAATCCACAAACTCCAGCATACTAAGGAGAAAATAGTACGTCATAAGATTCCTTTAGTGTTTTGTAGAGTCTCTAAAGTTTATAGATGCTCATCAAGAGATATAGGCCATTGAAAGGGGAGATAGTAGTCTGTGAAATGCCTCCAAACCTGTTTTGCTAGAGGACATGAGAAGAAAAGATGTTCTCCCGATTCTAAATGTAGTCCACACAACGAGCATGTAGGATCACCTATCCATCCTTTTAACATAAGGTTGTCCTTGGTGTGTAATCTATTTATAGATAATAACCAAGGAAAGATCCGAACTTTGCTAGGAAAAATGGAATTCCAAATAACTTTATAGATGGGAGAAGGTATCCCTCTGGAGTTTAAAAGAATGTAGAAAGACTTAACTGAAAAAACCCTAACTTGTTGTAAGTGACCATTTAGGTTGATTAGGTTGGTTAGAAATACTCCGACAACCAATCAAGTTCATAAGGTCTGATTTGGTTGAATGTGATAAAGGAGATATACTTCTCTTCAACAAGGGATGCCAGTGCCAATCATGACCCTGGGTAATGCCTTGACTTTGTATAAACACATTTGAAGAGAGTGAAAGCTTGTATAAAGATGGATGGACACTAGCTAAGGTGTTGAAACTAAGCCGTTTATCCTCTTGTGACACCCAGGGTTCACACAAGGCTGCAGTCCAAGGTGAAACCTGGATTGTTAAACCTGCCACGCACCAACACCGTGCAATAATATGTTTCACCATCACAGTTACTATCTCTCTAGTGGAATCAACAAACAGGTGAAGGTACAAACAGACAATAATAATGAAATAGAACAATGAAATAGAGTAATCACAAGAGAAGTGTACATATAACCAACATCATCAGAGCCCAACTGAAAATAAATAAAATATCTCTAAAAATGAAATAAATATAGTGTGTCTCATCACAAGAGTCAAATGAAATCTCTTTGAGGCACTCAGCCTCTACAATATAAAATCACAATTTCTAAAGTCTGAAAATAAACAACTACTATGGAGCTCTGTAAATAACTACAAATATAAAATAATAGATGGAAGCTAAGATACAACACCATCAACCTGCGACTCTCCGTGCGCCTGACTCGCTGTCTGGAAAGAGGGGAAACAACGAGCGTCAAAGCACTAGCGAGATCATCTCCACCGCCCCCAGGGGGAAGGGGTAGGATTTTATAAGAAAATACTGTTTAATACATATAGATATAAAGTCATTCGTATAATTCTAGATGGAGATTGGTATTTAGAAACCCACAACACGAGAATTAGTACGTCGAACGAAATAATCCAAACAAGAAAACCCTCATGTATATACCATGTCTCAAATTGTGAATCACTAAATATCAATTCCAATCATATTAATGAAAACAGTACATGAAAGAAAGTACAATCACTCCAAACCTTAACCATATAGAGCCAATGTCACATCTCGAACTACCCTCAGGTAGTTGGTGCAGTCACAAGGAAATAGCATCCAGCTCAAACATCAGCATAGACCATACCATATATGTCATGTGTCTAATGTACACCCTACTCTTGGATAATCTGACATGGGAGCAAACTATAACTGTGTATATGTGTCTTTATCACATAACGATACTCTTGTAAGGTTCTCACAATGTCATGTGGATTTCACGTCCTTACTCAATTGTTAAACGACAATAGATTTTATCTCTCCTATTATGGATTATGTATCCAGATGATCATACCGCAAAGTACAAGCATATTAGCCCAACCCGGTAACACCCCGATCATCTTCGAGTATTAGTACCGCCGAGGTCTCATTACGAAAAAAACATCCAAATACTCCTAGTGTGGTTCAGTCGAGGTCTCATTACGGGAAAAGCATCCACACTGAGCATCCACAACTGATGAATCATGCATTATGTGTGTGTTATTCCAACACTATCAACTTAACATGTGTCATACATCTCAACTATCATGTAAACTCATTTAGGAACTTGTATTCAAGTGTTCATGCACGTATCTCAATGTGCAGATCAACATCTCATGTTCATAGACATCTCAGGTGTTAAACCGGTCACAAACATCATAGTACAATTTGGGTTGATCGAGAAAATCCATCGAATCAAACGAATACGGCTCAAAACATGCACATGCGCAAACTCAGAAAATAGGTCTTAGTAGTCGACTACTACGCTAAGTAGTCGACTACTATGAGCCCATCTAGAACTGGGAAAACTGGACTAAGTGTGAGTAGTTGACTAATACGAACATTAGTCGACTACTCTGTTATGAAAACACTTCTGTGAGTCGCATCAGGAAAGGAGTTGTCGACTACTCCTGATATTAGTCGACTACTATATGTTAAATAGATCTATTTCTCAGGTTTTAAGGTTTTTATGATTCTAACTTGGTTAACTTGCTATAAAACATGTATAAGACATTTTAATATCTTGTTTAACATCTCTGAAGTTAATCTAACACATGAATCAAGAATTATAACATTAAATATTACATATAAGCTTTAAACATGTATGAAAACATCAAAATATCGATAAAATCATCAAAACTTAGATAAATCCCATGTTTAATTAGTTTCAGATCTTAATTTACCTCTGACTATTTGTTCATAAACTTTTAAACACAAAAAGATTGGACCTTTAACACATATATTATAAAAGAACTATTTTTATACTCAAAATAGTTGATTAGGCTCAATAAATCCACATTAAAACTCAATAAAATAATTAAAAATGTGGGAGTAGGGTTAGCAGAGTTAAAACTCGCCTGAAAACTTGTTGAAAACCTGAGGATGCAAAACCAAGTTAGATCCCTAAGCCACACGCCAAATCCAAATCGAAATCTCGTTTCAAAAAGCTCTTGAACTCTCACAAAAAATTAATCTAGGGTTTGGGGGAGGAGAAGGTAGCTGCTAGGATTTGAACACTCTGATAAAAAGAACTTAATTTTCATGAAAAATATGAGTTTATATGGAGGCAAACCTGAAATAACTCAAACAACCGCGAAATCCAAAAAGAAACTAGAAAATCAGCCAGACTAGTCGACTACTACTCAGAGTAGTCGACTACTAAGGTTACAAACAGACTGTTTGTGCATGTTTTACGTCCGTGCATGTTTTGACTCATTTCTCTCACATATATGGACACTTTATCTTAAATCACTTGATGTCTTACTCAAACATCATTTAATGATATTTATCACTATAAATATCCATTTATCACAAATAAACACACATTAATTCAAATTATCACATATTATCTCTAATTTTTGGGGTTTCACATTCACCATCCCTTAAAGAATTTTATCCTCGAAATTCCGGAACCGTATCTTAAAGATTAACAATACGAGAAAAGTACGAAGAGGGAACAATTCAGACAAACCCTCTCGTACACATATCGTACCACTAATTCCCCAGATGTGAAACATAATCAAACATTTAAACTTAACAATCTAAAATGTGTATACTCTAACTCAACTCCTAATTAGACGGAACTAGTACGTCGGGTGAAAAATCCAAACAAGGAACCCCCCATATATATACCTTATGTTCCGAGTGATTAGGAGCTAAGTGTTAGTACCACATTCTAGCGTTAAATCTAAATGTGGCTGGACAATATAAATATACAGAAATGCGTATAAGAATACTCAAACATCAACATCTTACCTGTTCAAACAAGTATGGGTAGTCGCGACGTACATCCTCCTCGCCCTCCCAAGAAGCTTCTTCGGTGCCTTGTCGGTTCCACTGAACTTTTACTAATAGAATAACTTTATTTCTAAGCTTTTTAGCCTCTCTAGCAAGAATACAACCGAAATCTCTATGGTAGTCAAATCATCCTGGACTCAATCTCTGGTGCATCAATCCCTCTTTGCTGCTCCTTATCGCTCAAATGCTTCTGGAGCATCAAAACATGAAAGACATCGTGTACACTCGACATCGATGCTGGAAGATCTAATCTATAAGAAATAGTTCCAACATGCTCGATAATCCTGAATGGACCAACATATCTCGGGGTAAGTTTTCCTCGTCTACGGAATCGCTAAACTCCCTTCATCGGTGATACTTTTAACATGACAAGGTCTCTAACCTGAAACTCTAGAGGTCATTGCCTCTAATCTGCATAGCTCTTTTGCCGACTTTGAGCAACAAGAATATGCTCTCTAATCAATGCCACATTCTCTGTGGTTTGTCTCACAAGTTCCGACCTAAGTAATAGGCTATCCTCTAGCTCTGCCTAACAAATAGGCGATCTACAAGGTCTCTCGTATAATGCTTCATATGGTGCCATACCAATAGTAGCTTGATAACTATTATTATAAATTCAATCAATGGGATGTGATCCTCCCAACTACCCTGAAAATCTATAATGCATGCTCACAACATATCCTCTAACACTTGATTCACTCTCTTTGTCTGACCATCCATCTAAGGGTGGAAAACGCTACTGAATAACAACTGGCTGCTGAAAGCATTCTGGAAACTCCTCTAGAAATGGGATGCGAAACTTGAGCCTCGATCTGATACAATCATCTCCGGAACTCCATGCAATCGAACTATCTCCTGAAAAAAAAATCCTCGCATATGTCTCTGCTGTATAAGTTGTCTTCACCGGTAAGAAGTGCGCTGACTTCGTCAACCGGTCTACTATCACCCAAATAGAATTATTTCCTCTCTTTGATCTTGGCAACCCCACAATAAAATCCATAGAAATATCTACCCACTTTCACTCCGGAATGTGTAAAAACTGTAGGGTTTCTACAGGTCTCTGATATTCTTCCTTAACTTGCTAGCAGGTAAAACACTTCGTCACATACTCTGCGATCTCTCCATGCATGCCACTCCACCAGAAATGCCTCTTCATCTCCTTGTATATTTTCGTCGTGCCTGGATGCACTGTGTACCTAGTATAGTGCGCCTCATCAAATAAATCCTTCTTCAGCTGTGAATTATTTGGCATGACAATCCGACCCTTCACCCGAAAGCCTTCATCTACTCCAATAGTCCAATCAGGGTTGTGTTCTTTGGAAATCTCCCCCTTTCGGGTTTGAATTCACGCATTCTCTAGCTGAGCTCTGGCCACTCGATCACTCTAAGATGGTTGTACTGACACAGCTCCCAAAAATACGCTGTCCCCGCCAATCTCCAGTCTGAAGTTAAACTGACTGAGGGTGTAAAGATCTCGATATAATAAACACCTCAAAGCTGCAAGCCCGCGATGACGCTTCCTACTCAATACGTCCACTACTACATTCGCCTTCCCTGGATGATACTGAAGTGCGAACTTGTAATCTTTGATAAACCCGACCCATCATCGCTGCCTCTGGTTGAGTTTCTTCTATGAGAAGAGGTATTTTAATCTCTGATAATCTTTGAATAGCTCGAACTGCACTCCATAGAAATAATTCCTCCACGTCTTTAGTGCAAAGACCACTGTTGCTAGCTCTAATTCATGCGTGGGATAATTTTGCTCATGAGTCCTTAACTGCCTCGAAATATAGGCCACAACTCTCTAGGTCTACATCAAAACACCTTCAAGACCGGATAATAACGCATCAGTGTAGACAACCAAAGTCTTGTCACTACTTGGAAGAACCAACACCGGCGCTAAAGTCAATTTAGCCTTCAAAGTCTCAAAGGCCTCGTGGCACTCCGTGCCCCAAACAAACTATAGTGAGTAAGTGACGTCAAAATCTTCGAGAAGTCCTGAATGAATTTCCTGTAATAGCCCACCAGACCTAAGAAACTATGAATCTTGGTAACGGTCTTTGACGGCTCCCATTCAAGAACAACCTCCACCTTAGCCGGATCTACTATAATATCATCCCGGTTGATAACATGGCCCAAAAATCTGACATCATATAACCAAAATTCATACTTGCTAAATTTAGCGCACAATTGGTGCTTCCGCAGAGTCTGTAATGCTAATCGCAAATGCTACTCATGCTTGACCTCCGATCTCGAATAAATAAGAATGTCGTCGATGAATACTATCATGAACTGGTCCAAGTATGGGTAGAAAACTCGATTCATCAAATCCATGAATACTACCGTTGGTACATTGGTTAGCCCAAATAGTATGATAAGAAACTCGAAAGATCTATATCGAGTCAGGAAAGCGATCTTGGGAATATCCATCTTTCGAACCCGTAACTGATGATAACTAGAATGAAGATCTATCTTTGAGAAACATTACGCTCCCTATAACTGGTCGAACAAGTCATCAATCCTCGGTAGTAGGTACTTGTTCCGGTTGTGACCTTGTTTAACTCATGATAATCTATGCACAATCGCATACTACCATACTTCTTCTTCACGAAAAGGATCAACGTTCCCCGTGGAGAATGACTCTGACGAATGAAATCCTGAGACAACAACTCATCTAATTCGATCTGGAGCTCCCTCATCTCAACAGACACCATACGATAGGGTGCTCGGGAAATCGATGCAGTGTATGGCTGTAATTCTATGTAAAACTCAACCTCTCTCACTGGAGGTAAACCTGGTATATCCTGGAAGATATCCTGATACTCTAAGAGCACTCGCGTCTCACTCAAATCTGCACCCCGATCCCGCAACATTACCTCCTTGATGTATGCCAAAAACGACTCCGCAATTTGGTTGCCCCGTGAGGTCGCTACCACCAACTCAAATCCATCACAAGCTTGCAAGCTAGTTGTCTTTACAAAATAGTCAATACTAACATGGTAGGAAGATAACCAATCCATACCAAGGATAACATCGAACTCAAACATACGTAACATAATAAAATCAATCACGAAATCTGAATCATCTAAGCTAACGACACATCTTCTATAAACACTCTCTAAGAGAGATACCTCTCCTAAAGGAGTAGATATAAATAACGAGATATCTAAAGGCTGCGCTACAGGCTGAAGACTAATCATAAAATCATAGGAGATGAGCGTATACGAAGCGTCAGAATAAAAAATACAGGCTGTCCATTACAGCCCCGCTCGTGCCATGATCCTAAGGAACAACTGTATAAACTCGGCCGGTAGTCGAAAGCTACTGCGCTGAATCGCCAGAAATGTATGGGACTATCTGTCCCTATTGAACCTCCTGAATAGCTCACACCTATCCCTTAATCCTCAGGACTGCTAGAGGTGCCTTAATCCTCAACTGTTGGTCCTGTCCTCAGCCCTGAGTGCGGTTCTGCTGTTGCTGATGATTCTTGCCCTGCTGGCCTGCTGTGGGTGAGCTGTAACACTATGCTGCTCTGTACCCAACCTTATTATAGTTGAAACAAGTCCCCTGAAATCTACGCTGCTGATGCACCCTCTGATCCTGCTGATGTCCCTTCTTATGGGGACCCTGCTGATATGGACCCTTACCCTATTACTAGGGTCCTCCTGGTCTTGAAAATAGTGTCTTCCCCTTTCCTTTGTTACCAGGATGTTCTGACTTGGCGTTCCCATCCTTGCCCTTTTGAAACATGGCTGTCTCTATCTCCTGAAATATGGCAGCATCGGCCACCTCCCGTACTGAATGAAATCTCCTTGACACAAGATAACGACGCAAACTCGGGCAAAACCCCATAAAAAACATCTGAGCCTGCCACTCCTCAGTGTGCCACATGCCCGTGAATCTAAGTAATATCATAAACTTACTCTAAAAACCCGTAATGAACATATCCCCCTGCTCCAATCAGGCTAGTCTAACTCCTTCCCGACTTTAGTTGCAGCCGACACATACTGCTTATTGAAGAAATATACAAAGGTCTCCTATGAAACCGTCATCCTCTGCTCATCCTCCTTCATCACCCTTGAGGATGAAAGCTGCTAGCCTCTGCTTCTGCACAATGTTCACATTAAGCATATCCAAGATGTTACTCACATCTTCCTTCCACTTATGTGCAACAATGAAATCTGACGAGCATGAAATTCTGGTGCCTTCATCTTCTGGTATCTCTCTACTAGACGAAGCCAAGCCTCCTACTCAGCAGCTCCATCATCAACTGGTGGTGGGGTATCTATCGGTGTGTCCTCTAGTATCACCTCCCGAATGAGTGTCTCCTCCCGAATGGGTATCTCCTGCTGAGCCTGATTTGCTAACTGCTCCTCAATCACTACCAATCGAGCTGCCAAAGGTGCTATGAGATCCACTAAGTATTGTGGGGCCTGCTACGGCTCGGGCTCTCTATCATCTTGCTCAGCTCCATGAGCACGAGTACCTCTGTGTCCATGTCCTCTTTCCAACATCTATAAGTTTAGGGGTAGAGCTTATTAAACGTAGTAAATAGCATCTCAGGCATAACGATAAAATATATATCAATAAGAAAATAGTATCACTTATACTCCACCGCATGCTTTATACTTCAAAGCTAATAGTTTATCATAAAAAAATTTATAATTTTCGTGTGTGTGTGTGTATATATATATATATATATATATATATATATTTATATAACGTCCTCACTCATACTAGGAATTCCTAGCGGGCTCTATACATGATTCCTAGAAAACTCTATTCTAGATCCACAGTATGACACATGCATGATCCTAAGGATATCGGAACTAAAGATTTGATAACAACTGTGATGCCCTAGGGTTCACACAAGACTACAGTCCAAGGTAAAAGCTGGATTGCTAAACCTGTCACGCACCAACACTGTGCAATAACATGTTTTACCATCACAATTACTATCTCTCTAGTGGAATCAACAAACAGGTGAATGTACAAATAGACAATAATAATGAAATAGAAAAATGAAACAGAGTAATCATAGGAGAAGTGTACAGATAACGAACATCATCAGGGCCTAACTAAAAATAAATAAAATATCTCTGAAAATGAAATAAATGTAGTGTGTCTCATCACAAGAGTCAAATGAAATCTCTCTAAGGCACTCAGCCTCTACAATATAAAATCATAATTATCTAAAGTCTAAAAATAAACAACTACTGTGGAGCTCTATAAATAACTACAAATATAAAATAATAGATGGAAGCTAAGATGCAACTCCATCAACCTGCGACTCTCTGTGCGTCTGACTTGCCGCCTGGAAAGAGGGAAAACAATGAGCGTCAAAGCGCTAGCAATATCATCTCCACCGCCCCTAGGGGAAGGGGTTGGAGTTTATAAGAAAATATTATTTAATACATATAGATATAAAGTCATTCGTATAATTCTAGATGGAGATTGGTATTTAGAAACCCACAATACGAGAATTAGTATGTCGAGCGAAATAATCCAAACAAGAAAATCCTCATTTATATACCATGTCTCAAATTATGAATCGCTAAATACTAATTCCAATCATATGAATAAAAATAGTACATGAAAGAAAGTACAACCACTCCAAATCTCAACCATATAGAGCCAATGTCACATCTCGAACTACCCTCGGGTAGTTGGCGCAGTCACAAGGAAATATCATCCAGCTCAAACATCACCATAGACCATACCATATATGCCATGTGTCTAATGTGCACCCTACTTCTGGGTAATCTAATATGGGAGCAAGCTATAACTGTGTATATGTGTCTTTATCACATAACGATACTCTTGTAAGGTTCTCACAAATATCATGTGGATTTCATGTCCTTACTTGATCATTCTACAGCAATAGGTTTTATCTCTCCTATTCTGGATTATGCATCCAGATGATCGTACCGTGGAGTATAGGCATATCAATCCAACCCGGTAACACCTCGATCATCTTTGAGTATTGGTACTGCCGAGGTCTCATTACGGGGAAAATATCTAAATACTCCTAGTGTGGTTCAACTGGGGTCTCATTATGGGAAAAACGTCCACACTGAGCATTCACAACTGATGAATCATGCATTATGTGTGTGTTATTCCAACACTATCAACTTAACATGTGTCATACATCTCGACTATTCATGTAAACTCATTTACAAATATGTATTCAAGTGTTCGTGCATGTATCTCGATGTGCAGATTAATACCTCATGTTCACAGACATCTAAGGTGTTAAACAGGTCACACACATCATAGTACAATTTGGGTTGATCGAGAAAATCCCTCGAATCAAACAAATACGGCTTAAAACATGCACACGCACAAACTCAGAAAATAGGTATTAGTAGTCGACTACTACGCTGAGTAGTCGACTACTATGAGCTTATACAGAAACTAGGAAAACTGGACTAAGTGTGAGTAGTCAACTAATACGAACATTAGTCGACTACTCTGCTATGAAAAACACTTCTGTGAATCGCATCAGGAAAAGAGTAGTCGACTACTCCTGATATTAGTCGACTACTCTGTGTTAAACAGATCTGTTTCTCAGGTTTTAAGGTTTTTATGATTCTAACTTGTTTAACTTGTTGTAAAACATGTATAAGATGTTTTAATATCTTGATTAACATCTCTGAAGTTAATCTAACACATGAATAAAGAATTATAACATTAAATATTACATATAAGTTCTAAACAAGCATGAAAACATCAAATTGTTGATAAAATCATCAAAACTTAGATAAATCACATGTTTAATTAGTTCCAGATCTTAATTTACCTCTGACTATTCGTTCATAAACTTTTAAACACAAAAAGATTTGGACCTTTAACTCATATATTATAAAAGAACTATTTTTATACTCAAAATAGTTGATTAGGTTCAATAAATCCACATTAAAACTTAATAAAATAATTAAAAATGTGGGAGTAGGATTAGCAGAGATGAAACTCACCTAAAAACTTATGGAATACCTGAAGGATGCAAAACCAAGTTAGATCTCTAAGCCACACACCAAATCCAAATCGAAATCTCGTTTCAAAAAGCTCTTGAACTCTCACAAAAAATTGATCTAGGGTTTAGTGGAGGAGAAGGTGGCTGCAAGGGTTTGAACACTCTGATAAAAAGGACTTAATTTTCATGAAAAAATGAGTTTATATGGAGGGAAACCCGAAATAACCCAAACAGACCCGAAATCCAAAAGAAAACTAGAAAATCAGCCAGACTAGTCGACTACTACTCAGAGTAGTCGACTACTAAGGTTACAAACAGACTGTTTGTGCTCGTTTTGCATTCGTGCATGTTTTGACTCGTTTCTCTCACATATATGGACTTGTTTTATCTTAAATCACTTGATGTCTTACTCAAAAATCATTTAATGATATTTATCACTCTAAATATCCACTTATCACAAATAAACACACATTAATTTAAATTATCACATATTATCTCAAAATTTTGTGGTTTTACATCTCCCAAAATCTAATCTTATCACCAAAGCCAAGAGACCATGAAATGTGATGTAGGAAAGTCTCTTTATGAGAGATAATAGCATTCCAAAAAGATGAGTTAGAAGCATTATAATGCGTATTTTGGAGAGTAGAACCTCTATTAATGTAGAGTTGATGAAGAAAGGTACCAACTAGAGAACCTCTGTCCAGTCATTTCCATAACCATTTGGAGAGAAGAGAAATATTAAAGCTTTTGATATCTTTAACTCCCAAACCACCTTCAGACTTACTTAGACATACATTCTTCTAGTTGACAAAACATTTGAAAGATTTGGTTTCAGCCCTTCCTAACCAAAGGAAATTCTTTTGGATTTTGTCTATTTCTTTGATTAGCCAATTAGGCAGCTTATAGAATGACATGAAGTACATGTGAATGGAAGTAAGCACTGAGTTCAAAAGAACAAGCCTCCTACTAAAAGACAGAGAATTGGTTTTCCATGATGCAAGTTTCTTATGAATATTATCTAGAATTAGTTTCCAGTCAGATTTAGAGAGCTTGCCATATTTCAATGGTAAACCAAGATACTTGATAGGAAGTTGTTCAACTTTACAATTGAGTGCGGATGCTAGATTGTGACCTCTTAGAGGAATTTTTCCAAAATAAATGAGAGAGGACTTTGAGTAGTTGATGCCTAGTCCTGAAAGTTTCTCAAAGATATATAGTATTGTTTTAAGGATAGAAATGTCCTTTGAGGAGATCTTAACAAAGAGCAAGGTATTATCCGCAAATTGAAGTGTCCTTATCTGATTTAGAGGCTCTTTAATACCAAGGGTAGATAATAATCCATCTTCAACATTGTTCATAATCATTTTATTAAGAACATCAACTGCAATGTTGAAGGGCATAAGAGATAAATGATCTCCTTGCTTAAGATCTCGTTTGCAAGTGAAGAATTTAGATGGAGAACCATTAAAAAGCACATCACAACTGGATGATGATATAATGTGATAAATCCATGAGCACCATTTATTCCCAAAGCCCCTGGCTTTGAGTAAATTAGTGAGGAAAAACCAATCTATGGAATCAAAAGCCTTGGCAAAATCTATTTTTAACAGAGCCACTTCTTTTTCCCTCTTACAATAGAAAAAGATCATTTCATTGGCAATAAGGATAGAATCAAGTGTTGATTTTCGTGCTTGAAAAGCAGATTGTGTACGGGTAACCAAATCTGTCATGTGAGGAGATAACTTGGTAGCAAGGATCTTTGTGAAGATTTTGAATAAGCAGTTGATTAGGCTAATTGGCCTGTAGTCCTTCACCAGGGAGCTTTCATTAATCTTAGGAATTAGAGTGATAAAGACTTTGTTCACTCTATGAAGAGTGATGGACCATGATGAAAGTAGTTCATGAGAGCAATAAGGTCAGTTTTGATCAAATCCCAAAAAGATTGATAAAACATCATAGAATAACCATCAGGGCCTGGAGCTTTATTAGGATTCATGCTAAAAATAACATGTTTAATGTCAGATTCCATGAAGGTGGCTTCAAGAGCTAAGAGATTCCATCTCTTTTTGGGGGGGGGGGGGGGATATACAGAAGACAGTCCAGAGAGATTGCTCTTATTTTCTTGACCAAAGAGATTGTAATAGTAATCATAGAAAGTCTGAGTTATTTCATGATCTCCTAATCGGTCCAAACCATGATCATTAATGGTGACAATGTGATTAGGTTTTCTATGAAAGGATGTTGTTTTATGGAAAAAGAGGTGTTAGCATCCCCCTCTTTGAGCTACTATATCCTAGATCTTTGGTGCCGATAAGTTTCCTCCTCCTTTATGAGAGATGTAAAGAAAGATTGTAAGGATTTCCTATCATTTGGTTCCAATAAGGAGAATGGTCGTTGCTCTCCAAGCAAGTCAATGAAGTTGATTTTGGAAGTAAATCAGATTTCCTAGAAGATAGAGAACCAAGAACATTTTTCCTCCACCACTTGATTCTTCTCTTAAGGAGTTCTAATTTCAAGATGAAGATATCAACATGAGAACCTTGCCAATGAAAAGAATTCCAAGTATAATTTATAAAAGGAATGAATTCCTTATGGTGAAACCAACTCCTTTCAAACCTAAATATAGGTGGAGCTAGCTAAATGCCCCCACTATCAAGATTTATAGGAAAATGGTCTGAACCCAGGGATGGTGTAGAATATTGCAGGCTTAAGGGGTTTATCCCACTCAACACAGACTAGAAATCTGTCCAATCTAGCTATGAAAGGAATCAAGCCCTTGTTTGACCATGTGAAAGATCTACCAGAAAGAGGAAGATCAATTAGAGATGCAATAGAAACAAAATCTCAGAAGGAATTGATATCTCTAAGAGACCCATTTCTGACACTTTGCTCATTAGAAGATAATGTTGCGTTAAAATCACCACAAAGGACCCAAGGACCAGGGAAAATGTCACAGACTCGGTTGAGCTCCCACCAACAAACATCTCTATCATCCCTATAAGTAGGGGCATACACAGAAGTGAAAATAAATCTCTAATTGGAAGGTTTATGATGAAGATAAAAAGGAAACTGAGAAGATACCCACGTATGAGTGTATAAGAGAAAATGCATCAGACCACCTAACGAGGACTCCCCCTCTATATTCAGTAGAGTCGAGATAACACCAATGAGGAAGCTTCTTACCACCTATTGATCGAAGCTTTCTAGCAGAAGGATTGGATAGCTTACTTTCCTAGAGACCAACTACGTCAATAGCAGAACGAGAAAGAAAGTCTCTAACGAGGCATCTTTTGATTGGATCATTCAGACCTCGAACATTCCATGTTGTGAATTTCATGACAACAAAAGTTAACACCACAACCGAGGAACTTCCTAATCATAATTGATTATTTGATTTGTAAATTTCTCTCAACTCCCTTTTCCTTCAAATTGGCAATAGTCTGATCAGATAATGTAACACCACAATTGCCAGCTATATCTTCTAGAACATCCTTAGCCAAAGAATTTAAAGGCATAGCAACAGAGGAAGAGGTAGAAGGTTGTTGTCTCATATCTTTCTTAGAAGACTTGGCAACGTTTTTGGAAGAAGAACCATGCTTTAAAATGCTCCCGTGCTTATGGCTGAAGATCGTCTTCTTGACAAAGCGAGAAGACGCCGACGAGTTAGGTCTACGAGAAAACCCTGGCGGAACTAAAGAGGAAGACTGCATAACTGTAGTTTTGTTTGTTTTTGGCAGGAATGAGGTGGCTGAAGAGTTTGAATTTGGAGAACCTATTTTCCCGCCAATATAATTATCCCAAGTAGATTTCTCAATATAAATAGTTTGACCCTTCCAAGATTGCTTGACTAATTCCAAAGGGAAATCACGGAGAGATTCTGATAACGCTTCTGAGCTATCATTAGAAAAGTTGGCCGAAGCCGGGGCTTGAATATCCTCTTCCATATTAGCTAGGGGAGGATTTTGAGTTTCCTCATTTAAAGGAGGAAGATCTCTAGTAATCACCTGAAATCCCGCCGGTTTCAAATTGCTTGAAGTTACTAAAATACCTTTATCCTTTTTCATGGCTGTAGCGCTGCTCTGACCTTCCTCTGCCTTCGATATAGACATCACTGGAGTCGTCGCCTGGGTAGTAACCTAATCGACCCACTGAGAATCAATAACAATATCACCTTGTGCTTCCATTGCAGTTAGGTGTTTGCCAACTATGTCTAAACCAAATTAACTAACTCCGATCGGAGTAATTTCCAACATCACTTCTCTAGAAAAGGAGTCTACCTGAAAAGTGTATGAGCATACCACTGTTTTGGGGATGCAATCCGCAGAGTTGACTTTTACGACGATATGAACATCTTGCCCATTCAATTTGTCTTTGATGTTTTTACATCTCCTGACCATTTCTCCAAAAGTACCACAATCTTCTCAATGATATCCAAGGACCAGAATTGAAAGGAAAGATCTTTAATTTTAATCCATTGATAAAAAGCAGAATCAATTATCTTCATGCCTATCCATGGGACAAACCAACCTTTAAAATTTTCAAAGTTCAGATTTTTCTTATCGACAGCCTCTGACATTTGAAAGATAGATGAGAATTCAACCAAGAACTGATTATCACGAATCAGTATAACCTTACCACTCTAGCCTTGCCATTGAAAGAGCCAGACAAGTTTGACTTTGATCAACTCAAGGGAAGGGGAACCATCAGTAATGGTGAGAACAACAAAAGTAGCAAGAACTTTTGTATTATTGCAGAGGGTTGCAGAAAAAGATAAATCAATCTTCTTTTCCATTGGACGAATGTGAGATCTACAATTCTTAGCGATATGCCCCTCTTCATGACATGCGAAGAAAATAAATGCACCTTTGGGACAGTATTTGATCGAATGACGATCATCACCACAATTGAAACAACGACGAGGTGTTTTTAGGGTCCCTCGTAATTACGTAGGGAAGGATGGTGAAGAAGCTTACTATCCATTTTTAAAACAACCTTTCTTTTTACGAGAAACGCGTAGTCGCAGCGCTTGTTCAGAATTCTCCAGGATTTGAAACGCGCTAGAAATTTTTGCCATAGAACTAAAATAAAAAATGCTGGGGATTTTTTGGTTGATGGCGTTATAAAAAGGCTAGCTGCAACGGTCATGGAAAGGGATTAGGACGTGGCGACAGCATCCAGAAAGGCCTTGGCAGGTGTGTTGGGAAGAAGCGGAAAAAGGATTTTTGAAGATTTTGGAGATGACGTAGCCTTTGTTGATGTCATGAGCGATTTGACGGCGTGGGGAAGAGGCAAGAATGCCACGTTGAGATGAGTGACATACCTAAGTCTCCTTGGTCTTCGTGATCGCTCCGCTCTCCATCGTCGTTGGAAGTTCAAGGCTTTATCTTAACCTCTAAATTTACCTTGATTTGACTGATTATTTGCCCATGTTAGCAACAACTTGAGTCTAGCTTCACTGTGATCATGGAAGAAATATCCCTTGCGTTTCACGCTCCCAGTTGTGGCTTTTGTTTTCGACTTTTTCTTACGGAAGTGTGATATCCCTTGTGTTTCCAATAAATGTTACATTGACCTTGGAGGTTTGAATTTCTCATCATACAATCTCCAATATCATATCAAACATCAAAAGTTATGAACTTAACATGGATGCAGGCGTAACGAAGTTTTGTTCACGAGATTTCGCGTTGTTTAGATTTCTTAAATTAGTCTTTATACCAAAACTCCAAAATTGAGTTGAACTTTATATTTTTATATTCTAACATGCCCCCTTAGGTCGAGCGTCATTTTAATGGGTCGAAGCCTGAACTCAGATAGTAGTGTTAATTTTTAGAAAATCCGTTATAAATTTGTGGCTATTGGGATTTAAACTTGGGTTGCTCTGATACCATTTTAAATTAGTTCCTCTAAGCATTACACAAAAACTTTGAAGTTGTGGTGAGAGTTAAAATTTATATTTTAATATTCTAATAAGATTAATGAATGCGGGTATTTTAGACCTCCAGAATTCAAGATACGTGAAAACATGAATAACCAAGCATTTGATCTTCAGAAGATATTTTGCTATTGACTTATCCTAAAGTTGTTACTGATCAAAGCTTATACCCCTTCCTTATAAAGATGCATTTAAGTTGAAGAGAAGGATGAAACTTGTTACTGATCAAATCTCGTAGCCGTTCCGTCATCCAAATGTCCTAGTCATGCAAATAATGTGACTGTAATGTACATTATGGCTCTCTGTGGTAAACCCCCCGCCCCCCCCCGCCCCCCCCCACCAATACCCTCGATGTGAAATAAAGACGAAAGATCCAGATCTGCTGGGATTTTCATTTTGTTTAGGCCATGATGATAATGAAGCCGGCGAGGTGGAGGTGGAGGTGGTGTGGGGGGGGGGGGGGGGTGTTCTAAGAAAGACTTGTTATCTTCAATTTCTACAAGTAAAAAAATTCTAGAAACAATATCTACTGTACATAAAATTATCAGAAAAATGTCGGATTGTCCTCTATGCATTTACAAGAACAAAAATCAAGTCGCTAGATGCAATATTTCTGCATCTGGATCAAATTGCTACCGAAAGTTAAAAAGAAAGCAAAATGAAGGATTCTTCTTTAATTTGGTCTGTTTTCCCTTCTCTTTATTTTTGTAAACACTCAGCTTACTTTTATTTACTGAAGTGTATATATAAATAATCTTCCTTAGAGGTCCAAATCCAAGCTGATCCTCTTTTGTCATTTGTTTGAGTCCAATCCCCTTGCTTCAAATATTGTGGAGTACTGGTTGTTTTCTTTAATGGTATGTTTGAGAGTTCACTTAAGCATGTTTGGATTAAGAGAAACTAAGTGAGAGAATGGAAGGGAAAGGAAGGGAGTTCTCTTCCCCTTGGTTACACCCCAATTTGGGGGGTAACAAATTTTATACTATTAGGAGGTGAACCAATGGGAACTAGGATGAATAACTTCACCTCCTAAATGTTCCCAAACAAGGTGAATGGTTCCCCTAACTTCCCTTCACCCTTATTCCCCTCAATCCAAACAAGCCCTTAGGGAAGGGAAGGAGAAGGAAGGGGAAAAACCCTTTCTCTTTATTACCCCCCAATTTAGGGTGTAACATTTTGACACAAATTCCTCCCCCCCAACCCTCCCCTCTATTGCCTTCCTTTGCCCTCCTAAATGCAACACCCAAACAAGCTTAAAATTACATTTCTCATCCATTCTCCTTATCTACCCTCCATCCAAACAGGCCATTAAAGTTAATGAAGAGTTACTAGAAAGAGGAAATCTAAAAGCCTTGTAACTGAATATGTATAATCAATTCCTAAAACCAATTATGAACTCAAGAGCCATGGATAACCTATTTCACCCAAATTATCAGTTTCAAAAACAAACAAAAAAAATTAAAATCAAAGGGGGAAAGTTCGGGTAAAAAAAAAAGAGAAGAAGAGGGAGGAAGCGCGAAGAGGGAAGAGAGAGAGAGAGAGAGATTGCGAGAGAAAGTCAGAGAGAGAGAGAGATCGGGAGAGAAAGAAAGAGAGAGAAAAGCAAAAATAAAATAAAAATAGTTTAATTATTATGGGACACCTGAGATTATTAGTTTGTAAATGGGTCCAAAAGATTAAAGAGGAGTGAAAATATTCATCAGGACCCTGTTGTTTAGTAAATTGCAACTAGACCCAAAAATTCAAACTTAGTTAGAAATTAAGCTAGGTAAATTTCTAAAATTAGAAAAGAAGACCCTAGAAATATTAAAAAATTAGTTTTGGGTCCAAAAAACCTATAAGGAGATGTTTCTAAATAAAACCTACTTAATGAAAAGATTTCCTTTGAGCCCTTAATTATTACTATTAGATATTATACATCATGAATGATTATAGGTTTGATCAAGGAGTAGGTTTTCTTGGAGTACGGTTCTCCAAATTGTTACAAGATCTTTTAAGGTGAGTAGAATTCTTCTCACTGGTTATTTTCTATTATATATTATTTAAATGATAATTTTATTTTTGTATAGAGAAATGATGGATCAGACATGTTATTCTGTTCATTTATAATAATTGTTAACAAATTTGAATGTGATAGCTATTTATCTTTTACAACATAAATATTATTTAGCATATGAGGTTATTGAAAATTTACCATTTTAAATTTACTATTCAAAAGAATTTATTGAAGAGCTCTATTTGACAAAAAAAATTATTTATTCATTTAGATTCATGAATATTCCATTTTCACGAAATTGATATGAGAAAAGTTTGCAAATGTATTCAAGCATTTATAATGCTTTTTGTATAAGTGAAAATTGTGAGCGATACTTTGAACAAAAAGAAATGTGTGTTAAATGTTAAAAAATCCTCAGAAGTCCACTATGGAGTGAAATGGTTTGTTTAAGCCTACCATATGATATTGAACGTACTGACTAATGTTAAAGTGATCTTTTTGGCAAAAGTGAAGTGACCTTTAGGCAACCTATGATAGTGCTAGGTATATTCTGTCACTGGGTTAACTTATAGTGATTTGATGCGTATTTCCATGCTACTGGGCTATAATTTTCATAGCCTTAGTGTGATAACTGATGATGTTTTGCAATTATGAATTTATATCGATAATTGCAGTTTTAAGAGTATTTAGTGTTCATTCGTATTGTTTCATAATTTGTGGATAGCCTTTTATGATATATGACATCTATTCTTAAAAATTCCACTTATTCAAAATATTATGTGTTTCTTAATCATCTTTTTGATGATAGCTTATTTAAATTTTAGTATTGATTAATTCTTAAACTTATTTGATCCGCTAATGATAAATTTTCTGCTCACTGAGTGTAAACTCACCCGTTTTTTTAATCTTTTTCAGATGAAAATTAGATAGCTTTATCAAAACCTCGGAGCTTTGGAACATGAGAAGAATCTTTTAGAACATTTGATTTTGAAGTTATAGTTATACTAGTCATGCTACTATGCTTATGTAATAAGAGTCTTTTGACTCATTAGAATGAACTTGTTATAATATAGTTTTTCTCTGAGACTTCTTTATTTGTCAATAAAGCTTCTTTTAAAATGAAGTTTATTGTAATATGGAAGTGCACCGTACGCTTAGCATGTGCTTTGTGCACGTATTGTCATTGTCATGCATCTCAAAATCAGTTGCGCATTTTTGGGGCGTCACAAGTTTTGGCATCAGAGCCTAGGTTTAGAAGTCCTAGTGTTAGAAGTCAGTAGCGTATAGAAATAAAATTTAATTTTTTTTAGGGATTATAGATATGTTGTTTGTTTGCTTTATAATTAGATGGCTAGGAACAACACAACCACTACTTTAACTCGAGAAAGTGATTTGCACCAGACTTTGGGGCAAATGTTTGGTGGTACAAATGTACATGGATCTGGTTTCGGAGAAAATCAACTAGATGCCAATGCTATGTTGGAGATAATGCAAAGTTTCACCTCTATGATGCAAAATTATCAGCAACAACTTAACAAACAGCAAGAATTTTGAGATATTAATCATCCTCGATTACGAAGTGGTATGGCGGAGTTTAAGAGGTTGACACCGCCTACCTTCGAAGGAAGTGTTGATCCTATAGTAGCTGAAGACTGGATCATAGAAATGGAGAAAGTCTTTACTTACATGAAGTGTCCTAATAGAGAAAAAGTGGCTTATGATATATATATGTTAAAAAGACGTGCTTATGACCGGTGGCAAATGCAGCAGAGGATTCTGGGAGATGGTGTTGACCAAATATCTTAGGAAGAATTTAAGAAAGTCTTTTATGAGAAATACTTTCCAAAGTTTGTTTGCTAGCAGAAGGAAAGGGAATTCCGTGAGCTGAAGCAAAACGATAAGACCGTGACGGAGAATGAGGAGGAATTTACTTATCCATCCAAGTTTGCACACTAATTTGTTGCAACTAAAGAAGATAGAGCACGTCGTTTTAAGGAGGGTCTGCAACCCCAAAATAAGGTTTCAAGTGAGCTCATTTGAACTTTCCACTTATGCAGCGGTATTGAAGATAACTTTAGTGATCAAAAGGAAAGAAAAGAAATATTCTTGGTTGATGACCGCAAAAATGATGATATGAAGAAGAAGTTCAGATCAGATGGACGTGAAGGTCACAAAAAATAGGCAAAACAAGAGACAAAATGTGGATTCAAAAGGAAAGCAGACTATGAACAAGAAGTCGATGAGATGCACCATATGTGACAAGTCTAATCATGAAGTAATAAATTGCTGGAGAGTTACAAGTGCTTGTCTGAGGTGTGGCCAAAAGGATCACAAGATCACAGATTGTCCTAAGTTGAATGAAACTCCAGGTCATAATACATCTCAACGTGATTAGCATCCTCAAGTGATGGCTCGAGTTTACTCTCTAACCAAGCAAGAGGCTCTGGCAAATAATGATGTGGTGTCAGGTACTATACCTATATTTTCTACTTTTGCTCGAGTTCTATTTGATTCTGGAGTTTCGCATTCTTTTATTGCTACACAATTTGTTAGAAAGAAGGGGTTGCCATGTGATGCACTAGAGCATGAAATGTATGTTAGCACACCGGGAGATATCATTCTAATATCTAATAAGTATTGCAAATGTAAGATAAACATAGTGGATATGGAGCTTTTAGTGGAACTGATTATCCTTAATATGCATGATTATGACATCATTTTAGGAATGAATTGGTTATCTAGAAATCATGCATCTATTCTGCATCTAGAGAAAATGGTGGTGTTTAGAATTCCCGATCAATCGGAGTTTTGCTTTGAGGGTAGTAAGGTGCAAAAACCTATGCACATTATATTAGCCCTTCAAGCTCATCTCATGTTGAGGAGCGGGTGCACTAGTTTTCTAGCATCAGTGAAAGACTTAAGCTAGAAAAAAGTTAGTCTAGATCAAATTCCTATCGTGTGTGAATTTCCTGATGTCTTTCCAAAAGGTCTCCCCGGAATGCCACCCGATAGGGAAATATAATTTTATATTGAATTAGTTCCAAACACATGTCTGATCACAAAGGCCCCTTATAGAATGGCTCTAGTAGAACTAAAAGAACTTAAGGAGTAGTTGGAAGAACTTCTGGACAAAGGGTTTATTGGACCCAGTGTTTCACCTTGGGGTGCACCGGTGTTATTTGTAAAGAAGAAAGATAGAAGCATGCAGTTATGTATTGATTATCGAGAGCTCAATAAGGTGACTATACGGAATAAATATCCCCTACCAAGAATTTATGATTTGTTCGACCAATTGCAAGGAGCTCAGGTGTTTTGCAAGATCGATCTACGATCGGGCTATCATCAATTGAAGATAAAGGCTGAAGATATTCCAAAAACCGCATTTCGTACCCGCTATGGTCATTATGAATTTCTTGTGTTACCATTCGGGTTAACGAATGCACCTGCATTATTCATGGAGTTTATGACTAGGGTGTTCAAACCCTTCTTAGATCATTTTGTGGTGATATTTATAGATAATATATTGATATATTCGAAGAACCAGGAGGAGCATGAGGAATATCTACGACGAGTGCTTAGTGTTTTGAGAAAGGAAAACCTCTATGAAAAATTTAAGAAGTGTGAGTTTTGGTTAGATAATGTGTCTTTTCTAGGATATGTTATTTCGAAGGATGGAGTCTCAGTAGATCCAGCAAAAATTAAAGCAATTGTGAATTGGAAAAGACAAACAAATGTTCATAAAATCTGCAGCTTTCTTGGCATGGCGAGTTATTATCAGAGGTTTGTAGAAGGATTTTCTTGTATTGCCTCACCTTTGACCATTTGACTCAAAAGGGAATCAAATTTGTTTGGTCTGAATAATGCGAAATGAGCTTTCAAGAGTTAAAGAACAGACAAGTATTTGCACCAATTCTCACTATACCAATTGTAGGAGAAGATTTTACTTTGTATAGAGATTCCTCTCATAAAGGTTTGGGATGTGTGCTCATGCAAAATGGAAAAGTGGTAGCTTATTGCTCTAGACAACTAAAACATTATGAGTAAAATTATCAAACACATGATTTAGAGTTGGCGGCTGTTATTTTTGCCTTAAAAATTTGGAGACATTATCTTTATGGAGTGCATTATGAAATTTATACTGATCACAAGAGAGTTTAAAATATATTTTTACTCAAAAAGAGTTGAACATGAGGCAAAGGAGATGGTTGGAGCTACTTAAAGATTATGATGTTAGTATTAATTATCACACGGGAAAAGCAAATGTAGTTGCTGATGCCCTTAGTCAAAAGAGTATTATAGCTTGTCTCATTACTTGATAAAGGCATATATTAGAAGATTTAGATCGGTTGAGAATTGAGATCCGATATCAACAACCATCGGCCGAATTGAATAACATCCAGGTACAACCTGCTCTGGTTGATGCGATTAAGATTACCCAAAAAGATGACTTAGATTTAGAAGCCATCTGAGAAGGAGTGGAAACAGGTAAACAACCATATTTTGTGATACACGATTATTGATCCCTTATGTTCAGAAATCGACTCTGTGTTTTGAATAATCCAAAATTAAAGAAGAAGATTTTGAAGGAGGCTCAACGTTCTGGATACCATGCATCCTGATAGAACTAAAATGTACAAAGATTTGAAGAAGATATACTGGTGGAATAATATGAAGAGAGATATTAACAAATATATTTTAGAGTGTGAAATATGTCAGCAAGTAAAAGCAGAGCATCAGAGACTAGCCAGATTAACTCAAAATCTCGACATACTAATGTGGAAGTGGGAGAAAATTTCAATGGGTTTTGTCATAGGATTACCAAGATCTGCAAGAGGTAATAACGCTATATGGGTCATAGTGGATCATCTGACTAAGTCGGCTCACTTCTTAGCAATCAATATGAAGTTTTCCTTAGAGAAACTTGCGAAGTTGTATATTACTGAAGTAGTGAGACTTCATGGTGTACACATGGAGATAGTCTCTAATAGAGATCCTAGATTTGTATTAGAGTATTGGAAAGGTGTGCACAAAGTTCTTCAGAGTAAACCTTGTTTTAGCTTAGCATATCATCCACAAATAGATGTCCAATCTGAGAGAACAATTCAAACTCTCAAGGATATGTTAAGATGTTGT
Organism: Asparagus officinalis; assembly: GCF_001876935.1. Taxonomy (NCBI): domain Eukaryota; kingdom Viridiplantae; phylum Streptophyta; class Magnoliopsida; order Asparagales; family Asparagaceae; genus Asparagus; species Asparagus officinalis. The sequence continues at coordinate 96,920,288 of NC_033800.1, forward strand.
ATCCTTGATTTGAAAGGATCATGGGAGGATCATTTACCATTGGCACAATTGGCATATAAAAATAGTTACCAAGCAAGCATTAAGATGGCACCGTATGAAGCTCTATACGGAAGGAAGTGTCGTTCCCCTATACATCGAGACAATGTTGGTGAAAGGAAACTTCATGGTCCTGAGTTAGTGCAACCAGCTATAGAGAAATTTTACTTGATAAGAGAGCATATTCGAAATGCACAAAGTAGACAGAAGAGTTATGCTGATCGGAGAAAGAGAGACTTAGAATTTCAAGAAGGTGATCATGTATTCTTAAAGGTGTCCCCTAGAAGAGGTGTGAAAAGATTTAGAATCCAAGGAAAGTTGAGTCCAAGATTTGTGGGACAGTTTAAAATTCTTCAACGTGTTGGTGAAGTCGCTTATAGCTTGCTTTACCGTCTTCTTTGGCCGAAGTCCACAATGTGTTTTATGTATCTATGTTGAGGAAATTCATTCGAGATCCCGATCAAGTTATAGATCTAGAACCCATTGAGCTAAAGGAAAACTTAACATATGAGAAACAACTTGAAAGCATTGCAGATCAAAAGGAGAAAATGCTTAGGCGACGTACAATTCGATACGTGAAGGTTCAATGGAAGAATCACTTTGATAGAGAAGCAACATGGGAGCCTGAAGATGAGATGCAACAGAAGTATCGTCAACTTTTTGAGAACCAAGGTACGTAATGTTTCGAGGACAAAACTTTGTTAAAGGTGAGGAGGATGTAGAGTAGTAGTTGTTTTCTTTAAGTTAATGAATAGTTATTAGAAATAGAAAATCCAAAAGCCTTGTAACTGAACATGTATAATCAATGCCCAAAACCAGTTATGAACTCAAGAGCCATGGATACCCTATTTCACCAAAATTATCAGTTTCAAAAACAAACAGAAAAAATTGAAATCAAAGGGGGAAAATTCGTGTAAAAAAGAAGAGAAGAAGAGGGAGGCAGCGGATGAAGGTATGATCTTCTTCCTCATTAGTCTTGATTCTTAAGAAATTTGAAAAAACATTTACTAACCTAGATCCGGCGCTTCCACGACCTAACCAGGGTCTTATCATTTTCAGTGGCCATGACGAAAGTGAGAGAGAAGGAGAAGTTGAGAGATAGGGGGGGGGGGGGGAGAGAGAGAGAGAGAGAGAGAGAGAGAGAGAGAGATCAGGAGAGAAAGAAAGAGATAAAGAATAGAGAAAAGGGAAAATAAAATAAAAATAGTATAATTATTTTGGGATCCCTGAAAGATTATTAGTTTGTAAATGGGGTCAAAAGATAAAGAGGAGTAAAAATATTCATCAGGAGCTTGTTATTTAGTAAATTGCAACCAGACCCAGAAAATTCAAACTTAGTTAGAAATTAAGCTAGGTAAATTGCAAAAATTAGAAAAGAAGACCCTAGTGTTTTCGTCAAAAGTTGGTTTTGCTGTGGAATTCATTATATTTTTGTTTGATTACAACAAATTCAAAGAAATAGTCTTTTTATAAGACCTTTTTTTACACAACAAAGTAAAAATTACAACTTTGAGAAACTAACACAAAAATCGTCTATCGATTCTTGTTTTGTGGGACTTTGCCTGTGCCGGGAATGCTTTGGTTCGTGGACCGCCGAATCACAGATCGTGAAAGGGGCTTTATGATTCTTCCTTCGTTTATCGAAGTGAGATTTTAAAACGATATCTTATCAAAGTAAGATAGTCGTTCTTCTTGAAATCAAGTCAAAGCTCGAATCTCAAGGGAATCCAAGAATAACAGCGTCTGCTCTCTCTCTGCTCTGAATTGCTCGAAAATATGCTCGATCCTCGTCAGAAATGACCCTAGGGGGGTATTTATAGCCTCTGGGGTCTGTAACTGTAAAAACTCAACAAAACAACAACGTTAGGCCGCGAGACAGTGTTTACTGTCTCGGCGGGCGAGACAGTGTTTGCTGTCTCGGCCCGCGAGACAGTAAATACTGTCTCGAAAATAGTAACTGTCTAGCAGTTTTCGTTTTAACTGCCTTCCCACGTTTTAAACTCCGTTATTTTGGCAGTTATTCACGTGATTTTCGCCCACGATGTTTTCCACATCCCTTGGCAGTTAATGGACACGTGTAGGGCAGTTATCAAGGTGGTTTTTGACCATTTCAACACTGTCTCGCTGGCGAGACAGTAAACACTGTATCGCTGGCGAGACAGCAAAGTCTGTCTCGCTGGCGAGACAGCAAAGTCTGTCTCGCTTGTGAGACAGTTCATACATGTCTTGATTTTTCAAAAACAGTATGAGATCAATTCTTGTGATTTTTGAGTGATCTTCTCTATGTTTGGGATACCTATTAGCATTTTTTGATGCCTACAGATACCCCCTCCAAAGTATTCCAGACTCATTCTTTTATAGAGGAGCATGGGATACTTTGGATAAGATAGATTTTACTTACGATCCCTTCAATGCTCGGTTGAGTAGATCGTGTGGAAGGACTTGTAAATGGCTTCAATGCTTGATCTCTTCTGCTTTTAGTCTATTCAGTTCTTTGTAGAATAGCTAATGTTCTCCCGGCATCGCATTTATCGCTTTGCCGTTATTGAGATCTTGAATCGAAGCTGGTATTTGTTCTTGTGGGTTCAGCTTTTGTCACTGAATTGATGCATCTATTGAGAGCTCACCAGGTTATCCTTAAGAATATTCAGATTAATATTCTCCAGAAACTTCCTGTTGAGGGTAGGGAAACAGTGTTTACTCGTGTACCTATTGGAGTATGCGAGATAGTGTTTTCTGCCTCGCAGTGCGAGACAGTATTTGCTATCTCGCGGTGCGAGACAGTGTTTGCTGTCTCGCGCCGCGAGACAGTTTTTGCTGTCTCGTGCTGCGAGACAGTGGGTATAAAAACCGAACTTAGGGTTTTTAGGGTTTTTCACGTCGGGTTTTGAAGTGATTTCTGCCGATTTCTGGGTGATTTCTTCGGCGATTTTCTGCAAGTTTCGATCATTTCTCTGCCTCTCTTTCTCCTCTTCGTTCTTGATTTGTGTGGAGCTCTTGCTTGGGGAGATTTCACTCGGATTTTGAAGGTTCGTCCATCCTCTTTCTTCAAAATTTTAATCTTCTTTTAACTTCACGTTTGCATGCACTGTTTCAGCGAGATTTTGTGCTATTTTATTCAATTTCACGTTCAAAACCCTAATTTTCCCGTTGGGTTTTACTGTAGATCACACATTTGTCATGTCGCCGTGTAGGTCTCGAGCTCCCCGGGGTCATTCGACTGTCCAATCTCCTGAAGAGTCTGGTCCCGCTGTCGCCGCTTCACATGGGGGTATATCTCTCACCCTTTCATCGATTTATATACTGTCTCTTGTCAATTTCATATGTACATTACTGTATTTGTATGCAGATCCTCGTTTGTATCCTTTGAGATACCTTCGAGAAGAGCCGGTATCCTCCTTTGAGGGGATCGACGCTTAAAAGTGTTTGTTTTGCTTGGACAAAACACACTTCAGAATACACAGGGGCGATTTCATATCATCCCACATGTATTGAAAGGTTTTGGTATGCCGTTATAATGCCCGTGCATAGTAACGCATATTTTCTTTATACATGTGGTAGATGGAAAATCGTCACACCTGTTATGAGATAACGACTATATCTTATGGAGCAAGATATACCGCTTTCTCTAAAATTTTAGGACTATTCTTACACAATTTATGTGTATGTTTTCTTCATCAGTTCAATTTCCTTCTACCATTTTTATTACTGATGCGGTTACGGGCCAAAGTAGCGCTACCCACTCTTATTATGAGGGGTTACCGCTAATCGAATCCGCTCCCCAATTCAAATCTGACTATAGCGAAGGGGCTAGAGAGTTGATCCGGCGAGGTAGTTCTCATGTTCTGCGATGGTTAATCACGGATGCAACCTTGATTTCAGAGCAGGACTCAAACCAATGTATAAGGAAACCAGACTTCTTATTTGGTGACTCCATAAAGGATCCGGAGATTGCTTTCTGCAAGCCTGCGCAGTGGTTACACGAGAATGGTTCGTCATTCTTGTACTTGCCCTTTATCCCTCGAGAGCACTCACTGTTAAAGTTCAGGAATTTGTCAGTTGGACGTGAAATGTTCTGGAGGTTGACCGAGAACCACGAACGTATTCACTGTGGCTTCATTGGGAAAGAGACCACCCCGGGTTCCAGCAAAAGAGCTTCTGTGCGGGGATTTCATCCGGGCATCTTAGGTCAAGACAATATTCTACAGAATGAAAAGATAGCACATGCAAATATCATGAGGAACCGTTTAGCTGCAGTGAAGAAGAAACTATCCAACCAGAACTTCAGATGCTACGGATGGGTCCATTATTTTGGAGACAAGTGGTGGTGGACCAGAATGACTCGCTATGTGTTGAACCGTTGGGGGCGAGAGTTAGCAGAACTAGGGTTGGAAGTCCCAATCCGTGCCACTATGTATGGTCTGCAGATCAGTGTGGGTCATTTCCTCTGCTTATTCAATATCTATAACCCTGATACCAACACATTCTTCACCAAGAACGGAGAGCTCGGATTACCATTACATGAAATGATGAAGGTTTCCGGTTTACCCATGGGTGATGTCCCTTATCAAGAATTCTTCCCCACTACCAATCAGCTTAATAAGATGAAGGATCAGTCAGCTGTAACCCACGACACTCTATGAGAGCTGACTTGTCATTATCACATAGCCATGGCTGAGATGGATACTAAAGCTAGGAAGAAATCTCCCCAGATCAGCTTAAAACAATTCGCTGATTATCTGTTCAAGAACCTAGAGGACTACGGGTCGCAAATTATCCTTGCTTCCTGCTATGGTGGCGGCTATTCACAGTGGATTACGGCAATTAGTTTCCGTATTCACACAGGAGAAAAAGAAAGCTTCCACCAACATATCCGCTCCGAAGATAGAATTACCCTATACATATTTAATGACATGGTTGGTTCTTCACCGGCCAGATTTAATGGAGGCCCCTGAGGCGGTGGATCCTAGTCTTCCTCTTCTACAGACCCTTGAGGGTTGCAAATGGATCAAACATCGATGGCCGGACATCACAAGGCAGTTCAAAATTCACAAGTGTTGGGAATTCTTCCCCTGCTTCCCTCGGTTCTCCGGTACCTACAACACGACTTTATTGGATGCTGAAGACCCAAGGCAGAATCGCACCATCTTGGATGTCGGATGCTTCAGATGGTTGATGAACATTCGACCTGGATATCTATTGTTCAGGGTAAAAGATGTTTGTCACATTGAATCTTATCTTCCATGTCGATTTGCTCGTCAATTCGGCTATGATCAAATATACGTCGGCAACCCGAATCGTCACCTTAACTTTCGAGGTGGACTTATCAACGGGGCGAGAGCTTGGTTTTGGAGCATTGCCGGCTGTACAAATGCTGAATTTGATCTTCCTTTAGAAGCGCCGCCTCTCTAGATGACCTTCCTGTATTACAAGTGGCTGATAGCCGCCAATATCGTCACCCGACGTAGGAGAATATCAGACTCAGAGGAAGAGATAGCTCCACGACAAGCAACAGAAGCGACCCGTGAAGTTGTGATGTCGCCTCGAGGAAAAGATGCTGCTGAATCTTCCAGAAAGGGAAAGGAACCGGCCCGCCCAACCGACAGTGAAGGAGAGTTTGATAGTGAGGAAACTGAAACTTCTGAAGGGACGAGTGAGACTGATTCGAGTTCTGAGGAAGCAGCTGGCCTCCCCGATTCTTTCTTTGAAAGGGGACTTGTACGCCCTTCTGCTGCGCCTACTCAACCACAGAATGCTCCGAAAAGAAGGGAGAGAGTCGTTATGACTTATCCCAACCGGATGACGGTAGAGGTTCTTAGTGGGGATGAAGAAGATACAGTGCCTCTCGCTCGTCGACAAAGGTCGCAAATTCCTACACAAGCTCAAACCCAGATTCCTCCCAGAACTGAATTATGCACCAAGCGTCATCACGAAGGTTCTGAAGCACATACACCGAAGAGACAAAAGAAAGCTGTCTCTAAACCACGCGTTCATCTTCCTGCTCTAGAAGAGACGTCTGGTCGTAGTGCTTCTTCTGATGAACAAGGTAACTATTTGTTTTTATCGCTTTTACACTTCTTAGTGCTCAAACTTATTTCATGCTCAACTTCTGTAGGGAGTCGAGAAGAAGGAGAATTGCCAGCTGATGCTGCTTCTCCCGGAGGTATGGAGACTAAGGAGACCAGCTTTGTCCAACAAATGTAGGATGCTCTGAAAGAAGGACCAGCTGATGTTCCACCAACTCCTGACATTGATCCATCGGCTACAGACACAGGTACTGATCTTTCTCCTCTCGGAAGAGAAATCCGAGAAATGAATGAGTCGGACCGTGTGCCTCCTCTAATGACCTGTGCGCTTTGTCTCCTTTTAGTCAAGCTAAAAGAAGCGGGTACAAGTAGTGAAGCTCTCGAATCCGTCCTGGTCAACAAAGGTAACGTTAATCGTCTTTTTGAACAAATTCGTCTAAATTTATATGGTATTTATGGCTCAACACGTTCCGTAGATGCCACGATGCATGAATCAACTGAAGGAGAAGCTACCCATGCCACGAAAGTCAATGATTTTAATGATTTCGACTTTAATCTTGATATTTCAGAGGACGACCATCAGCAAATCTCCGATTCCTTGTTGGGGAAGGCTTCTAATGCCGCTATAGGATCAGATGTTGGAATTGGTTAAACAGAAGCAGGTCTTTCTGAGAGTAAGACTTTGGTTCTGTGAACTCCATATATCCATATATTTTTAACTTGATTAATCATGTAAGTATTCGAATTATAGGACCAGTTGCTGATACTACTATAATCATTGGAACATCTGATCAACCGGATATTCGTGACCTCGTGCCATGGGCGGGAACTGAGGTTGATTTGCAATTGTCCATTCTCGAATCTTAACCTGCTACTCCTATGGACCCCATGATGATAGAAGTCACCGTCACTCCCCAGATTAGTCCGGTCGCAACAAAAACGAGACCAACTGAAGAAGTTGGTACGTCAGCCGATGTTGTGCCAAGAGTTAGTGAGTTTTACCCATCATTTGTTTCAAATTTCGGATTAACATCCCATTATGCTCATTGTAATCCTTCTGTTTGTAGAATCCCCTCCTAAGGAGCCTCTTAACTTGGACCCGAAGTTCTCTGTGGTTGAGATTGAAAAATCTTCTGACGTAGCCGGTGTGTCCAAAGCTGCTATTCCTAAACCAACTTTGGTTGTTCAGGAAGCTGAATTACCGTCTTTGGGTGAACAAAGTCATGCTGAAGGCTCTTCTATTAAACTTGGTATGCTTCAACTCGCCGTTATACATGCACACATATATTTTGTACTAACATATTTGTCCTCATCGCAGCTCCTTCTTCATCATTATCAGACCGTATACAAGCATTATTTGCGGATGAAGACCCCGATAAAGCTATCATTTGTTCTGATCTCCAAGGCTTTGTCCATTTTTTGAATACCATGATCGATCGCATTCTCTTCATAGGGTCACCTTTTGAGAATTTTAAAAGACCTCTTGATCACTACATATCGAAATTAGAGAGGAAGGATATGGTGAGTTAGCCGATTCGCTCAGTGCTTATTTGGTCGACTTGAGGCGACATGTTGAACTTCTGAAGGATCTCCGCACCAAAGGCGTACCCTCCTATATCGCTTCTCACATGGATTCCAGGTTGCAAGTGTGGCACGATTCTCAAACATCTGCTAACTCTGAACTCCAAAAGCTAAGAGCCCGCAGTAATCAACTTAGGGTGAGTGTTGGCAGAAAAACACAAGCTAAGGTCAATCGGTATCGGGACTTAGAGTTGAGTCGAGCTGAGATAGCCCGCTTGGAAGAACAACTTGCAAAGGCCAAGGATGCTCATGAAATTTTGGAGTCCGATTTAGCAAAAATAACTCAAGCTGAAGAAAGCTTATTTCAGCAACTGAATATTCAGGATCAGATACTTGCTGAGAAGGAGCGAGAGGTTGCCGAACATCAGAGTGTTGATGAAGAAGATTTCAAAGTTAAATTGATGGCTGAGCTTGAACAGGTTTATGCGTTAGAGCTTTCGAAACTTGAAGATCAGATTCGTCAACATAAACTTTTGTAATCGGGGAACATATATTTTTGTAGCTTTATTTGAACGCTTTTGGTCAATATAGTGAACCCTTTTGCTCATTGCGATTTTATTATGATTACTCATTCTTGTTTAGAATAAATAACCATAATACTTATAGGATTTTTGGCAAATCCTCAGCCATCAACGGATTTGATATGCCTTTACCGACTACCGTTTGAGTCGGGCTAGTATGTGAATTATCTAGGTCCGTTTCACATATAACGTTGGGCTAAAAGAATTAAACTCTTTTAGGTTTTGAACTACAATATTGAATATGTAGGCTACACGTGTTAGATGTAGACTTATCTCTAATAAGGGATTGAGATAACGTCCCCCATGCATGATTGACATGGATTTTAAAATGTAAATAGGTTGTGTTTCCTATGTAGGATAACAAACCCGATATTATAAAGAAAGAATTGGGTATTCAATTGGGTATTCTATCTTTCAATCTCTTATTTGTTGGTAGAGATAAACCCTAGAATCGGATAGGAATAATTTCATATTCCATCTCCTGGTCTCTTGTTTGTTGGTAGAGATAAACCCAAAATCGGAGAGGAAGAATTTTATATTCTATCTCCTGGTCTCTTGTTTGTTGGTAGAGATAAACCCGGAATTGGAGAGGAAGAATTTTATATTCTATCTCCTGGTCTCTTGTTTGTTGGTAGAGATAAACCCAAAATCGGAGAGGAAGAATTTTATATTCTATCTCCTGGTCTCTTGTTTGTTGGTAGAGATAAACCCAAAATCGGAGAGGAAGAATTTTATATTCTATCTCCTGGTACAAAGGAAATTTGAAGTGGGATTTCTATTCAGAGAATCTGAATAAGGTTTGAAAGGTTTGATTATTCAATTCAAAAGTGGACCTTTCGTTCGCGATGTGAATCGAAAGGAGATTGTGGTTGTGGTCCTAACTGTAGTAAGGTTTGACCAAGTGGGAATTGAGATGATCCTAACTGTTCAAAGGTTTGATCATTTGATTTGTGGACCTCTCGTTCATGGATAGAATCGAGAGGAGATTTTGGTTGTGGTCCTAACTGTAGGAAGGTTTGACTAGGTGAGGAATAGGAGTAGGGTACAAATAACAATGAGTTTGTTGATTTGTACAAACTACTCAGTGGGAAAATCTTGATAAGAATTTGACAAGAAATAATTTATCGACTGATACAGACTGATGACTATCGGTCAATCTGATCAGTGAGGGTTTCATGGTGTGAGGTTACAAATCATCGAACCTCCTCTTCCATGATCACGTTACCGGGTTTTGTGAGGAAAGATTAACTGTTTACAGATTTGAATCTCATCTCAACAAAAGCTGTAAAAGAACTATTATGATAATCAAAAGCATATTATTTGAAATATCAGTTTCATATTGAGAACAATTAACTGATCTTGGGTTATCCCGAAGTATCCTTTATAGGATTCTCTAGGAACTTCCCGTTCTGCATAGGTTATCCTGAACATATTACGGATAATATTTTTTTAGGAACTTCCCATTTATTGGCATCATTAATTTGCTGCCATCTTGGGTAATCAGGCGGTAAGCACCGTTTGAATAGACTGTTTCTATTACAAACGGTCCTTCCCATTTTGGTTCAAATTTTCCTTTCTTTTTGGAGTTGAGGATCATAGGCCGTCTCTCAGCTAGGACCAAATCTCCTTCTTTAAAACTCCGTTGTCGAACCTTTTTGTCGAAGGCTCGGGAAATTCTAGCTTGGTAGAACTCAATATGCTGTTGAGCTTCTAATCGCTTTTCATCGAGCATCTCGAGTTCTTCGAGACGTTTTTGGTGTTGTTCTTCGGTTGTCATCTGTGTTGTGAGAGCAATCCGAAGAGATGGAATTTGTATTTCCAATGGAAGAACGACTTCACATCCGTATACCAACGAATACGGAGTCGCTCCCGTGGGTGTACGCACCGTGGTACGATAGGCCCATAGAGCTGCACCAAGCTTGTCATCCCAATCTCGTTTATTAGTTTTCACGAGTTTTGACAAGAGTTTTATGATTGTTTTATTGAAGGCTTCAGCCAATCCATTTGCTGTGGGATTGTAAGCCGTCGACAAAATGTCCTGAATTCTGAAATTTTCGCAAAACCTGATGAAGGCGTTGCTGACGAATTGAGGACCATTGTCATGTATGATTCGTCTTGGGACACCATGCCGGTAGATGATATGGTGTTTGATAAATGCAATGACGTTACTCGTTTTAACTTCTCTGAGCAGAATCGCTTCAGTCCATTTGGAGAAGTAATCGGTGATTGCTAGGATGAACCGATCACCTTTGACTGACGGGGGATTTATAGGACCAACAACATCCATTCCCCAGGTCTCAAACGGCCATGATGTTGCTGATGGGTGTAGATGTTCTGGAGGCATGTGCATATAATTTGCATGTAATTGGCACAATTGACATCGTCGGGCGTACTTAGCTGTGTCCTTTACCATAGTCGGCCTAATATCCAATTCTCCTAAGTCGGTCACAGAGTTTAGGACCGGGTTAATGTGCACCACATATCCCCTCATGCGCCTCTTTGAGTGCTTGTTCTGCTTCCTTATTGGATAGACAACGGAGTAATAGACCGTTGTACGACCGTCGATACAACATTTGTGATTCAACGTTGTAGTAATATCTCGGTGCTCTTCACCGAATCGAATCCCTTTCTTTCACATCTTCAGGTAAGATACCGTGTAGGACATAATCAATAATAGGAAAACGCCAATCTCGAACTTCGGGTTCAACTCTTGTTGAATATGCTTCTTTAGCAACCGAATTGTAGATAGGAACAATAAGTTGGTGAGTTCTCACTGTAATTAATTGTTCTGTCTCGGGAGGCTGAGCCAGAGATACCGACAATGCCGCCAATGCGTCTGCGTATGTATTTTGGAGATGCGGAACGTACTCGATGAAAAATTCTTCAAATGAGTTTGCCATCTTAATGGCCACCTGGTGGTATGGAATCAGGTCTCGATTTCTGACTTCATACTCTCCTCGAATCTGATTAACTACCAATTGAGAATCTCCAAAAGCTTCAAGGTATTCGACCCCCAGATCTATAGCAAAACTGAGTCCAATTATCAATGCGTTGTACTCGGCTACGTTATTAGAGCATGGTTCGGTCAACGAGTAAGCTCTAGGTAAGACATGCTTTCCCGGAGAAACTAAAACGACCCCCACTCCTGAGGAGATTTTAGAACATCCGGGCGCGCTCGCCACGTTGGTTGCTCGGGAAGCCACATCGAAGTACAATTGCCACACTCGTTGATGTGAAGTGATATTAACTTCGTGAGTTTCATCGGGCAAATCGTCGTACAACTCCACTACATCTTTCGTAGGATTTTCCGCCAAAAGATCGCAAATAGCTCATCCTTTAACTGATTTTTGTTGCTTGAAATATAAATCATATTGCGATAATAATAGAGCCCACCTGGCTAAACGCCAATTCATGGATGCCGGTTGGGTCATGAATACTCAGATTGGATTTATGTTGGAAATGACATAAATTGTCTGTCCAACCAAATAATGTCGCATTTTTTGGATTGCGAATACCAAGGCGAGGCATTCTTTCTCGATCATTGGATAACGAGATTCAGCTCCAACCAGTGTGCGACTCAGATAATATACAACTTGTTCGTGACCGTTATCATCGTCTTGTGCGAGTAACGCACTTAACGAATGGCTCGTCACTTTGACATAGATCAAAAATGGTCTGCCTGATTTCGGTGCAACGAGAATAGGTGGATTCGCCAGATATTTCTTAATATCTTCGAATGCCTTTTGGCATGCTTCGTCCCAAATGAACGACACGCCTTTCTTTGCGAGTTTAGAGAATGGTTGACATTTTCCAGACAGATTTGATATAAATCGACGGATATATGCCAATCGACCTTACAACCCCCTGAGTTCTTTAAGATTCCTCGGGGGTTGCAATTCATGTATCGCCTTTACTTTATCAGGATCTATATGAATACCTTTTGTGGTGACGACAAATCCAAGAAATTTACCGCTGGACATTCCAAGGAAAGATTTAGTTGGATTCATCTTTAACTGGTGACTCCTCATAAGATCGAACATCGTCTTCAAATCTTTAATGTGGTCGTTTTTATCACGGCTCTTAACGACCAGGTCATCAACATAGCATTCGACAGTCTTCCGAAGGTGTTCTTGAAAGATCTTCGTCATAGCACGTTGGTTTGTAGCACCCGCGTTCTTCAAACCAAAAGGCATAACAGTGTAACAGAAGACACCAAGGGGTGTTCTGAATGCTGTATGCTTTTCATTGTCCTGGTGCATTTTGATCTGATTGTACCCCGAAAATCCATCCATAAACGACATTCTCTCGAACTCGCATGTGTTGTCAGTAATGACATCTGTGATCGGTAAGGGAAAATCGTCTTTAGGACATGCGGTGTTTAGATCTCTAAAGTCAATGCAAATTCTGATCTTTCTGTTCTTTTTAAGAACTGGAACGATATTGGCCAACCATTCAGGATGTTGTTCTTCTCTGCCAAAACCCGAATCAATTAATTTCTTGACTTCAGTTTCTATTGCCTCCATAATCTGCGGACGAAACCGTCTTTTTTGTTGTTTGACAGGTTTGGCATCCGGTTTAATGTTAAGGCTATGCATTGCTACATCTGTGTCGAGTCCCGGCATATCTTCGTAGTTCCAAGCGAAAACGTCGATATACTCTTTAACGAGGGCGATTAGTTCCTCTTTTTCATCCGCTGGAAGATCACCGCTGATAAATATAGGCTTTGGGTTAGCTTCGTCACCCATATTAACTTGGACTACTTTATCTTCGGTAGGAGGTTCTCTTTGCTCAAATCTATCGCCACATTGGATATTCATGTAATGCATCCATGGATCTTCCCAAATGGGCAACTGATCGTCCTCTTCGGTTGTGGAAGGATCAAATGTCGCCATATTCGACATTAGGGCTTTGAATCTTTCTCCAATGCTCACGTCAGAATCCCAGGTTGAAGCATCGGATGAATGCCCACTCTTATTTATTAGTTGGCTAATAATCTGTTGGCCATATTCGTCATCAGATGATGAAGTATAACCTAAACCCCTTTTATGACTATAATAATTATCAGGTCTCCCTTTTGGTACGTAGGCAGGACGGGGTGGAACCCTAACACCTTGACCAAGATGAAGACCTTCATCGAGCGAGAGGTTATAGCCTTGGCTTGTCATGTAACTATTTGCTTGTGAACTATATCGAGAGAAATGCCGCTCGGGTTCTTCATCATCCGAATAAGTGTCTAAGAAAAGATCTGGGGTCGGGGATGGTTCCCCTTTCCCGAAAACTATTTCTTTTTCACTCCATGTCTTTGCGGGTAGGAGTATAGTTGTTCCGTCTGAACTTTGGATGTGTTTCGTTGTCGTACAAGACGAACGAAGCGGCATATGTAGGCTAGGGTCGTCATACAATTCCTGCATTACATCATCAAGACATCGCGAGTACTCTAAGTCATTGTTTATTATTTCATCGGCAAGCTGCCAATTACAACTTTCATCCGACGAATTACCACCGTCAAGATCGATTACAAGAGGTTCAATGTCATTTAGTACAAGACCTTCACTATAATCGAGCCCGGCTTCGGTATCAGCTTCCTCTCCGCTGTCCGTACCATAGGCCGATGGTTCAGTATCGGATTCAGCACCGTAAAGAAGGGATTCAGTAAAATAATTTTCTAACCCCTTAAACGGTTGCTTATCCGCGACCACCGTCTTAACCTCGTTGTTAGTGTCGACATATTTCAGACACTGATGGAGGGTGGAGGGAAATATAAGATTACTGTGAATCCATGGGCGACCTAACAGTAAGTTATAGGAAGTCTCTGCATCAATCACATAGCAGGTGACTTCAGACTTCAGGTCTCCAAGTTAACACTTCACTCGGATTTTCCCCAACGGCCTTGACCCGCTTGTGTTAAACCCGTAGATAACAGTTCCTATGGAGGCTAGCTTGTTGGTGGGGATTCCGAGGTGGTACATCAACCGAAGTGGCATGATGCTAACAGCGGAACCTAGATCAACTTGGATCCGGTTGACAACGCTTGAGCCAATATATCTGGTGAAATATAGAGGCCTATCATGTTTCGAATTTTTAACTTGCATATCTTCTTTGGTAAAAGCTATGCAAGGGAATCTCGTAGCTGCCAAGTTATAGTACTGAACCGACGACTCTGGCTCTTGAGGAGTTGGCTTAATTTGGGTGAGGAATACTTCAGAATCATCTAACGCTTCTTGTAGAGCTTCTCTGGTATCCTTTGAGAGACGTAATGATTCGTATAGCGTGATCCTTGCTGGGATATTAGCTAACTGAGCCATGACGTCAAAACGGTAGGGAGCGTTTGAGCTTTCCGGTTTATCTCGTCCAATTGGTCGGTTGAAACGAGACTGCTTCGGAAACTGGACCTCTTTATGTTGGGGTTCTTTCTCTTTTTGTTTAGCTGGTTGTTGCGGCTTCCCAGCAGCTACAGGAGGAGTTGCAACTTACCCCAGCTCCGTAAGAGTTTTAGCATTTGGGTCAGAGGTTCCAGGATATTTATAATGGTATTCATTCCCACCTCTTGTAGCGAAAACTTCCTGTTCCCCCTCAGAAAGTGGTAAAGCTGAGATTTCTTCATCATCTTTCTCAGGAATTGCCGAGGCTCCGTAACAAGCTTTCTCTTTTCCTTTGCCTTTCACTTTCTTCTTCGACGTGGATGTCGTCCATTGCTCATCTTCAAGCAAATCCGGATGAACCCAAAGGATTTTGCCGTTGAGAGTTGTGTGAGATACAAGCCCCTTTTGGCGCTGTCCATGAGGATCATCGTTGATGGTTTGCATCTTGACCTTTGATATCGGTTCGGCTTGAAACCAGGATAACGAAACTGATCCGAAGCTGATAGATACCGCATTCGCCCCTACTTTCTTCTCTTTCGGCTTCGGTGTCACAATGCCAACATCGATTAATGTTTGTATTTTGTCCTTTAAGACATAACACGCCTTAGTGGGATGGTGGACCCTTCTGTGATATGCACAATACTTCGGGTCATTGATCTTTGTTGCTTCTTCTTGGTTTGTGACCGGCGGAAGCTTGATCTTGTTATTCTCTAACAGGTATTTGAAGATGACCGGAACTTCATCATCTTTGAAAGAGTATTCTTTCAGGAATCTGGGCTCCGAAGTCTTGGGTTGCCTCGGAGGTTGTTGATTCTGATTTGGCGCCAGTTGGAAAGACGATTGCTGCGGTTGTTGCTGTGGTTGTTGTGATGTTTGATGAGCATCGACAGCTGCCGCAGACCCTCTTCCTCAGCCTCGAGGATTAAAATTCTGTTTTTGGTTATTAGCTGGTGGCAGACCTCTTTCCAAATTCTTTCTCTTGAGAAAGCGTTCAGCCTGTTCACCTCTCACTTTCAACTCTTTCCAAGTTTTAGAGGGCACAACCCCCATGACCTCCAATACATCCAGCGATAAGTTATTGTGACATGTTTACAGAATAAATTCCTCTGTGAGTGGATCTCTGTAGTTCACCGCTTTGTGCCGGAATCGTTTGACAAAAACATCAACCGACTCCCCATCCTTCTGATTCTCGTCCAACAACATGCCAATAGAGACATCTGTGTCGTCATCAAAGAAATTGGTGAGGAATAATTCTTCCATATCCTCCCAGCTAATGATACTCCCAGGCTTAAGGCGTCGGTACCAATCGAAGGCAGGCCCGCGGAGGGTTCCTACGAATGACCGGACCATTAAAGCTTCATTTCCGGATATTGCGCCAAGATGTGACTTGAAATAGATCAAGTGCTGAGTTGGTGAACCCCTGCCATCAAAAGGAGTAAAGTTAATCAAATTAAATTTCTGGGGATAAGGAATCAGGTCCCACTCCCTCGGGTACGGGTATGGAATGCTCGTTTTCTTCACTTCTTGAGCCGTCATCAGAGCGTTGACTTTGCTCTCGAGATCATGCATCTTCTTGTCCTCTTCCTCACTCTTCTTCAAATAGATCTGTGGAGGTTGAGAGGATGATTTGGTCGGACCGCTTCCGGAGTTGTCTATATCTGGAGGAGGATCGTCAAAGATAGTCTCATCTTCTTCATTACGCCGGCTGGATTATGCTCTTTGGCTTGATTCCGGTTGGTGTTACTGAACCTGCAAATCTCGCATCTGCTGCATAGTCAACTCTATCTCGGTTTTGAATTCAGCTCTAATTTCTTCGCGTTGTTTAGCCAACGCTTCCTGTAATATATTAGCTAGTTGATCCGGCGTAATTGCGAATGATTCTCTGACTCGCCCAACATTGGATGCGGTATCGTCTGAAGCGACAGCAGAACAAGTGTCTGACAATTCTTCGTCTGAAGATAACCCCTCGTGCATTCTCTTGTAACCTTGACGTAGGTTGGCTCTACTTTGTAACCGCGACATCCTCTGAGAAAGACCCCGCTCAACTCTCCCTCCCGGAGAGAAATCAGGGTCCGTATTGACTAATTGTTGCTTTCCTCTGCTGGTCATGTTAATAGTGACCTCAGGGAATTCATCTCGCCGAATTGTAGGTATCTTCTTGTTGAAGCGCCTTATTTTGGGTCTTGACTCCTCCGTAGACAATCTTTGAAATACGGAGACTCTTGACTTAGTTTTAGAGGAACCGCATTCCGTCAGCACAGCCTTAATGAGTCTTTCACAGGAGCAATGAGACTCGTTTTCTCGTACAGTTCTTTTTCTTGAGTTGTTTTTCTGATAGTACAGCTCATCGTTATTGTGATTTGAGCAACCTATCTTTTGCTTTTGAACTTTGTTAATGTGCACAGGACGACTAGTTGTCGCCTCTGGGCGATCCAAAGTTGTGTTCTTAAATCCACCCCTTTGCAGGCATGGAGTCTTCATTGGTCCTAAACGAGAGTGAACTGGTATTCTCTCGTTCTGAACTGGTGTAGTTCTGACGGGAGGGTGTTTACAACCCCCTGTATATGAAACCACTAAGGGTTTATTTACAGGATCTGATTGTTCTTTGATTGGGGTTTTACCTCGATCGTCCACCGAAGGACCGAGGCGATCTGCCATTGTGATCTTAAATTTGGATAAATCTGGGCTAACCCAGGGTTTCATTGGTGATGCAGTAAATGGGCCCGGAATGGATGTTTGTGGCGCCTTTGGAATCCAAACTCTACGGTTCTTTGGTGGGTTTTCAGACACAAACTCCTTCTTGATTCCTTGTTTTTGTTGACGAAGAGCGCGGGCACGGGCGGTCTTCACCTGACGCCTTTGTATTCGTTCCTTAAGGGTTGAGCGAGCCCTTTTGACGAGGGTCCACTCCTCCGTCGTAAGCTGTGCAGAAATATGATTATTTTGCCGTTGAGGCAACTGAGTCATTTTCTGTTTCCTCGACTCTAGGTCCGCATAGTAATGTTGACGAGCACGGCGCTGGCGTTGTCTCTGACGAGCCCTCTTCGTCAGCACCGGCGAGCTATGATTCAATGACTCCTTAATTGGTACGGAGTCACTTGGAGCAGAAACGTTGCAGGCAGATTCCTTAGCAACGATCGGGCAAGAATCTTCGCCTGCGGCCTTCGTTGGAATTGCAGACTTGAAAGTTTTCTCAGAAGACGAAATCTTCCTATATTTGCGAGACGAGGAAGATTTCGCAGAAGAGGATGACAAATACTCCTCAAACTTCGCCTGATCGAACTCGTATTCGATCTCTTCATTGACAACGATCTTGATCGGTTGCGACACCGCGGCCTCGGCAGCGAGGCCGTTGGCTCCCACTGTGGTCGCCAGTTTGTTTTCGTCAAAAGTTGGTTTTGCTGTGGAATTCATTATATTTTTGTTTGATTACAACAAATTCAAAGAAATAGTCTTTTTATAAGACCTTTTTTTACACAACAAAGTAAAAATATAACTTTTGAGAAAATAACACAAAAATCGTCTATGCGTATTCTTGTTTTGTGGGACTTTGGCGCTGTGCCGAAACGCTTTGGTTCTGGACGCGCGCAATCACAGATCGTGAAGGGGGCTTTATGATTTTCCTCGTTATCGAAGTGAGAATTTAAAGAGCGATATCTTATCAAATGTAAGATAGTCCGTTCTTCTGAAATCAAGTCAAAGCGGAATCTCAAGGGATCCAAGAATAACAGCGTCTGCTCTCTCTCTGCTCTTGAATTGCTCGAAAATATGCTCAGATCCTCGTCAGGAAATGACCCTAGGGGGGTAATTTATGCCTCTGGGGTCTGTAACAGTTAAAAAAACTCAACAGAAACAACAACGTTAGGATGCCCGGGCGAGCAGTGTTTGCTGTCTCGGCGGGCAAGACAGTGTTTGCTGTCTCGGCCCGCGAGACAGTAAATGCTGTCTCGGAAACAATAACTGTCTGGTAGTTTTCGTTTTAACTGCCTTCCCACGTTTTAAACTCCGTTATTTTGGCAGTTATTCACGTGATTTTTGCCCACGATGTTTCCCACGTCCTTTGGCAGTTAATGGACACGTGTAGGGCAGTTATCAAGGTGGTTTTTGACCATTTCAACATTGTCTCGCTAGCGAGACAGCAAAGTCTGTCTCGCTGGCGAGACAGCAAAGTCTGTCTCGCTGTCTCGCTGGCGAGACAGTTCATACCTGTCTTGATTTTTTAAAAACAGTATGAGATCAATTCTTGTGATTTTTGAGTGATCTTCTCTATGTTTGGGATACCTATTAGCATTTTTGACGCCTACACCTAGAAATATTAAAAAATTAGTTTTGGGTCCAAAAATCCTATAAGGAGATGTTTCTAAATAAAACCTACTTAATAAAAAGATTTCCTTTGAGCCCTTAATTAAATAAAGTTTACTATTAGATATTATACATCTTGAATGATTATAGGTTTGATAAAAGGGTAGGGTTTCTTAGAGTACAGTTCTCCAAATTGTTACAAGATCTTTTAAGGTTAGTAGAATTATTCTCATTGGTTATTTTCTATTATATATTATTTAAATAATAATTTTATTTTTGTATAGAGAAATGATGGATCAGACATGTTATTTTGTTCATTTATAATAACTGTTAATAAATTTGAATGTGATAGCTATTTATCTTTTACAAGATAAACATTATTTAGTATATGAGATTATTAAAAATTTATCATTTTAAATTTACTGTTCAAAAGCATTTATTGAAGAGCTCTATTTGGCAAAAAATTATTTATTCATTTGGATTCATGAATATTCTACTTTTATGAAATTGATATGAGAAAAGTTTGCAAATGTGTTCGAGCATTTTTAATGCTTTTTGTATAAGTGAAAATTGTGAGCGATACTTTGAACAAAAAGAAATGTGTGTTAAATGTTAAAAATCTTCAGAAGTCCACTATGGAGTGAAGTGGTTTATTTAAGCGTACCATATGATATTAGATGTACCGATTAGTATTAAAGTGGCCTTTTTGGCAAAAGTGAAGTGGCCTTCGGGCAACTTATGGTAGTGCTAGGTATATTTTGTCCCCGGGTTGACTTATAGTGATTTGATGCGCATTTCCATGCTACTGGGCTATAATTTTCATAGCCTTAGTATGATAACTGAGGTTGTTTTGCAATTATAAATTTATATCGATAATTGCAGTTTTAAAAGTATTTAGTGTTCATTCGTATTGTTTCATAATTTGTGAATAGTCTTTTATGATATATGACATCTATTCTTGAAAATCCCTCTTATTCAAAATATTATGTGTTTCTTAATCATCTTTTTGACGATAGCTTATTTAAAATTTTGTATTGATTAATTCTTAAACTTATTTGATCCGCTAATGATAAATTTTCTCCTCACTGAGTGTAAACTCACCCTGTTATTTTTCAATCTTTTTAGATGAAAATTAGATAGCTTTATCAAAACCTCGAAGCTTTGAATATGAGAAGAATCGTTTAGAGCGTTTGATTTTTAAGTTCTAGTTATACTAGTCATGTTGTTATGCTTATGTAATTGTAATAAGAGTCTTTTGACTCATTAGGCTGAACTTGTTATAATGTAGTTTTGCACTGAAACTTCTTTATTTGTCAATAAAGCATATTTTAAAATAAAGTTTATATTAATATGGAAGTGCACCGCTAGCTTAGCATGTGCTTTGTGCACGTGTTGCCGTTGTCATGCATCTCAAAATCAGCTGCGTATTTTGGTGGCATGGCAAGTTTTGGTATCAAAGCCTAGGTTTAGAAGTCCTATGCTTAGAAGTCTATAGATAGTAGCGTTTAAAAATAAAATTTAAATTTTTTTAGGGATTATTGATATGTTGTTTGTTTGCTTTATAACTAGATGGCTAGGAACAACACGAACACTACTTTAACTCGAGAAAGTGATTTGCACGAGACTTTGGGGCAAATGTTTTATGGTAGAAATGTACGTGGATCTGGTTGCAGAGAAAATCAACTAGATGCCAATGCTATGTGCTGATGATGCAAAGTCTCACCTCCATTATGCAAAACTACAGCAACAACTTAACAAGCAACAAGAATCTCGAGACATGGGTCATCCTCGATTACGAAGTGGTATGACAGAGTCTAAGAGGTTGACATCGCCTACCTTTGAATGGTAGCTGAAGACTGGATCATAGAAATGGAGAAAGTCTTTACTTACATGGAGTGTCCTAATAGAGAAAAATAGCTTAAGCGTATAATAAATATATAATATATACTATATTATATTAGTATATATACTATAGTATAATATATATATATATTATACTATATATATATATATATAGATATATATAGAGAGAGGAGAGAGACGAGCGGAGAGAGAGAGAGAGAGAGAGAAATGGAGAAACTTGGTACCAAGTTGCTCCAAGCACCTTGGTAGTGATGTGGGCAAATCTTGCCCCTAATCTCCATTGGAATTGGTGAAGGTGGTTGGAGGTCTATCTTCGAGTTTGATGTAGGACAAGATTTATGCTACATCACTACCAGCTGCTTTAAGGAACTTGGTACCAAGGTTCTCCATTTTCTTATATAGTATATATATATATACTATTATATATAATATATTATATATATATATATATATTATAATTTATACATATATATACTATACATATAATACATATAATATATATTATAATATACATATTATATATACATATACAGTATATACGTATATAAACATTATAGTATATACTATATATATACATACATATATATATATATATACATATAATATATTATTTATATATAATATATATATATACTAATATATATATATATATATATATTTATATATATTTATATATATACTATATATAAAGATGTGCATATGACTGTAGCAAATGCAGCAGAGAATTCTAGAAGATGGTGGTGACCAAATATCTTGGGAAGAATTTAAGAAAGTCTTTTATGAGAAATACTTTCCAAAGGTTGTTCGCCAGCAGAAGGAGAAGGAATTCCATAAGCTGAAGCAAAATGATAAGACTGTGGCAGAGAATGAGGAGGAATTTACTTATTCATCCAAGTTTGCACCCTAATTTGTTGCAACTGAAGAAGATAGAGCACGTCGTTTTGAGGAGGGTCTGCAACCCCAAATAAGGTTTCAAAAGAACTCATTTGAACTCTCCACTTATGCACCAGTATTGAAGAAAGCTTTAGTGATCGAAAAGGAATGAAAAGAAATTTTCTCGGTTGATGACCGTAAAAATGATGATATGAAGAAGAGGTTCAGATCAGATGGACGTGGAGGTCACAAAAAATAGGCAAAACAAGAGACAAAATGTGGATTCAAAAGGAAAGCAGACTATGAACAAGAAGTCGATGAGATGCACCATATGTGACAAGTCTAATCATGAAGCAATGAATTGCTGGAGAGTTACAAGTGCTTGTCTGAGGTGTGGCCAAAAGGATCACAAGATCACAGATTGTCCTAAGTTGAATGAAACTCCAGGTCATAATACATCTCAACGTGATTAGCGTCTTCAAGTGATGGCTCAAGTTTACTCTCTAACCAAGCAAGAAACTCTGGCAAATAATAATGTGGTGTCAGGTACTATACCTATATTTTCTACCTTTGCTCGAGTTCTATTTGATTCTAGAGCTTTGCATTCTTTTGTTGATGCATAATTTGTTAGAAAGCTAGGGTTGCCATGTGATGCACTAGAACATGAAATGTATGTTATCACACCGTAAGATATCATACTAATATCTAATAAGTATTGCAAATGTAAGATAAATATAGTGGATATGGAGCTTCCAGTGGAACTGATTATCCTTAATATGCATGATTATAACATCATTTTAGGAATGGATTGGTTATCTAGAAATCATACATCTATTCTATATCGAGAGGAAAAGGTGGTGTTTATAATTTGCTTTGAGGGTAGTAAGGTGCAAAAACCGATGTGCATTATAATAACCCTTCAAGATCATCGCATGTTGAGGAGCGGGTGCACTAGTTTTCTAGCATCAGTGCAAGACTTAAGCCAGAAAAAAGTTATTCTGCATCAAATTCCTATCGTGTGTGAATTTCTCGATGTCTTTCCCACATTATTTTTGGTATCAGAGCATGGTTCTAGGTTAGGAACATTTTTATTTCTAGATTAGTTTAATTGAGTCTTTTATTTGTTAAAAAAAACTACCATTCATCTCATTTAGTTGTTAGTACATACCCACTCACATAGGTCTACTCTCTCGATTAGGAGAGTCTAGTGAATCGTCTAGTGAGTCCAACATGTCAGGTAGTATAGATTCCAAACTCCTTAAGAAATTCGATGAGCTA
Organism: Asparagus officinalis; assembly: GCF_001876935.1. Classification (NCBI taxonomy): domain Eukaryota; kingdom Viridiplantae; phylum Streptophyta; class Magnoliopsida; order Asparagales; family Asparagaceae; genus Asparagus; species Asparagus officinalis. Next base: position 96,943,130 of record NC_033800.1, read on the forward strand.
ACAGGACAACTAGGTGTCGTAGTTCAGGAGTGCAGAGCTACCCGTAAGGCCCTGACAGACTTCCAAAATGTAACCAACGAAAGGCTCGCTTTGGCTCGAAGAATCGTGTGTTGCAACTCCACTATTGCAAGGTCAAAGGTTATGGACACATCGTTCATAGACCTCCACCTCAACCTGTGCCGAATCCAGATGCTCAATACCTGAGGAGCATTAAGATCGAAGCACCAACCTTTAATGGTAAGCTTGATCCATAAGCTTTTCTAGATTGGTTAACAAACATAGATTGCTATTTTGACTAGTATGCCCTAACGAAACCACGAAAAGTCAAGTTTGTAGCAATAAAGCTTACCAGACCAGCCTGCTAATATTGGTCCAACCTCGAAATGTTAAGGCATATTAGAGGCGAATTACCATTTTTAACTTGGTGAGAAATGACTGACGAACTAAAAAAGAAATACCTCCTGCCATCATTCTACTAGAGAATGCTAGACAAGTGGCATCGACTTACTCAGGCAACCAAATTTGCAAAAGAGTACATTGCTCAATTTGACGAATTATTTACTCGATGTAGTTTGAGCAAGAGGCACCAATGAAATTCTTATCAAAGTTGAGAGCTGGATTGAGAAGTGACCTCCAGACAGAACTCTTTGCTAGAGGAATAGACACCCTTGAGGGAACCTACGCCTTAGTTCAAGATTTGGATGAGGCTAAATCCCACCAATCTCATAGCAGTCAAGATTTTCGAACTCATTCATCCCAGTCCTCCCATGCCACTACCTGTAGGCATCAAAAATTACCTATAGATTCCTGAACACACATCAAGATGAAGAGAAGACAAAGAACGTCATTATCTGAGACAGAGAGGATTATCTGATGCCAAAAAGATGCAAAGGAACGTACGAAACAACAAAATGACGGAACGACAAATGGCGAAACTGTCTCACAATCAGTGAGACATTCTAAAGTGTCTCAAAAGCTGAGACACATAAATGTGTCTCGGGTGTCGAGACACCTCAGTATGTCTCGGGTGCCGAGACACACCAATGTGTCTCGCGTACAGTGAAGCCCCATGATGTGTTTTCTGATAGTTTTCTTGGTTTTTGTGCGGTCCACTGGCTCTATAACTATCTTGGGATCATCCTTAAACATGGGGAAGTCGTTATAAACTAAAAATCCACCAGATCAATGGTCGGTTATGAATTCTTATCCACAAACACGACATCCGAGGCCTATAAATACCACCCCCTCACACATTTGTGAAAGGTACTGACGAATTGGCAATGTACTGATGGTTTGAGAGTAGAAACCCACAAATTTCAGAGAGAGGGGTGGAGAGATCTTAGCGAACTTTGTGTATAAAGAGGAAGTTTTTAAAAGATCTAAAGGCCTTCAGTTGTTTCCTTAGTATTCAAACCTTGATTTGATATTGGGAAGAGTATTTATCTCACCTTGCTGAGATATCTACTTTTGTTCTTTTTTCCAAAATGAAATAAGAACATCGAGCCTTCTTCACGATCAATTCGGATCTATGAATCGGTGGTCCATGGGCTAATGCGTCCTCGGCACAAGCAAAGATCCCACACAAGCAGCGATTGATAAACAATATTTGTGTGTGTTTTTAGGAAATCCTCTTTTTATTTTTTTATAAAGAGATGTCTTATAAAAAGGCTCACTCTTGTGATTTCGTTGTATCGATAAATGATCGTAATAAATTCTGTAAAGAAATTGATTTTCAACGTAAACACGTTGGCGATTACAGTGGGAACCAACGGTCTCACTGCTGAGACCGGAGTGTCACAACCGATCAAGATCCTAGTTGATTCAACGGTCGAGTATGAGTTCGACCAAGTGAATTTCGAGGAGTATCTCTCATCCTCCTCCTCAAGATCTTCCTCACCCCGCAAGTACAGAAATATCTCTCCTTCAAAGAAGGTTTTCTGGTCTTCTATTCCGATGAATGCCCAGGGTGATGAGTCTCATTTAATCATTACTGAGGCTAACCCTCGCAACGCCTCTCCAGAATCTAATCACGTTGAAGTCTCTGTTAGTGATAACTCCTCCTCACTCAAGGAGTTGTTCGATGAAAGCTCACCAACTCTGATAAAGAGGGCTCGTTAGAGGTAGCGCCAACGTCTCGCTCGTTAGTTTGCTAAGGCCTTTGAGCAGGTTCACGAAGTTCGTTATTATGCGAATCTGGAGTTAAGGAACCGTTGAGTGATTTAGCCACCCTAACGGCAAGATATTGACATTTCCTCCAAACCATCAACCGATGAATGGGTCCGTGTCAAAAGGACTCATTCAACTCCTAAGGAACGCATCCAGAAGCGTCGCGCACATGCCACACACACACGTGCTCTTGGGAAAAAAGCACAAGAAATGAAGAAGGAGGAGTTGGCCAAAGAATCACCAAAATCTCGCATGATATAGGTGCTAAAGTCCAAGACTGCACCAAAATCAAGTGCAATGGTAGCAGGGTGTCTCGTCCAAAGCCGAGACAGCCCAAGCTATCTCGCAAACCGAGATAGCCAAGGGTGTCTTGGCCAAGGCCGAGACGCAACCCCCTATCCCGCCTAAGCAATCAACTCCACGGCAGCTTCCTCGCCTCCATCGACATCCACTCATGGTCCATCTGCTGCCATACCTCTAGTAAAGCCTCAGGGAAGCCTGGACCTAAACAAAATTTAAGATTGTGATAGTAGATCACCTTGGTCCTTTGCACGAAGACCGAGGCAAAGCTCCTATTAAATAACGATTAGGTCCAGTGAACAAAACCTAAGTAGTTCTGTAGACTGGGGGTCATGCACGTCCTCCCGTCAAGCCAAAGTCCTCCCTTCTTGGAAAAATTCCCATCACCGCCCGCTTGGAGGTTTGTATTAAAGCCTAGGAGCCTGTTAAGAATCCACACTCGCAAAGGCGTGGCTCTAAATGTGTGACTCCTGAGAATGCCAACAAGGCATCACATCCCTAGAAAAGAAGCGCTTCTATCAAAAGGCGACGTTACACCTGGGAAGTCACACTAACCAACAATAGGTTGTTCTGGTCATCATGTTGATGAGTCATGAATAAATCTTGAAGGAGGACCCTCCGAGAAACAAACTCTCATTGTCTATGTGAGAGGCTTATCAGAGTAGTATTATCAGAGTGTAGTTGTTCCAAGACCGCTCCACAGAGGGTCTCGGTATTCGAACGGCTTTCCACCGAAGCATCAAAACCCAAATCAAGATGCTTCCGCAAGAGAAGATCAGCTATCCAAGATGATAAACTCCCAGAAGTCACCATCAACATGGCTAATAAAAGGAAGTCAAAACAGCACCCAAACGACTCCGATCCTGATTCAAGATTGTCCCAGTGAATGTCTCGACTTCAACTAAGAGCCACTAGATGCAGAGATTACAGAAGAATGTACGAAGGACTGTCTTCAAATGATGAACCTTCGGATGGTTGCTCTGTAATTGCCTCCGACAATACAATGTCTAGCATGGGGTGGCCTAGGGAGACATTCACTATTACTCTTGACCAGTTGACTCAAATGCTTCAAGAAGCTTTGGCTAAGCAACGAGAAGAAATCATAGCTGAAATAAAAATGGAGATAGAGTTGACCATGCAACAGATGAGGGAATTGTAGGCTCAACAACATCAACCTGAAACTAGTCAACAGGCTGAGTCCAGTCGTCGCAATACCACATTAATTCAGGCCAATACTGAAGATAGCAATGCAGACGTGGATGAACATATCTTTGCTGACCTTCCTCCCAACAACAATAACGCTGGGGGTAGTTTGTTTGACTCATCTCAACATCGCCCGAAGAAGGATATAGGCAAGGATAAGAAGATGAAAGACGAGAGCAAAGTCAATGCTTTGATGTCTACTCAAGAAGTAAAGAAGATCGACATTTCATGCCCATACCCGAGAGAGTGGGAGTCAATTCTGTACCCGGCGAAGTTTAATCTAATTAACTTCACGTCGTTTGACAGGAGAGGCTCACCTAGTCATCACTTAATCTATATCAAGTCTCATTTAGGCATGATCTCTGGACACGAACCCTTGATGGTCCGATCATTGGTAGGAACCCTTCGTGAGGCCGCCTTCGATTGGTACCGACATCTCAAGCTAGGGATCATCAATAGCTAGGATGACATAGAAATCATGTTCTTTAGCAACTTCTTTGACGAAACACTAAAGTGTCAATCGGAACTTTGCTAGACGAGAAGCAGAAAAGTGGAGAGTTAATTAATAACTTCAGCAAGTGCTTCCGAAACAAGGTGATGAACTACTGAGATCCAGTCACAAAGGAGTTTATCTTGCAGACATGATACAATAACCTTTCTTTGGATGTGCTGGAAGCTATGGGAGTGGTGCTATCCAAAACCTGGAAGGAATTGAAGGTTCATGGAGAATAAGCCGAACACTTCCTCAAAAGGAAGAAGGCCAAGAGAGGCCAACCGATGACAAGCGTTCCAAAACAAAATTTTGTTTCTCGAGGCAGAGGAAAGGTACATATGACCACGGTCGATGCTCATCAAATATCATAATGACAAACGCAATAGCAATTACTTCAGCAGCCATCATTCTAGCTGCAGCAGCAAGTGCAACAACCACAAAGGCAGCAGAGAACTTTAGAACTGAGATTCCCAAAGGAATATTCATTTAAGGAAGACAAAGTGCCTGCTATCTTAAAGTATCTTTTAGACAACAATAAAATCAAGTTGCCACAAATCATGGACCAGAAGGAAGCCAAAAGGACCACGGATCCGAGATATTGTTCATACCACAAACGGGTCCATCATCCAACCAAGATGTGTTATGTCCTTAAAGATAAAATCCAAGTCTTAATTGATGCCGTCATTATAACTGCAAAGCAACAAAAGGAGAAGAAGGTGTGTATGAACATAATGTCTATCAGCTTCAGCTCTATCGCTCTATCGTAGTTTTAGCCATACCCTATGTCAAAGGTGGAGATGAAGTGTCTATTAGCTTGGGCTCTGTCCTTTTGTTGTTAATACCACAGGAGGGATCTTCTTCTAAGAAGAAGTCCAAGAACAAGGGTAAATCTTGTTGCCGCACCTCAGCAATTATGGAGAAAGATGATAAAGATATCCTGACCTTGTCGCATTTTGAAGACAAGCACGAAGCCTTCATAGCTGATGGAGAACCGGCCTTCACCACTAATAGTGGAAATGAGTACCATTACAGATACCCGGAAGCTTCCGACCCGAATGCCGAAACTCTGGCTGAGCTGGGGGTGGTTTTTCAACTCCTTCTAAGCCTTCTAAGAAGCCCCAACAACAACCAGTTACTAAACAAAAGGAGGCCAAGGCCAAACAAAAGGAGAAGGAACCCCAGCACAAAGAGGTTCAAATTCCAAAGCAGTCCCGTTTCAATCGACTGATTGGAAGAGATAAATCGAAAAGTTCAAACACTCCATACTGCTTCGATGTTATGGCTCAACTGGCCAACATCCCAGTGAGGATCACTCTATATGAGTTGCTGCATCTTTCCAAAGACACCAGGGAGGCTTTGCAAGAAGCTTTGGCTGATTCTTATGTTTTCCTTACTCAGATCAAGCAAGCTCCTGAAGAACCGGAACATTCAGTTCAACACTACAATCTGGCAGCTAAATAGTTCCTTTGCATCACCTTCTCGGGATGACATGCAAGTGAGGAACTCAAAGCATGACCGGCCTTTGTACTTCACCGGATATATTAGCTCAAGCGTTGTCAATCGGATCCAAGTTGTTCCGGGTTTCACAGTTAGTATCATGCCATTCTGATTGATGAATCATCTTGGAATCCCCACCAGCAAGTTGGTTTCCATGGGCACTGTTATATACAAATTCAACAACAGTGGGTCCAGGCTACTAGGTAAATAGTAGTTAAGTGCTAGTTTGGAGATTTGAAATCTAAAGTCACATGCTATATGATTGACGCAGAAACCTCCTATAACTTCCTATTGGGTCGACCTTGGATCCATAGTAATGTTATGGTACCTTCCACCCTCCATCAGTGTCTAAGGTATAAAGACACGAATAATGAGGTTAAGACGATGGTCACAGATAAGCAACCATTTAAAGGGTTGGAAAATTATTTTACTGACTCCCTTCTATACAGTATTGAATCCGATACTGAACCATCGACCCAAGGCATGGACAGCGGAGAGGAAGCTGACACCAAAACTAGGCTCGTTTATGATGACGGTCTTGTATTATATGATATTAAACCATTTGTAATCAATCTTGATGGTGGTGAATCGCCAAATGGAAGTTGTAACTCACAACTTACCAATCATGCAATAAATGATAATTTTGAGTACTCGCCTTGTCTTGATGATGTAATGCAGAGGCTATATAATAACCCTGACATACACATACCACTACAATCATCTTGTATGACAAAGAAGTGTGTCCAAGACTCCTTCATAACAAATCTTGTCCTTCCTGCCAAGGTAGGGGGGGTGGAAAGGAGATAGTCTTCGGTAAAGGAGAGTTGTGTCCACCACTAAATCCCTTCATAAAAAATGATAGCAATGATGAAAGACCTGGTCGCCATTGATTCAGATACAAGTCACAAGTGTGTAACTGCATGAAGAAATGGGGATACAACTTCACGCTTGAGAATGGGCTTTGCTTTGGTCGAGGCCCTCAAGTTCCACCTCGGCCTGCCTATGTACCAAAGGGGGAACCTGACGATTATTATGGAAATAGAAGAGGCCTAGGATATACTTCTTTGTCCTCTGACGAATGTTGTTGGTAGGTTAATAACCAGTCATCCAGCCCGAACAAAGAGGGATACTTATCAGATACTTCGAATTGAGACTCTGATGTTAGCATTGGAGAAATATTCAAAGGATTAATGTGAAATATGGCCACAGTCGATCCTGCATTGATATAGGAAGATGATCAGTTGTTAACTTGGGAAGATCCTTAGATCCATCACTTAAACATCTAGTACGATGACAGGTTCGAGCAAAGACAACCTCCTACCGAGAATAAGGTGGTCTAGGTCAACATGGGCAACGAAGCAAATCTGAAGCCCATATTCACCAATGACAGTCTCCCGCCAGAAGAGAGGGAGGAGTTGATTGCCCTCATCAGGGAATACTCGATGTCTTTGTGTGGAACTATGAAGACATGCCAGGACTCGACCCAAATGTTGTGATGAATCCCTTAACATCAAACCGGATGTCAAACCACTCAAATAATAACAAAGACAATTTCGTCCATAGATTATAAAATTAAAAAGCTGATTGACTCAGGCTTCATTAGGAAGGAACAACATCCTAATTGGTTAGCAAATACTGTCCCGGTCCTTAAAAAAATAGACAAAATCAGAATCTGCATCGACTTTAGAGATCTGATTGGGTGGTTTTGTACAAAGAGCCAAGATCTGTTGTTCTTCCTAATAACAATAAAAAAAATTAAAGAAAGTAAAGATAATTATAGTGAACCAATTAGGTCATCTGATGACATTTGGCAAGAATTCTCTTATACATAGAATGTAGCGCTTGATGTAGGTATGAACTATGTTACACTACATTACTGATAGTCAAAATATAATAATAAAATCAATAATGCATTTCATAATAATATATCTATGTATATATATTTTTTAACTATGTTAAAAATTGAATTTGCAGATGAGGAGGGCGAGGAGGCTCTTTAGCCCGGAGGGTGATCGATCATGGAGTATCCTCCCAGGTACTGCTGCTGATGATACACCACCATCTGCAGATGTAGGTATAAAAATCATTTTAATATTTTTTTGTAAATTATTAGTTATCTAACTCATAGTGTTAATTTGTTGCAGATGCGGGTTATTCATCACCCGACCCCTCTGATGCAACACCAGAACCATCCCCCGACATAGGTATTCATTATTTAATATTTGATAATGGTCAACTTAAAATTTATATTAATGATTCTCTTTTCTTACGTAAGTGCTACTTGGACCCCGACATTTCATTCGTATACATTTCATACTAACTTGCGTCCGAAGACGCAAGACTATCTCAGTTTGCCCTTTCCTCTGAACTCTCAGAAGTCCAAGGCTGACTCAAAGAAGTACCACCCACGTGCTGCGAGAAAGTTAGAGGAAATGATTCCTATTGGATACTAGGAAAGCTGTTGCACTCACAGCAAAAGAAAGAGAGAGAGCGAATGGTAAATTGTATAAATACTTTTAATTTTCACGTTTATATATTATATGATATATTATCATGTTATTATTGTAGGTGCTGAGCCAGATTGCGTAAAGGGACGACGTGGCAGAGGTAAGCCTGAGTCTTAACAACCGCCAAGAGGAATGGGGGCCATTATTCTGTGGAATAGTTATAATTTGCCCGCTGGTCCTTGGTCATCCAGATTGAATGCATATATTAGGGTTCTCGTGCGTAGAGCGAACATCATCAATCCTTATTTTCATTTCTGAGAACTACCATGGACCGCATACGAGGTGATATGGAGTGAGCTTATGGTAACTTCATATTATTTTAGCTTTTCATTTATTAATAAGTAGTAATTAGTATTAAATTATCCTAATTAAATGTGTATTTAAATCCACAAGAATGCTTATGCCTTGAGGACTTTGAGGGGGCTTGGAATTATGTGTTTAATGTCAAGGTTGAAGCAGTCCTCAAACAATGGAGGCATAAGATCAAACACGAAACTTATGACATGTATGAGGAGGACTGGCAGAGGTTTTTAAACCTCGATGACTGAGTTGACGAGCTTCATTTCACAGCTCTCCTCAGGTATTGGGAAAATGATGCTGCCAAGTTTAGTTTCATGAAAACTACTTTATAATTTTAAGATGTTATTTCATTGCATATTTACTGAAATATATTTTTCTAAGAATAAATCAACGAAGGGGTCAGAGAATAGAAGGAAGAAGCTATATGACCACCACTTGCGCACACACTCCTATGCCAATCTGGAGGATGTGTTATCATTTAAAGCTTTAAATGATCTTAATGCTTAGTATGATTATGAAATCTCATAAATTTATAATATGACAGGGAAAATAAAAAATACCGATACACTTGAAGGAAAAAATGGCATATGGTACTTTCCGTGATTGATATAGGAGTGAGGAGAAGAATCAAGATAAGATCAAGGCAAATCTTGAGTTGGTGGTGAGACTTATATGTATTTTGATTAGTATTATTAACTCTATTTCGTTGTTAATATTATGAGAAAATGAGAACACAAATAATAAAGTTTTTACATTGAATTAACTAGATATTTATGCTTTAGAAGGGTTTTGAGACTACAATAAAGGAGACTGTAGCAGTGTACATGTCACAGGAGGAAGAACAAGGCGAGCCAGACCCTCACATGCCTTTTGCAGAGGATAACATCAGTCTCACTCAAAACCTGATGGGACATAATAGGTATATATGGTAAAAAATCAAATCAATATGGAACACTATGTTCCTATTTAATATTTGTTTAACATTATTGAATTCGAGAGTAAAATCTAATATTTATTTCTCCCTAATAATAAGAGAGGAAGATATCCTCTGCATGGTGTTGGGGCTTCTCCCGACATAAGTATGAGATCATCCACAACATCCTCTATGCCATCTACAACAATGAGCATAGCCCTAAGCAGTTTTCGGGCTATGCCATTTGTCTCACGTATCTCTGCATATTTGTTTAATAAGATTGACCCAGAGCTGCATATTCAGGTGACTAATGAGATGAGCAGAGTTGCGATTATGGCCAACTCGATGGATGCTCTCATGGGGTACATTATACAATATTTAGGCAGTGTAATTCCTCATAGCGTGTATGGTGGTATCATGCAGATCATAAGCTCGATTGGCGATAATTCCAGCACTAGGGAGAGTAGAACTCAGGTACTTTATTTTTCCTTATATTTATAAATTCATTTTTGTTTAATATATTATCAAACACAACATAATTATTATTCAATTGGACCTTCAGAGTGGAGATATTAGAGGGAGCAACACTTGCTCTCGTAACCGAGATAGAGATGCTGCCGATGACGACGATTGCTGAGGTTTTTTATTTTATAATGCAATAAACAACTTTATTTGTTATAGCCCTCTACTTTTATTAATGTCGTGTACTCTATCTTATTCATGTGTATTGCTAGTGTATATGTTATTGGATGTATATATTAGACGGAATTGGTTGATTAATATTTTGGATTGGATGGTTAGATCTATGCATGTTGTTGGATTTGATTATATTTGGTTATGGATGGAATTGTTATGAATTTTGATTATATTTGGATGGGTGGATGGTTGGATGTATTCATGTGTATAATTTAATGGTAAATAAATGTATAGGAAACTGATAACTGAAAATAGTTTTTTTTTGCTGAAAAAACATCAACCTAGATGGAATTTCCGTCTAGGATGGGTCAACCAAGACGAAATTCTGTCTAGGTTGGTTTTGTTAGACCCTGGGGGGGGGGGGGGGGTTGCCCGGGGGGGGGGGGGGTGATTAGGGTCTTATGCTAATCTAATCCGATTATATGTCAATTAAAACTTATTAACAAATATATTCTTGCAAGATAGATATACAACTAATTATGAGCAAAAATATGCAATATGAACAAATAAATATATCCTAGCAATAAGATATACTATGAGATATATATGCAAGGCTATGAAACTAATACAAGGGTAAACAATTTGAAACTAGATAGTGGGCAAACTAAATAATGAGACATTGGCGATATGAGCAATGAGCACAAATAAGAATAAACACCAAAGCACACTCAAACATAATCAAATGATCACGAAGTTTGGACCTTCCGTCCTACGTCTCCGCTCCCCACTCCCAGGGAGAAATCCACTATCACAACCGGGTTTTCTACGTTCATCCGAATAACGTTTATACCTCATAGTATCAGTTTTCAACGGTCACCGATCAACATATACACTCCACACCTCACAATACGGTTTTCTAGCTAACCGAAAACTCTACAACACTCTCAAATAACAATAAATGATTTGTTCTCTAATACAAGGCGAGGACTCAATAAAAGCACACACTCAATTGTTACAACTCTCACCAACCCAAATATACTATGTATGAAAATACAATAAGCTCAAGTGGGTGTGTGTAAAAAATAAGTAAAATAAGATCTAACTCAATTAGCAAACTAGTAATAATAAGAATATGAGAATCAATAATAAAATTGTTAGAGAAAAGAATTAGAAAAACTTCTCTATAAATATAAAGGAGAGGATGAAGAAGATTGAGGATGAATCTCTCAATTGACAACGTAAGCATCCTCAATTGACAACGTATCTGTTTTGCAAAAATATGCACGAACATGTGTAAGAACATGAGCTTATTAAAAACTTAATTTTGTAAATTCAAATAAACATAACAAATTAATTCCAAAATTGATAAAACTTTGGAAAACATTTATAAACATGAAATTTGAACATGTTAAAAAAAGAATTTCTCAAATTGAGTTTGCCAATTTTGAAAACTCATGTATTTTGCAAGTATGTTCCAAACATAAAAATGTGACATGAAATTTGATGTTTTGACATAAGCAATATTTCGAAACCCTATGAAATAATTTTATAGACTTAATGAAATATGTATACAATGATTATTAAATCCATAAACTAAAACTTGTGTATATATATAACTATATATATACAAACCAAATATTTGAGTGTATATATGATTGAGCTTAAAGTACTAACACACATAATATAAAACCTAAACTAAATATACCCAAGCTTGATTGATCTTTGATGTAGCCCAATTTGGTACACTTACAGATGAAGCTAGAACTTAGATCTTTAACTTGAATTGCATAGGCTTCACTCCATAATTCCGCCAACCTCCATTAGATATGACCGTGAATGCGTAATTCCATCCATCATCCAACATATTGTTTGCCTAGAATAAATATAAGACACAAACACTAGATAAAAAATATTAGATATAAATTAGTTGTAAATTATTATCAAAACAAGAAGGCCAACAATCTCCCCCTTTTTGATGATGATAAACAATTTACAAAAAGAATATATGCATGAAAGGAAATGAATATACAAAGTATAATATATCATGCATATAAACAAGAAAAAATATACTCATAATATTTCTCCCCCTTTGACAACATCAAAAAGGGGAAACCAACAAGAAGGAAGAGAACGAAAGCTCCCCCTATCAATATGCATGGGTGAGTATAAATAAATAAATAAATAAATAAATAAATAAATATATATATATATATATATATATATATATATATGGGGATTGCTCCCCCTATCAAAATGCCATATGGAGTGAATGCAATAAAGATCATGGCAAAACATGTGAGCAAGCAAAAATTTGCTAAACAACTCACATGTAAAAGAACAATAAGAACACATGTGTATATATAACATCATGAAGGGTGTTACAAATATTTCAAGATGTATATATACAAACCAAATATTTATCATACTTTCCCCAAAGAGATGAAATGAGGATCCAAAAAGGCATCATTAAAAAAATGTTTATGAAGGATGATCCATGAAGGAAAATAATTTTCTTATATGTAGGGGGATACGGAAACAAAATCAAGAATGTATATTTTCAAAATAAATCATAACAATGTATGGATTTATGAAATCAAAAGAAGAAGAACATGAGAATCATGCAAAAAGTTTTCAAGTGAAAACAAATCAACCAAAAGAAATCATAAATCAAAGTTTATATCCAAAAAACGATGTTTGATCAATCATGAGAATTTTCTTTGTGGGATTTGATCAAACCACATATGGAATACATTATAAGGCACGAATAGATGATCCATAAGAACAAACACATAAATATCATCATATAAGTGAAATATAATGAATTCAAAGCAACAAATCAAAACAAAATCTTTGACAAAGGAATTTCAAGAGAGGCAACAATATATCAAGCCCTTAAGCATGTTCCAACCTATATAATCTTTCTAGCATCGGGTAAACATGATTTGAGAATAAATACCTAATAAACCCGGGGGGTTATATAAATACAAACCTCTCTTAAAAACAAAACCAATAATCATGAAAACACAAGAATTTGACCAATAAAAGGAATTATTTTCATAAAAATTTAAAATACATTTTTTTTAAACCAAGAAAAAGAAAAATAAAAGTACTAAAATTATTGGCTTAAAAATTATTTTGGCACCTAAGTATTCTTGGTGCCGATTTGTTTAGGGACATGACCCCTATCATTAAAGCTCAAAAGTTCTAGGATTATGAACCCGTTTTGGCACATGTAGTGTACAGATACGGTCAAAACAAAATTTGTATAAATGACCTTTACGATTGCAATTTGTGCAATAAAATTGTTGAAATAATTTGCGTTGACCAAATAATTGTGCACGGGAAACATTATAAACATTTACAAACATAGATGGTCTTTTAAAATTATTTTGCAAATGTGAAACTCTCTTTAAATAGTAACAAAATTTGGCCAAATGACCAAATCGACCATAAAAATCACATTTAAATACATTAGCATGCTTATGATGTACAATTGGTGCATGTGTGTGTACATGTGATGAAGAGACTTGATGAGATGCACAAGAAGGATTAATATTCTTATGTTTCTGTGCATCATAGCAAAATTTAACTAAGTGGCCTTTACGACCACAAATAGAGCACTTGTAAACTTTGCTATACAAGTGTGCATAGTGTGTAGGTGATTTATAAGTTATAGCACTAGATTTAGCACACTTGTCCATAAGTTTATTATGATTATCAATGCATGAGTTTATGGTTGAATCTAAACAAGATATGCGGTTTTTCACATGATTCAACTCATCATTATGCATACAAGCATTGGAAATAGAAGTAGATGAAACATGATCATTTCTAAATGAATTAAACTCATTTCTAATAGTTTCTACTTCTATCATGGCATCATTATTAGCATGAGTTAAGCTAGCAATAGATGAAGACATGTTATTATTTTCAAAACTTAATAACTCATTATTTTCTTTCAAAATAGCATTCTCTTTAACAACAATATCAAGTTTGAAAGCTAGCGACTCATGATCGGATTTTAAATCTACATGCTTGCTTTTAAGATCAATAAAATTATTATGCAACTTAGTATAGGCATGCATTAAACTATCATATGCACAAGCGAGTTCATTAATAGATAAATCACATTCAGATTTCGAATCGCTTACCACACTAAGGATATCACCTAGTAGCCGTGTGCATGATGATGCTCCACATGAACTTGAAGTCGATTCCGCCACAACGCGTCGAATCTCCTCTAAGTCACCTTGATGTGCTTCAATAAATTTCCATAAGGTGTACGCATTATCAAAATGAATAAATTTGTTAGAAAAGAATGAGTCAAAAGCATTAAGCAAATATTCTAACAAAAGCTTGTTCATATTAAACATTCTTTTATTATTTTTACTCCACTTGGATTTTTCCGAAGTGGGTACAATATAAGCATCTTCAATAACTTCCCATAAATTGAATTGTTTAGATCTAACAAATATGTTAAATCTAGAACACCATTTATCATAGGGGAGATTATCTATTTTAGGAGCAACATTAGGATCATAGCCTAAACAAGATGCATAATGTATGTCCATAATATAGTATGTATGTGCAAGCAAGATAACAAAAATCTCAAAATTGGATTAGCATAAAAAGATAACTTGGATCTTTAACTCATGGAGATTAGACCTTAAATCAAAGAGCACCAAGCTCTGATGTGCAAATGTGAAACTCTCTTTAAATCAAAACAAAATTTGGCCAAATGACCAAATCGATCACAAAAACCACATTTAAACACATTAGCATGCTTATGATGTACAATTGGTGCATGTGTGTGTACATGTGATGATGAGACTTGATGAGAGGAGACTTGATGAGATGCACAAGAAGGATTAATATTCTTATGTTTTTGTGCATCATAGCAAAATTTAGCTAAATGGCCTTGTTTGCGGAGAAAGTTGTTGTATTCATTGCTGTACTCATTACAACTTCAATCGTTACAATGAAACAGAAAAAGATAGTCTTTTTATAAGACTCTTACACAATGAAAATAAAAAGAAAGATTACAACTCCCTTCAAACAAACGCAAGATCCTGTTTTGCGGTCTCTTGCTTGCGTGGGTCTTTTGCCTGTGACGGGGACGTTGATATCCGTGGACCACCGGGCACTCAAATCTGCTCCGAGAAAATCGGGCAGAGCTTCGTTGATCCGCGTGAGATCTAGAAGCTTTAAGCGTCTATCTCGGCTAAAACGAGATATTAGCTCTTCTTAGTATTAACGCCAAAGGCTAATACTAAGGATCGGATGGGAACGGGTGATGAAGGCGCTGATAAAGACCTCTCCTCTCCTTGTTAAAGCACACGAACACTCTTCACTGCAGCAGGGCTTCGCCAAGGCTCTCCAAAAATCCTCTTCCTCAAACAAAGAGCAAGGGGGGGTATTTATAAGTGAATGAGGGCTCTAGGGGGCCTAGACACCCCCTGGTGTCTCGGCCATGGCCGAGACACCCCTGGGGTGTCTAGGCTTTTCCTGTAGATTCTTCGTCCGAACTCGGATTTGAGTGATTCCAAGTGCGTTGGATGCTTGACGAAGAGTTCGATCCGCTCTGGTGGTTGGAAAGAATTCGATCCGCTCTGGTGATTGGATTATCTGTAGAGTGGTCGAGGCACGAAGGGCGTTGTCCTTTTTGTGAACACCGCCGGGTTCCCGATTGGTCCGGGTCTTCATTGTTCCGAAATCCTATCCGCTCACGTAGCTCGTCGATTCACTTCAATCATTCGTCGACGTCAATTAGACTCCTGTGGATCGGATAGTGACGTTCATCGTCGTTCTTTAACACTGAACCGTTCGTGGAGACCTATAGGCAATTTTCGATGCCTACAACAGGTTCGAACAGAGAGAACCCCCCACTGAGGATAAAATCATCCAAGTTAACATGGGCGACGAGGCCAACCCGAAGCCGATATTCATCAGCGATAGTCTTCCTAGCTGAAGTTCTTCCGGCACTGCGTTTATCGCTTGGCCGTCGTTGGAGTCTCGAGTCTGCAGCTGATGAATTGAGTTTGGCTCGTGTCATTGAGTTGACTTTGAACTACCTCTGCCACATTGTGCTGGCTTAGGGCTTCGGACCACCGCGTGTTGACTTTTTGTCGCAACGCGTTGACCGGCGTTGAACTAGGGTTACGCGTTGACCGGCGTTGACCCTAGGGTTTTGAATCGTCGAACGTTTATTAGTGTGGATTTTGAATCCTCGAACGTTGACTTTTGTCGCAACGCGTTGACTGGCGTTGACCTAGGGTTACGCGTTGACCGGCGTTGACCCTTAGGGTTTTGGATCGTCGAACGTTGATTAGTATGGATTTTGAATCCTCGAACGTTGACTTTTGTCGCAACGCGTTGACTGGCGTTGACCTAGGGTTATGCGTTGACCGGCGTTGACCCTTAGGGTTTTGGATCGTCGAACGTTGATTAGTGTGGATTTTGAATCCTCGAACGTTGACTTTTGTCGCAACGCATTGACTGGCGTTGACCTAGGGTTACGCGTTGACCGGCGTTGACCCTTAGGGTTTTGGATCGTCGAACGTTAACTTTTGTCGTAACGCGTTGACTGACGTTGACCTAGGGTTACGCGTTGACCGGCGTTGACCCTTAGGGTTTCGTGCATCGAATGTTGATTGGTGTCGATTTTCATCAAGACATCCAATAATCGATGAAAACGGGCGAATTCGGGCCTAAAATAGGCGTATGGGGACAAAACGGGACCCGAAACACCCGTGGGTGTCTCACCCTTGGCCGAGACACCCTAGACACCCTAGGGTGTCTCGGTTTTAGGGCCGAGACACCCCCCCTCTCTCTCTCTCTCTTTTTTTTGTCTTTTTCTTCTTTTGTTTGTTTCCCCTTTTGTTTGTTTCCCCTTTTGTTTCCCCCCTCTTTTCAAAATTCAAAATGATTCCCTCTTAAATTTCAAACCCTTTCTTCTTCCTCCTTCCACCATTGTTTCTCCTCTTTCAAGAGCTTAAAACCCATAAACTCCACAAGGAATTTTCGGATTTCTTGGTGCTCCCCCTTGGCCGAAGTTCTCCTCTCAAGCTAGGGTTCCATCATCTTCAACCTCAAGCTCAAAGCTTCTTGATTTGGTAATCTCTCTCAAAACTCTCCTCTTTTTCAAGAAGGATCATAGCTTTATGTTCCCATGAGTTAGAGGATAGGCTCTTGGATGATGGGTTGTGTAGGTACAAGAATTTGGGGGGTTCTATGCAAAGTTACAAATAGGGCCGAAATTTTGGGGGGCCTTTATGCAAAGTTACAATATGGCCGAAAATTTGAGGGGCTTTTGTGCAAAAGAGGACTGAAATTAGGTCTTGGATTGCATGTCCACTTGGTTGAAAATTTGAGGGGTGCTTTATGCAAGAAAACCAATGTTGTTTGAGGGGTTTATTTGCAAAAAAGCAACCCACAAAGTGTAGAGGGGTTTATTTGCAAAAGGGCTGAAATTTAGGGCTGAAATTCCAAAAGTTTAGACCACAAACCCATAACTAAAGTTTTGAGAAGGGTATGCGAAAACCAAACCGAAATTTGGGGAGGGGTTTATTTGCAAAATTGGCTTCATTTTACAAAAAGGGTTTATTTGTAAAATTAACCAAAATTATGGGATGTTGGGGGTGTTAGATGAACAAATATGACGACCATGACCCAACTCGAGCGTGTCCTTGACCCGAATTTAGCCTTGAGCACGAGGGGTATTTTGGGTATTTCACCAAAATTCACCGTGAAAATGACAATCATTGTTTCGCATGCACGAAATTTGTAGGTTTAACTAGACTTCAATTATGAAATCCTATTTATGCATAGGATTTTAATTAAAGTTCTTAGTTTCCCTTTTAAATTTCGCGTATTCATATTTTAGATTGTGCCTGACTTGCTGCTTTTCGTTGTAGATTTCAATGTCTCCACGCCCGACCTCGACCTCGTAGGAGTCGTTCTCATTCGCAGCACAACGAGGAAGAGGTTCCCGCGACATCTTTTCCAGCGGCCTCTTTCATTGGGGGTGAGAATTTTTTTTTTTTTGCATCCCTGATTGACCTCTTTGCGGGTCATGAAGGAAGAACCGATACCTCTCTCGCGGAGGGTAAGGTTTCAGACTTGTTTTGCTTAGCCAATTCAAGTCTTCCGGTATATTGGGGCGATTTTGTGTCGTCCTACACCTTATAGGTCGGTGTATGTTACCACGTTATTCACGTGATGATGCACACCGTTCTTCCAGTGTAGGACGCTCAAAATCGTCACTCCAATTATTCCGTGGATGAGCTTATCATTCTTCTTATGAATTTTCTGACTCCACCCTTACGCTTTATTGCAGTGGAATTTCCCGCGGGTACTGCTCATGCCAACACTGGTTGTAGCCGGGAGGTCTTCTCCTCAGTTTCTCTCAGACAGGCTGTTGGTCCACTCCCTCGGTTCGACAGAGATCGCTCTGAGGAATCCTGTCATCTGATACGGGAAGGAGGGCGTCATTGCTTGCGCCAGCTCATTACGGATGCCTCCTTCACCGCGGATTCTACCTCTACTCAGGCTTTAAAGAAGCCG
The DNA here is from genome assembly GCF_001876935.1 of Asparagus officinalis. Lineage (NCBI taxonomy): Eukaryota > Viridiplantae > Streptophyta > Magnoliopsida > Asparagales > Asparagaceae > Asparagus > Asparagus officinalis. The sequence continues at coordinate 96,961,707 of NC_033800.1, forward strand.
AGTTTCCTGTTTGGAGATCATGTCGAGGATCCTGCTACGCTGACCCTTTGCGAGGAGCATTGGCTAACTCTCGACGGGGGAGCTTGTTTGTACATCCCCTCGATTCCGCGCCAATATTCTTTCAGTCATTTGAAGGGGCAAGCCGTGGAGCGACAGATGTCTTGGCATCTTACTGAAGATGCTGATCGGGTTCAATGCGGATATGCTACTCACCATAAGACTCCTGGCTCTGACGGGTATCACGACGTGCGTGGTCTACGACCCGGGATTATGGGTCTTGATACTGCACCCCCAGGCGAGGTGTCAGCTGCTGCTCCGACTGTGAGCAACCGTCTGGCTCTTCTTGGGAGACAGTTACCCCCATCGGAGTACAGATGTTATGGCTGGGCTTCCTCCCTAGCCAAAGGGTGGTGGGCGCGCATGACTGGTTTCGTCTTGGCGCGCTGGGAGAGGGATCTGAAGAGCAGTGGGTTGTATGCACCCATACGAGCTACTATGTACGGAATCCCAGTCAGCTGTCGCCATTTCTTGGCTTTGCTGGAGACTTATATGCCCGATAGCAACACCTTCCTGACCAGCGGAGGTGAGCTAGGGTTGGCCTTGCACGAGATGCATTATGTTTCGGGTCTTCCGATGGGGGACTGTCCGTATCAGGAGTACTTCCCTACGAATCAGCAGCTGGAGTGTATGAAGAAAGATACTCCGGACATGTATGACACACTCTGGGATCTTACTTGCCACTACTATACTTCCTTGATCCAAACTTCTCCTCAAGCGAGAAGGAAGAGGCAGGTCAGCTTGAAGCAGTTTGCCAGCTACTTGTTCCAGAACTTGGAAGGTGATTCCAGTGCGCCCATTCATGAATTAGACGTGATGACTCCTTCGGCCGTTAATGAGTTGTTGGAAAAGGCTGAGGTTCGTTCCTACACTATCGGCAGTGCTGAGGGGGCTTTTCCCGCGGGGACAAAGTTTCGCTCTTTTCTCCGCCGCGCACAGAGGTCTATAGGGTCCCGGGCGCTATTAGCAGGCTACCTTGCCCTTTGGTTGAAGAAGTGTGTCGTCCCGCACCAACCTTCTGACGCTCTACCCATCGAGGTGCTCTTCCCTGCAGTTCAGCTGGCTTATGGGAGAGAGCTTTCCCTGCTCCCAGCAATGGTTGCTAGTATCCATTGCGGGCTCAGGGGTCTGGTTAGCAGTTTTACACATATGGGTTCTGAACCATCAGCTGAGCTGGTTTGCCCAAAGGTTGAGCTCCCTTACGCATATTTGATGGCGTGGCTCGTTCTTCACCGTCCCGACTTGATGTCGGCCCCCAGCGTTGTTGACATCCCTGTCCCCTTCATGCAATTGTTGGAGCAGAGCAGATGGTTTGGGAGCAAATTTAGTGATGTTCAGCGAGAGCTCCGGGTCCGCAAGAGTTGGGAGTTCTTTAAGTGTTTCCCTCACTTTTCAGGTCGCTATGGCGACGTGCTGGTTGATGAGGAGACCATCGACTGAGCTTATTTGTCCGAAGGTCGAGCTTCCTTACGCATATCTGATGGCGTGGCTTGTCCTTCACCGTCCTGACTTGATGTCGGCGCCCAGCGTTGTTGACATCCCCGTCCCTTTCATGCAATTGTTGGAGCAGAGCAGATGGCTTGGGAGCAAATTCAGTGATGTTCAACGAGAGCTCCGGGTCCGCAAGAGTTGGGAGTTCTTTAAGTGTTTTCCTCACTTTTCAGGTCGCTATGGCGACGTGCTGATTGATGAGGAGAAACCTAGAAGTGATCGGACCGTTCTCGATGTTGGTTGCTTCCGATGGCTAGTGAACATCCGCATTGGGTATCTTGTCCTCCGGGTGAAGAACCAATGCCACATAGAGCCTTATCTCCCTTGCCGCTTTGCTCGTCAGTTCGGCTATGACCAATTGTATGTCGGGAATCCGAGCCGTAGCCTGCAGGTTGAGGGAGGACTGATTGATGGCGTACGAGCATGGCTGTGGACTATGGTGGGCTGCACTGGAGCCCATTTTGTTCTTCCTTCATATAGGCGTAAGCCGCTGACCACTTTCCTCAGTTGCAAGTGGTTCCTTTCCGCCTATGAATCCATAGGTGTGAGGAGCCTTTCAGATTTACAGTCTGAGTACTCGGTCCGGGCTGCTATGATGGCTGCTCGCAGGGCTGAGCTTGCTCAGAAGCGGAGAAAGGGGCGTGCCAAACCTCTTCCCACAGATGATGAAGAGCTCCTTCCTACGGGTGACGACGACGAGACTTCCGAGGAAGAGTATGTGGATGCTGACACCGACCGAGAAGAACTCGATACAGGTTTGTCATGCTCTTTGATTTTCCTTCTCCATTCTAATTGGTATAAACGATAGCTCTTGTTTGTTTGCTGAAATGACCATTGCCACTTTAGGTAGGACAGTCGACGATCATGAGCCGCCAGCTCCTACACACGTTGAAACGTGTGACAGGCCTGTGCATGACCGACCCGTTGGTCCTCGGAGAGTTGGTGCCCCGAAAAGGAAGAAGACCGTACATAAGTCCCACGACGGTCAGCGTCCTTATGGAGTCGACTTAGGAAGCACTGCCGATGGAGGGGAAGGTAAAATTTTATTGCTTTAAGGTGATTTACCTTTTGGGATCCGTAACCACATTTTCATGCTCCAGGGTTCTTCGAAGAGGGCGAACTCCCACCGGGTTCGGAATCTCCTGGTGTTGATAACATGGATTGCTTCATGCAGCAAATGTGCGACGCCCTTCATGACGGGTCTCTGGGCATCGATCTAAACATCGATCTTGAGCAGATGAATAATGTCGAGCCCACAGTCCCATATTCAGGTATATCTACATTCACGGGGAAGGAAGATCTTCCGTCTTTGCTGCAAGTATTTTTCCGAGCTTTCCTCATCTTTCAACATTCAGGTTACTCTGCAGATGTCGCGATGGAAAGGCCAAGTTTCTCGAAGCCCGATGCTGGCTTATTAGCTGACATGCTGGCTGAGCAGACTTCCAGAGGAACCGAGAGACCATTCTTTGGGAATGATTCATCCACCGGTATATATCTGGTTCCCTTCATCTTGCCTGATCTTTTATCTGACTAATGAAGGATTAATATTACAGCGCCAACCAATGGGACTAGCCCAATATCGATTCCCGGCGTATCTAGCTTGCCTCGGAATGACGGACTCGCAGGTACGCATACGATTTAGGGATGACGTACTTCTCTATGTTCATCTGACTGTTGACTAACATACGAGTGCAATCATAGGACCAGCCACCGGGACTGATTCTCTTATGACTCCTGGCATTCCTCAGATGCCTACTGATGATGGGTCTACAGGTATGCAGATGACCTTATTATCCCACTCCTCCTTATTTGTCTAAATTTTCATTTTGACTAATAAGAGGGTGTCACTATAGGACCAGCCGCTTGGGCCGATACTCTTATGACTCTTGGCATTCCGGCTGTATCTGAGGACGGGGGGATTGCAGGTATGCATACGATCTTCTTGTCCCGATTCTCCTTATTTGTCCAAATTTCCATTTGGCTAATATAGGAGTGTAACTATAGGACCGGCCGTTGGGCCTGATACTACTACAGTTCCCGGGGCTGAAAGCCTGCATAGAAGTGACGCCTCCCCGCCCTTGCCGAGTGGTATGAGCAATCTGCCTGCAGGGGTTGATATACCCTCCATGACTACTTCTGCCACTGTCTCAGAGCCTGTCGGACCTCAACCTGAGGGGACGTCCGTTGGCGTTGGTATGCTCAGAACTTGCCTTTTGAATTTCCTTATCATATTCGATAATCCGTTGAACTTCTATGTTGTTGATTGTAGGATCTCGATCTTCCCTATACGAGCGTGTCCGCGTCCTTTTGGTCGATACTGATTCTGACAGAGAGGCTTTTCGTACGGACCTCGGCTTCTTCACTGCCTTTTATAACGGCCTGATCGAGAAACTTCTTCATAGAGGATGCGGCTTTGATCAGTTCAGGCGTTCCTTTTCTCGCCACATGATGATGATGAGGGAAGAAGGATACCCGGAATTGGCCGATTCCTTCTCTGCTGATTTCGCTGCCCTGGAGTCAGAGATACGAGAGTTGAAGGAGTTGGAGGTTACCGGGGCTTCTTCTTTCGTGTCCTCTCAGTTGGAGCATAGGATGCCACAGTGGCGTGATCTGAGATCTTCCATCGGGTGTGAGCTTCAGTCACACGAGAGCTCCATTGCGCAGCTAATGGCTAACGTGGCGAGGAAAGATACGGAGAGAGCTGAGTTACTCCGCTCCTTGGATTCGAATCGCGAGGAAGCGGCTAGGTTGAAGGAGGCCTTGAAGCGTACCGAGGAATCCGCCGTTCTTATTGCAGGAGATTTTAAGCAGTTCTGAGGAATCTGCCCGAGCTGACCTGCAGGCGGGACTTGAGCGGAGTTATGTAGATAGACTTTTTAGCTTAAAGTCTCATATTCTCAGCCGCCAGCTGCCTTCGGGCTAATGAGCTTTTTGTTGTATGCTTTTGACTCGGTCTATTAATAGAAACTCCGCATCTGCTTCTTTCTTGATTTTTTTTTATTTATTCTGAATGACCGATTTATGGGATTTTTGGCAAACCCCTAGCCCTCAACGGGTTTGATATGTCTTTACCGATTACCGTTTGAAATCGGACTAGCATGTGAATTATTAAACCCGTCTCACATGTAACGTTGTGCTAAGAGAGTAAACTCTCTGAGGCTTTGTGCTATGATTTTGAATACATAGGCTTCGTCTTTCTCACGGGAATAGACTACCCGGCAACGCGTGTTAGGCGTTGACTTATCCCTACTTAGGCTTCGGGATGAAATTCCCCAGACTGGAATTCTGGTGTCTTCTTCAATCGGTAAAAGACTAAACCGGCCATGTGTGTTAGACATGGACTTTGGAATTTTTGGCAAACCCCCAGCCCTCAACGGGTTTGATATGTCTTTACCGATTACCGTTTGAAATCGGACTAGCATGTGAATTATTAAACCCGTCTCACATGTAACGTTGTGCTAAGAGAGTAAATTCTCTGAGGCTTTGTGCTATGATTTTGAATACATAGGCTTCGTCTTTCTCACGGGAATAGACTACCCGGCAACGCGTGTTAGGCGTTGACTTATCCCTACTTAGGCTTCGGGATGAAATTCCCCAGACTAGAATTCTGGTGTCTTCTTCAATCGGTAAAAGACTAAACCGGCAACGCGTGTTAGGCGTAGACTTATCTCTATTTAGGAGTTGAGATAAAATTCCCCGTGCACCAAGTGCCCGGATTGGAAGTTGAGAATTGTGTCTTTTCTAAGAGCAAAGACAAAACTAAGAGTGGGATCTCCACTCCGAGAATCGGAAAAGTTCGAACGACACTACCTTTTATAGGATTGGTCATTTGAACCCAAAGAACCCCTCATTCATTGAGGAGAAGACCCAATTTCAACCCTAACTTTTATAGGTTTGGTGGAAAAAGGGGACAAAGGTGGATTTTCGTTTATCGAAAAGGAGTGACTCGACTTTAGTCTTGACCATGTGTAGGCTTGACTAAGCGAGATCGGAAACAATCCTAACTTTTATAGGTTTGACTGTTTCAAGTGGACCTCTCGTTCATGGAAGGAATCGAGAGGGGATTTTGGCTTTGGTCCTAACTGTAGGAAGGTTTGACCAAACTGGAGTTTGAGATACGCCAATGACTGGCAGATGGAAATGTTGGTGGGTCCACTGTCGTTTGATTTGATCAGCGGATGGTTTGGTGAGGAAAGATTAACCTATCAGAGGATTAGATCTCATCTCATAAAAATAACTCATGGGAGTTGGAAAATTTTGACGAGAATAAGAAGAGACATTCTGAGCTTCAGCGTTCGAATGCAGAGTTCTTATTCGTCAATTCCACAATGACCGGGTTATCCCTAAGAATACCCATGTGGTATTCTTCCGGGAACTTCCCGATGCATTGGTTATCCAAAAAGATACTAAGGATAGTATCTTTTCAGGAATTTGCCGTTTATCGGCATCATGAGCCGGTCGCCGTCTTTGGTGACAAGGCGATATGCGCCACTCGAGTAGACTGTCTCCACTACGAATGGTCCCTCCCATTTGGGTTCGAATTTACCCTTCTTCTTGGAGTTAAGGATCATAGGCCGTTTCACAGCTAGAACCAAATCTCCTTCTTTGAAACTCCTTTGTCGAACCTTTTTGTCGAAGGCTCGAGAAATTCTAGCTTGGTAAAACTCAATATGCTGTTGAGCTTCCAGGCGCTTTTCATCGAGCCTCTCGAGTTCTTCGAGGCGTTTCTGATGTTGTTCTTCGGTCGACATCTGGGTTGAAAGAGCGATCCGAAGAGATGGTATTTGGATCTCCAATGGAAGAACAGCTTCACATCCGTACACCAGTGAATACGGGGTTGCTCCCGTTGGTGTGCGCACTGTGGTCCGATAGGCCCATAGAGCCGCGCCAAGCTTGTCATCCCAGTCTCGTTTATTAGTTTTCACGATTTTTGACAAGAGTTTGATGATAGTCTTGTTGAAGGCTTCAGCTAATCCATTCGCTGTAGGATTATAAGCCGTCGACGAGATGTCCTGAATTTTAAACTTTTCGCAGAACCTTATGAAGGCGTTGCTGACAAACTGAGGACCGTTGTCATGTATGATTCGTCTTGGAACACCATACCTATAGATGATATGGTGCTTGATGAATGCAATGACATTACTCGTTTTAACTTCTCTGAGTGGAACTGCTTCAGCCCATTTGGAGAAGTAATCGGTGATTGCCAGGATGAACCGGTCGCCTTTGACTGATGGGGGATTTATAGGGCCAACAATGTCCATTCCCCAAGTCTCGAACGGCCAAGATGTTACCGAGGGATGCAGATGCTCCGGAGGTTGGTGCATATAATTCCCGTGTATTTGACATGCATTACACTTTCGGGCATATGCAATTGCATCACTCATCATGGAAGGCCAAAAATACCCCATTCTTCTGATGCGATCATAAAGCTTAGGACCAGGTTGGTGTGCGCCACACTCTCCTTCGTGTGCCTCCCTAAGGACCTCTTCAGCTTCTTTGGTTGATAGGCAACGCAATAGCAACCCATCGTACCCCCTGCGGTACAGCGTTCGATTCTCAGTATTGTAGTAGAATCTGGGTGCTCTTCGCCGGATTGACTCTCTTTCCTTTACATCTTCTGGTAAGATTCCATGCAAGACGTAGTCGATGATGGGGAAACGCCAATCTCATGGTTCAAACTCGACTTGAGTAGCGTGTACCTCTTGAACCTCTTCTTCCTTGGCATCTTCATTGTAAAGCGGCACTAGGAGTTGGTGAGTTCTTACCGTAACAAACTGCTCTGTTTCGGGAGGCTGTGTTCGATAAAGAATCCTTCAAATGATTCCGCTATCTCCACTGCCATCTTATGGTATGGAATTAAATCCTGGCTTCGAACCTCATATTCTCCTTGGACTTGCTTGACTATTAGCTGAGAATCACCGAAAGCCTCGAGATACTCCACCCCCAGCTCCTTAGCGAAGTTGAGTCCTATAATCAATGCGTTATACTCAGCTACATTATTCGAGCATGGCTCGGTTAACGAGTAGGCCCGAGGCATCACATGTTTTCCTGAGGAAACTAAGACAACTCCCACTCCGGAAGAAATCTTAGAACTTCCAGGAGCACTTGCTACATTGGTTGCTCGTGAAGCGCCGTCGAAGTACAAACGCCATACTTGCTGGTGCGAAGTTGCGTTGACTTCCTGGACTTCATCGGGTAGGTTGTCATATATCTCGGCGGTGTCCATAGTTGGATTAGCTGCCAGGAGATCACAGATGGCCTGCCCTTTTACTGACTTCTGTTGTTTGAAATGTAAGTCGTATTGGGACAAGAGTAAGGCCCATTTTACCAATCGCCAGCTCATGGAAGCTGGTTGAGTCATTAATACTCGGACCGGATTAACTTTAGAGATGACATAAATAGTCTGCCCGACCAGATAATGCCGCATCTTCTGAATAGCGAACACCAAGGCGAGGCATTCTCTCTCAATCATAGGATATCGAGATTCGGCGCCTACCATGGTTCGGCTCAAATAATATACTGCCTGCTCATGACCGTTATCGTCATCTTGTGCAAGTAATGCACTTAATGAGTGGCTCGTCGCCTTGACATAAATCAAGAACGGTTTGCCCGATTTCGGTGCAACGAGTACAGGAGGTTTCGAGAGATATTCTTTAATACTCTCGAATGCCTTTTGACAAGCGTCATCCCATACAAAAGACACGCCCTTCTTTGCGAGCTTGGAGAATGGTTGGCATTTTCCTGAGAGGTTCGAGATGAACCGACGAATATAAGCTAATCGCCCTTGCAATCCTCTGAGCTCCTTGAGGTTTCTCGGAGGCTGCAATTCATTAATCGCCTTTACCTTATCAGGATCGATGTGAATACCTTTGGTGGTGACGACGAATCCCAGGAATTTACCACTAGACATTCCGAGGAAAGACTTGGTAGGATTCATCTTCAATTGATGGGCTCGCATCAAGTCGAACATGGTCTTCAAGTCCTTAATGTGATCTTTTTTATCACGACTTTTCACGACCAAATCATCTACGTAGCATTCGACAGTCTTTCGGAGATGCTCCTGAAAGATCTTTGACATGGCTCGCTGATATGTAGCACCTGCATTCTTTAAGCCGAAGGGCATAACTGTGTAGCAGAAGACGCCGAGAGGCGTTCTAAATGCGGTATGCTTTTCATCATCTGGATGCATCTTTATTTGGTTATAACCAGAGAAACCATCCATAAAAGACATTCTCTCGAATCCGCACGTATTGTCAATGATAACATCCGTGATGGGAAGGGGAAAATCATCTTTTGGGCAAGCAGCGTTGAGGTCTCTAAAGTCAATACAAACCCTGATCTTCCCGTTCTTCTTAAGGACCTCTTTCTCCTCGGGTAGGAGACTGTCGCTAATGAATATCGGCTTCGGATTTTCCTCGCTTCCCATATTCACTTGGACTACTTGATCTTCAGTAGGAGGCTCTCTTTGTTCGAACCTATCACCATACTGCATGTTTAGGTGATGAACCCAAGGATCTTCCCATGTCGGCATCTGGTCGTCTTCCTCTATCGTGGTAGGATCGACCGTGACCATGTTCGACATCAACTTTTTAAACATTTCACCAAGGCTAGCGTCGGAATCCCAAGCCGAAGCGTCGGAAGAGTATCCTTTTCTAGCCTTGTTGTTAGCAATCTGATCGATGATTTGCCAGCAACATTCGTCGTCGGATGAGGAGACATAGCCAAGACCTCTTTTATGACGATAATAATCATCGGGTTTCCCCTTCGGTACATAGGCCATTCGAGGTGGAACTCGTGGACCTCGACCAAAGAAAAGACCTTCTCCGAGTGTGAAGTCATACTCATACTTCTCCATCAGATCGCGCGCTTTCGCGTCATATCTAAACAGATGAGGGGCAGGTTTATCTTAATCGTCTTCTTCTTCTATGAAGTGATCAGGTATCGGAGCTTCTTTTCCTTTGCCGTAGACGACTTCTTTTCCACCCCCTATTCCCGAGGGGATGACAAGTGTTGCTCCGCATGGATCTTGTACCTGCTTTTTCGTCATGCAAAACGATTGAAGAGGCATATACAAATCAGGGTTATCATAAAGCCTTTTAGTGACGTTATCAAGACACCTCGAATACTCTAAATCATCGTTTATTGATAGTTCTTCGGCAAGTTGCCAATTACAACTACTTTCCGATGATTTATCATCGTCAAGATTGATTACAATGGGTACAATGTCATTAAGTACAAAACCACCATCATAATCAAACCCAGCTTCGGTATCAGCTTCATCTCCGCTGTCCGTTCCTTGGGCCGGTGATTCAGTATCGGATTCAGCGCCGTATAGAAGGGAATCGGTGAAATAGTTTTCCAATCCCTTAAACGGTTGCTTATCCGCGACCACCGTCTTGACCTCATTATTTGAGTCTATGTACTTGAGGCATTGATGCAGAGTTGACGGAACTATAAGGTTACCGTGGATCCAAGGTCGACCCAACAGTAAGTTATAGGACGTTTCTGCATCAATTACATAGCAAGTAACTTCTGATTTTAAATCCCCGATCTGGCATTTGATTCGAATCTTCCCCAAGGGTCTAGATCCACTGGTGTTGAATCCGTAAATCGTAGTGCTAGTGGAGGCTAATTTGCTAGTCGGGATTCCGAGATGATGCATCAATCGGAATGGCATGATGCTAACAGCAGAACCCGGATCAACTTGGATCCGGTTGACTGTGCTGGAGCCAATGTGCCCTGTGAAATACAAAGGCCGATCATGTTTCGAGTTCTTCGTCTGCATGTCTTCCTTGGTGAAAGAGATGCATGGAAAATGATGCGCCGCGAGATTGCAATGCTGAGCTGACGGCTCTGGTCCTTCAGGAGATGGCTTGATTCGAGTTAGAAAAGCTTCAGAGTCACTCAAGGCCTCTTGTAATGCTTTCCTTGTATCCTTAGAAAGACGCAGTAGCTCGTATAAGGTTATCCTAGCCGGGATATTGGCCAACTGCGCCATGATGTCAAAATGGGGTGGAGAGCTCGCATTTCCCGGTTTGTCTCTCCCAATCGGATGATTGAATCGAGACTGCCTCGGGTTCTGGGCTTCTTGCTGCGGAGGCTCTTTCCCCTTCTCCTTTTGCTGGACTTTCTCCGCACTGCTATTCCCAGTTCTGCCAATGTCTTGGTAGGAGGGGTTTTGGGACCTAATTGCTCGGAAGCATCTGGGTACTTGTAGTGATACTCATTCCCGCTCCGGGTGGCGAAGGTTTCCTGTTCATCTTCAGAAAGTGGGAAGGCTGGAATTCTGTCTTCATCTTTCCCTGGAATAGCAGAAGCTCCTTAACAAGACTTACCTTTCCCTTTTGACTTTTTCTTGGAAGAGGTTCCAACCCATTGTTCATCCCCAATCAAATCTGGATGAACCCAAAGAATCTCACCATTAGGGGCTGTGTGTGGCACAAGTCCCTTCTGGCGCTGCTTGTGAGGATCATCGTTCACCGTCTTCACAGCTGCATTTATCACTGGTTCATGTTGGAACCAGTTTAAGGGAACAGAACCGAAGCTGATCGATACTGTATTTGCTCCCACTCCCTTCTCCTTCGGCTGCTTCATTGTGATGACCCCGACATCGATTAGAGCTTGGATCTTGTCCTTAAGGGCATAGCATGCCTTGGTAGGATGGTGCACCGCTCTATGAAATGCGCAGTATTTTGGATCATTGACTCTCTTGGCATCTTCTTGATCCTGGATTGGAGGCAATTTGATCTTGTTATTTTCAATAAGGTATTTGAAGATACCGGGAACTTCATCCTCTCTGAACGAATAGACTTTTGGGAACTTCGGCTCCGAGGCTTTTGGCTTCTGGGTCTGCTGTTGCCACCTTAATTGTTGAGGCGCCTTTTGCTGCTGCTGTTGTGGCTGCGCTTGCACCTCGAACGTCTGATTCGCGTCCACGGCATTTGCATGTGCTTTTCCTTTACCCTTAGGGACAAAATTTGAGGACAGATTATTGTGACAGGTCTCGAGGATGAAGTCTTCGCTGACCGGATCCCTGCAATTCATTGCCTTATTTCGAAACCTCTTCACGAAGTTTTCGACTGTCTCACCATTCTTCTGTTTCTCCTCAAACAGAGTGCTGATTGAGACCTCAGTGTCGTCGTCGAAGAAGTTCGTCAGGAACATGTCCTCCATGTCGTCCCAACTGCTGATGCTCCCCGGCTTGAGGCGACGATACCAATTGAAGGCCGCTCCGCGAAGAGTGCCAACGAATGACCGTACCATCAAGGGTTCATTGCCGGAGATTATTCCTAAGTGAGACTTAAAATATATTAAGTGTTGGGTAGGGGAACCCTTTCCATCAAACGGCGTAAAGTTGATTAAATTGAACTTTGCCGGATATGGAATTGATTCCCACTCCCTTGGATATGGACATGGTATGCCGGACCTTTTTACCTCTTGAGCGTTCATCAACGCGTTGATTTTGCTCTCCAAGTCCTTCATCTTCTTGTCCTCACTCGTATCTGTCTTCGAGTGGCATTGGGGAGAGGTAACATGGTCCTCTTTTGCATTATCACCTACAGGACCAACTCCGTTGTCGTTGTTGACAGGGGGAATAGTTAGGTTGACATTATTCCCTTCCCGTTCATTCTCATCTGGATTCTGATGATTGGGTGGAGCGGGCTCTCCTTGATGAGTTGTCAGAGCCGCGATTTGCTGGTCATGCATCTCTCTCATCTACTGCATGGCCATCTCCATCTCGAATTTGAAAGCTTCCTTCTGTCGAGCCAGGGCATCTTCAAGCATCTTGTTCATTTGTTCGGCCTTGATCATGAGTACCTCGCGGGGTTGTCCCTCGCTAGATACCGTGTTGTCCGATGCAATTGCAGAGCCGTCATCTGATCCTTCGTCTTCTGACGGTAGTCTCGTCCAAACCCTACTATAAGTCCCTCGTGTAATGGTTCCGGACTGCAGATGAGTTAAATACCAGGGTACTAACGGAATTGACTTGGGATTATCCCCCGTCGATGTTCCTTTGCTGGCCATGTTGATGGTGACCTTCGGGAATTCTCCGTCTTTGACTATCCTTCTTCTTCGTTGGAAATGCCTAGGCCTAGTCTCGGACGCTCCGGTGGAAATTCTCTTGAACACCGAAACTCTCCTTGGGGCTTCAGAGCAACAGCATTCTGATAACACCACCTTGATGATGTTGGCACATGGACAGTGAGGCTCCGTGTCTCGTGCGTTTCGCTTCCAAGACTTATTCGCACCCCCAGCTCTATAGTACAACTCATCAGTTTGATAACTGGAGCAACCTATAGAGTGTTGGCATGATTTTCCAAGTATAATATTATCATCATCAGACGAATATGACGCTTTATTAGCGTTCTCAAGAGTCTCTCGTTCCAGTCTACGCTTTTGTGAGCGTAAAGACTTAACGGGCTCTCGCACTTCGACACGCAACCCGATGCGGTCGGCAATAGGGGCTTTCCCTTTGTTATTTTCTTGGGGGAAATTAGAACAACCCCCAGTCGGGTTTATCATTTGGGGACCTTTCAACGGACCCAATCGCTCTTTGATAGGTACTTTACCTTGATTCTCCGGTAAGGGACCGAGGCGACCCTTCAAAGGGACTCTGGGTATTGAAAGATTCGTGTTCATACCTGACTCCACCGGAGGTGCGGGGGCAAGGGGAACGGGACTTGGCTTTGGTGAAGATTGGGCAGCAACATCTTCAACTCCTGTCTTAGGCGTTGGTTTCGCCTTCAGCATCCATACCTGCTTGAGCTTTGACGGGGTCTTGACCGCCTCTTCGATTTGAGATCTTCGTTGTAACGGACCCCGTCCATAGGCTCCAAAGCCTTGGCCATCTGACGAGCAAGGCGTTGACGCTGTCTTTGGCGCGTCCTCTTTGACACAGCTGGAACACCTTTAGTAGCCATCTTCTTGGCGGAGGAGAACCCCAGATCTGCGATCTCGACCACGTTGGGCGACGCGGAGACGCCACGTGGTGCGAGTGCAGCGATGGTAAGGGGCTCTTGGGTCTTTGAGCCGAGGGTCCCGCGAACGACTCTGGAGGAGGATGCCTTCCTGCGCCTGCTTGGAGAGGCGGATCTGGAGGAGGAGGAAGAGATGTACTCTTCGAACTTCTATTGATCGAACTCGTATTCGATCTCTTCATTCACCCGGATCTTGAATGCCGGTTGCGTCACGACGGCGTCGGTAGCGATGCCGTTGGCTCCCACTGTGGTCGCCAGCTTGTTTGCGGAGAAAGTTGTTGTATTCATTGCTGTACTCATTACAACTTCAATCGTTACAATGAAACAAAAAAAGATGGTCTTTTTATAAGACTCTTACACAATGAAAACAAAAAAAATACAACTCTTTTCAAACAAACGCAAGATCCGTTTATCATCTCTTGCTTGCGTGGGTCTTTTGCCTGTGACGGGGACGTTGATATCCGTGGACCACCGGGCACTCAAATCTGCTCCGAGAAAATCAGGCAGAGCTTCGTCGATCCGCGTGAGATCTAGAAGCTTTAAGCGTCTATCTCGGCTAAAGCGAGATATTAGCTCTTCTTAGTATTAACGCCAAAGGCTAATACTAAGGATCGGATGGGAACGGGTGATGAAGGCGCTGATGAAGACCTCTCCTCTCCTTGTTGAAGCACACGAACACTCTTCACTGCAGCAGGGCTTCGCCAAGGCTCTCCAAAAATCCTCTTCCTCAAACAAGGCCCAAGGGGGGGTATTTATAGGTGAATGAGGGCTCTAGGGGGCCTAGACACCCCCTGGTGTCTCGGCCAGGCCGAGACACCCCTGGGGTGTCTAGGCTTTTCCTAGACACCCCCGGGGTGTTTCGACCTCCCGAGACTCCGTTTGAGTTGATTCGGTAGTTTTCCCTGTAGATTCTTCGTCCGGACTCGGATTTGAGTGATTCCAAGTGCGTTAGATGCTTGACGAAGAGTTCGATCCGCTTCGATGGTTGGATTATCTGTAGAGTGGTCGAGGCACGAAGGGCGTTGTCCTTTTTGTGAACACCGCCAGGTTCCCGATTGGTCCGGGTCTTCATTGTTCCGAAATCCTATCCACTCACGTAGCTCGTCGATTCACTTCAATCGTTCGTCGACGTCAATTAGACTCCTGTGGATCGGATAGTGACGTTCATCATCGTTCTTTAACACTGAACCGTTCGTGGAGACCTATAGGCAATTTTCGATGCCTACAGGCCTTTACGATCACAAATGGAGCACTTGTAAACTTTACTATACAAGTGCATAGTGTGTAGGTGATTTATAAGTTATAGCACTAAATTTAGCACACTTGTCCATAAGTTTATTATGATTATCAATGCATGTGTTTAAGGTTGAATCTAAATAAGATATGCGGTTTTTCACATGATTCAACTCATCATTATGCATACAAGCATTCAAAATAGAAGTAGATAAAATATGATCATTTCTAAATGAATTAAACTCATTTCTAATAGTTTCTATTTCTATCATGGCATCATTATTAGCATGAGTTAAGCTAGCAATAGATGAAGACATGTTATTATTTTCAAAACTTAATAACTCATTGTTTTCTTTCAAAATAGCATTCTCTTTAATATCAAGTTTGGAAGCTAGCGACTCATGATCGGATTTCAAATCTACATGCTTGCTTTTAAGATCAATAAAATTATTATGCAACTTAGTATAGGCATGCATTAAACTATCATATGCACAAGCGAGTTCATTAATAGATAAATCACATTCGGATTTCGAATCGCTTACCACACCAGGGCTCTCACCTAGTGGCCGTGTGCATGATGAGGCTCCATATGAACTTGAAGTCGATTCCGACACAACGCGTCGAATCTACTCCAAGTCACCTTGATGTGCTTCAATAAATTTCCATAAGGTATAAGCACTATCAAAATGAAAAAAATTGTTAGAAAAGGATGAGTCAAAAGCATTAAACAAATATTCTAACAAAAGCTTGTTCATATTAAATATTCTTTTATCATTTTTACTCCACTTGGATTTTTTCGAAGTGGGTACAATATAAGCATTTTTAATAACTTCCCATAAATCGAATTGTTTAGATCTAACAAATATGTTAAATCTAGAACACCATTTGTCATAGGGGAGATTATCTATTTTAGGAGCAACATTCGGATCATAGCCTAAACAAGATGCACAATGTATGTCCATAATATAGTATGTATGTGCAAGCAAGATAAAAAAAATCTCAAAATTGGATTAGCACAAAAAGATAACTTAGATCTTTAACTCAAGGCGATTAGACCTTAAATCAAAGAGCACCAAACTCTGATATCAATTAGCAAACTAGCAATAATAAGAATATAAAAATCAACGATAAAATTACTAGAGAAAAGAGTTAAAAAAAACTTCTCTATAAACACAAAGGAGAGGATGAAGAAGATTGAGGATGAATCCCTCAATTGATAACGCAAGCTTCCTCCTTTGTAAATAAAAATCCCAAACTTAAAACAAACTAAACAAACTTTTAATCTCTTTTAAAACTTGTTTAAAACTCTCTCTTGGTGATCGAAAATAGTTATGGCAAAGGGATATATATAGGATAGAAGAAAACAACTCAAAAAACACTAAAAACCCACTAAAAAAGCAAAGAAACAGATGTTACCGTTACTGTGTAATGGTCGACTTTTACAGTAACGATGGTCGACCGTACTGTAGTGCGGTCGACCGCACTGTTCACGAACAGTTTCTAATTTTGACAGTTTCTAGAAATTTGTATATATAACTTTGTAAAATTAATTAAAAATAATACATCAACTCCAAAAATCACTTCCCAGTTGAGAGAAATAAATGTTTTAACACAGATATACAGTTTCTAAAAAAACTGCTAAAAACTTGGTTTTGTAAATTCAATTGAAAATAACAAAATTAGTAAAACTTGGGAAAATTTTTGTATATATGATGATAAATATGTAAACAAAGAAAATTTTCAAATCGCGTTTACCAATTTTGAAAACGTATCTGTTTTGCAAAAACATACACAAACATGTGCACGAACATGAGCTTATTAAAAATTTGATTTTGTAAATTCAAATAAACATAACAAATTAATTATAAAATTGATAAAACTTTGGAAAATATTTATAAACATGAATTTGAACATGTTAGAAAAAGAATTTCTCAAGTTGAGTTTCCCATTTGTGAAAACTCATGTATTTTGCAAGTGTGTTCAAAACATGAAAATGTGACATGAAATTTAATGTTTTGACATAAACAATATTTTGAAACCCTATAAAATAATTTTAAAGACTTAATAAAATATGTATATAATGATTGTTAAATCCATAAACCAAAACTTGTGTGTGTGTGTGTGTGTGTGTGTGTGTGTGTGTGTGTGTGTGTGTGTGTGTGTATATATATATATAAAAACCAAATATGTTTGTGTATATATGATTGAGCTTAAAGTACTAACACACATAATATAAAACTTAAACTAAATATACCCAAGCTTGATTGATCTTCAATGTAGCCCAACTTGGTACACCTGTGGATGAAGCTAGAACTAGAATCTTCAATTTGAATTGTATAGGCTTCACTCCACAATTCCGCCAACCTTCATTAGATATGATCATGAATGCGCAATTCCATCCATCCTCCAACATATTGTTTGCCTAGAATAAATATAAAACACAAACACTAGATCCATCCTCCAACATATTGTTTGCCTAGAATAAATATAAAACACAAACACTAGACAAATAATATTAGATATAAATTGTTTTATAAAACACAAACACTAGACAAATAATATTAGATATAAATTGTTTATAAATCATCATCAAAACAAGAAAGCTAACAAGTTTTATAGCAACCTAGATGGAAATCCGTCTAGGTTCACAACCTAGACAGATTTCTTAATTCTGTTTAGGTTGACCTCCGTCTAGATTAGTCAACTTAGACGGAATTCCGTCTACTTTGCTCCAACCTAGACGGAATTAGACTAGATGGAGCAAACTAGACAGAAATTTGTCTAGGTTGAGTAACCTAGACGGGAAGTGGAGCAACCTAGACATAATTTACAATAACTCTCGTGAGAAACACGTACACCATCTGTGTCATGTCTGTTCTGTGTTAAGAAAAGAATAATTCTATGCCAATCCTAAGAAATATACTTTTTTTACACACCAATTCATTTTTCTAGGATTTGTGGTCTCTTCTAAAGGAGTATCCGCTAACCCCGAGAAAGTCAGAGCTATCGAAGAATGATCCAAACCCAAGAACATTAGAGATATCTGAAGCTTCTATGGACTCGATACTTCTTATCGTTGGTTTATAAAGGGCTTCAACACCATCATGACCACTATTACCGATTGCTTGAAGAAATGTGAGTTTGAGTGGTCAAAAGCTGCTACCAAAGAATTTGTGAAGATCATGTAGAGAATGTCGCAGGCGCCTATTATACGCCTACCTGATTTTTCTAAGGTCTTTGAAGTTGCGTGCGATACCTCTGGTATTGGTATAGGTGGAGTTCTATTTCAAGAAGGACATCATGTTGCTTACTTTAGTGAGAAGCAAAATGATACTAGACAACGCTATTCCACCTATGATAAAGCATTCTATGCAGTGATACAATCTCTTCGCCACTGACATCCCTTCGATATAATCACTCCCAAAAGAAGCTGAATGCCAGACATGGTCGTTGGGTTGAGTTCCTCCAGGACTACACTTACACGATTAAACATAAACGGGAGTAGAGAACAAGGCCGCTGACGCACTCAGTCCCTACATGAACCTTCTTTCCATTATGAGTGCCGAAGTCGTCAGCTTTGAAAAAGTGAAAGAGCAGTATGAGTCGTGCTCTGATTTTAGTGAAGTTTACACTTTGCTGAGTGATGGAGTGACTCGTAAAATAGATGGTTTTCTCCTGAAGAATGGATATCTTTTCCATTTTTGCAAGTTGTGTATTCCCAACACCTCCCTGAGAGAATTCTTGATTTGGGAACTACATGCTGGAGGCCTTGAAGGATATTTTGGGAATAACAAGACTATCGAGGTAGTTGAATGTTGCTTCTATTGGCCAAGTATTAAACGTGACGTTGTTAGACTAGTGGGTTGATGTCACACCTGCCAACTGGCTAAACAACGTAAGCAAAATACTGGTCAGTACACTCCTGTCCCTGTCCAAAATTGTCTATGGCAAGATGTCATTATGGACTTCGTGTAAGGACTTCCAAACATGATTAGAAAATATGATTCTGTCCTTGTTGTTGTGGACCAATTCTCCTAAATAGTCCACTTCATACCATGCTCCAAGACTTCTGACGCTTCTCATGTGGCCAAGTTGTACTTTTTAACGAAGTTGTTAAACTGCATGGCTTACTAAAAATAATTGTATCTGATAGGGATGTTAAATTTATCAGTTATTTTTGGAAAACCCTTTGGCACAAAATGGGAACTAAGTTTTAATTCTCAACGGCTTTTCATCCCCAGACCGATGGTCAAACTGAGGTAGTTAACAGGAACTTAGGTAACTTTTTGAGCTCGCTAGTTCATGAGAACCTTAGGGATTGGGATCAACATTTGTCTACTGCTGAATTTTCCTATAATAACTCTGTGAATAGGTCTACAGGTGTCAGTCCAGCTAAAGTCGTGTATGGTTACAAACCTAGATAGCCTATAGATCTTGTCCCCATGTCTGTACACTATAGAGTATCTGAGTCAGCATCTGCATTTGCATCTCGTATTCATGACTTGCATAAAGAAATCAACAAAAAGATCAATGTCAATAATGCTAACTATAAAATACATGCAAATCTAAGAAGGAGGTTCAAAGAATTTAGTGTTGGTGATTATGTGATGATCCGGATACGTTCGAAACGGTTTCCTCCGGGAACTATTAAAAAGTTGTAAGCACAAAGTGCAGGGCCTTTCAAAATTATCAAGAAAATTAATGATAATGCTTATATTCTCGACCTTCCTGAAGGTTTTAATATTGGTTCGACTTTTAAAATTGAGGATTTAGTAGAGCACAAAGGCCCATATTTTGAGCCTAACAACCCAGTGGTTGATGAGCCCACCCCTGAGCCTATTTCTGAGAGCTCCCCTTTACCTCCACTTCCTAAGATATCACCCCCATGTATATCACATAACATTGATAATATTATTAATGATAACATTGTTTCTACTAGCGATTGTGGTATCCGCATGTACTTGGTGCATTGGAATGGTCGACCTGAGTCTGATGATACTTGGCTCGATCGAGGTAATTTACAAAGGCTGGAGGCAAATCTTCTTGAGCAGTATAATAGCCGTTCTGACTTACACTAGACAGGATCGAGTTCTCTCCTACCGCGGAGGCATGATAAGGACATCATTGGCATATTCGGACGTACCTACCAATGTAGGAAACGCCCTCTGGTAGATAGCATGACTATTTGGTTGTGATTTTCAGATTTAGTAGTTATTTAAGTTTTAGTAGTTTAAATTTAAAATTTGAATTGTGGTTTAAATTTAGTAGTTATGAAGTTTTAGTAGTTGATTGATTTTGAGGGATCTGATAGATTTTGAGGGAATTCTAAAATTGTATTTGCTCTTTAAAAGCACTGTTGTAATCAGATTTTAATTAATGAATATTTGAATTAAAAAAATTTGGGATTACCTGAATGATTGAAAGCTCCCATGGCCTAGTAGTCTGAGACACTAGCCGCACCTCCCTTTCCTCCTCCTTCTCCCCTCCGAACAGTCCCACGCGCCTGCCCTCCTCCTGATCCACGAGTCCCCTGACAAGTCACACTTGTTCGGCTCATCCCGCCGTCGTCTGTCTCATCCGACTCCTACTCGCCTGCCTCGTATCTCCAAATCGAAGTCAGCGGAGGACGCCCCCGCCTGCCTCATCCGACGGTACGACGCCGACCGCATCCCCCAGCCCCTCTGGTTGATTCCTGCTCGACGTCATCACCGTGCGTCATCGCCCAGCCGACACCACCGCCCCAAGCACTGAAGGCCACCACCTTTCTTCATCTCGAGTAGTCATCGAACTCTCTTTCCCTCAGATCAAAGACAACGCCAGAGAGGGGTAATTCAGTTTCTGTATCTATTTTGATCAGACCCGACCCTGGTTCAACTGGATCTGATTTTCAATTTACATCATCCCCTTATTGGCAACAGACCCATTAATGCCTCATACTTGATTCAAAGTTTGTTCAAACCCGTTTGGTGTCTACTTGGAATCCGATTCAAATCCGATTCGAACCCTAATTCTGCGACCCATTAGTGCATGGCCGATCCTGCAGCTGAAGACGCCCAATTCGTATACGATCCAAAGACCGGTGTAGTAGACTTGCAGCTCTCTCAGTGGTTCGATTACTAGCGCTTTGTCACTCCAGCAGAGTACATTGATCGTGTGACTCCTCAGATTGCTGATAGCATGGAAAGTCGGTTGTGAATCAGTTCGTGGCACCGACGCTTCTACCCAGACGCACCACTTTACCCCAGCTATGTAGCTCTCGGAGGAGAACTCCCTCCCTTAATATTTGGCGCCGTCGTACCACCTCCAGAGGTCCCTCATGTCGAGCCTGTTCAGACCGATGAATGTTTCGTTTTCTTTTGACCTTGTACTTTAGGAACTGCTATCGTTGTGCATGTTATTATCAATTTTAATATAAACTGCTATTGTATTGTATTCTGCTTGATTAGTGAGTGAGTGACTATGTTTGCTGCATATATCTACTGATCTAAATATTACAAGTTGAACTTTTATTATAAGAATGAATCATTATATTTATTTTCTTAATAATTTACAAGGACGTAAACGTAGTACATTGCAACTTTTGTTTAAAACCACCAAGAGCTTCACTTTCTTCTCGAGTTTCCTGCCTAGATCGATCGCTGATTTGGTGAAGCATTGTTGTTGCTGTTCTTCATACCTTCATGCGCATTGTTTCAGATCAGGGGTTAGTCTAGAGAATCAAAGCATGTGTAGGATTAATTATAGCGATGTACGTTATTCAAGATCTTAGGGCTTCTTTGTGTATAAGCAAAATTGTAAGCTCTCTAAACGTCTGATGATTAGCTTGGGCTATTTTGAACTGTGATCATTGGCGTCACATCATTTGTTTCATCTATTAGCTAGGTACTTTTATGATTTATTATTATTATTATTATTTGCTAGTCTCCCTATGCAATTTGTATACTAGATCTGATGCAAATTAAGGTCACGGACATGAACCCTCACATGCTGTATTGGGAATGCCTGCTTTGGGATTATTTTCCTTAATAAGATAATCTGCATGTGGGAGAGGACCTTCATTGGAAGAGAAGATAATTGAGAAAAAGTTAAGATAAGCAGATGAAAAATTGCATTATATTGATTTAGCGAAGTCTTAATCTTGAGATAAGCTACTTTTTCTTTGGCTAGCTAAAGATTGAAAAGAAATGGAACAAAACAAAATTGGCACGATACTATTTCTAACTTGTACCTAATTAGCTAGATGATATCTTTCATGCGAGAAGATGCACTTCGAGTTTCCGCTGGCATAAAATTAAGAATCAAGCATGAACTTTTTAGTACATGCAAAAATATCCTCATCCTTTGCATGTTCAAGAGATGATTCCTGAACTTGCACTTTCCGTGATCTCCAAATTAAAACAAAGTTTGTATATCTACCTTGCTTAGTTCAAGCTTTATTGCTATACATGTGGGGAGCAAAAACTGCATTCTACAACTGCGCAAAATTCCCTTCATTTATCATTTCCAACTTCTTCTCCGTTGATGATAAACTTTCGGACAATATCAACTGCATGCACAAATCACCATGAATGTTGATACGTGTATGTATCTGTTGCGCGCAGCGGAAATTTCGGCAGCACTTCAGCAGCACAACAAGAGAGTCAGGTCGCAATAAAAATTCTTGTTTCTCAAAGGGAACAAGAATCTGAAGCCTAATATCTCATCAAAGTGGGATATTAGCTCTTCCTCTCGTCAGCTCTAGGACTGCGCGTCGAGGGAACCTAAAAGCTATTACAAATCACACAAATAGCAGTACAACCAATTTTACGTGGTTCGGCAAATTGCCTACATCCACGGGGCAAGGAGGGGGGAGATCTACTAATAGAGGGGGAGAATACAACTAGAGTTTACAATCACTCACAATCTAAACCCTCAAACAAACTCTCAAATCCCTCACAAATACCTCTCAAAGGGATGCACAAAACCCTAAAAGAGACTACACAAAATCTCCTTAACTGCAGCTACTATTTTTCTTCCTGCAGTCGCCAAACAATTTCGCATGCACAGTGCGGACAGCCGAAAATTTTTCTCCGAAAAAACTCCTCGCCTCTGTACTGCACGCCAAAAAAATCCCTAGCCAAAATAACAAAACCTTGCACACAACCCTAGGCTAAACACACCCTCATATTTATAAAGCTCAATTGTGGGTCTTCGGGTACGCGAAATGAAACCGCGTTCGCTCTCGGAAACGGACCTCATTCACGTGGTGGTGGCCCACGTTCACAATTCTCCACCTCGGTGAAGTTTCTTTCAAAACTGAGCCGACAACAAAGCAACCAAATGTCCCACTTGTTGTGTCCAGTACGAACTCAATCCACAACAAGTCGAGAACCCGAACGAGAGTCCAAACAATCTCACCCCCATCAACTAATCCAAACCGGCTGCATCTGAAAGACTGCCTACGTATCCTCTTTGCCCAAGGAATCAAACCGAACATAGTTCACCCAAATGGCCGCCAACGGCCTCAACAATCACGAATGTGCAACAAGTTTCTACAATGATCAAACTTTTTGCTCAGAACCACCTTTGTGAGCATATCTGCCGGATTATCCTTCGTGTGGACTTTCACAATCTCCACATCGTCATCTTCAAGAACATGTCGAACGAAGTGATAACAAACATCAATGTGTTTCGTCCTCGCATGAAAAACCTGATTCTTTGCCAAATAGATAGCACTCATGCTATCACAATAAATAGTGACGGACCTCTGCGATATACCAAGTTCCTCCAAAAGTCCTCGAAGCCAAATAGCCTCCTTCACAGCCTCCGTAACTGCCATATGCTCTACCTCCGTCGTAGACAAAGCCACCGTCGACTGTAAGGTGCATCTCCAACACACCGGCGCACGGGTCAAAGTAAACACATACCCTGTCATAGACCGGCGCTTATCCAAATCTCCGGCATAATCCGAATCAACATAGCCAATGCACAACTACCCACTTGTAGTGTCCCGCTCATAAACCAAACCAACATTGAGCGTACCTCGAATGTACCTCAAAATCACGGCGTCCCAATGACCCACTTCTGGATCGTGCATGTATCTCGAAACCATGCTCACCGCCTGTGATAAATCCGGCCTCGTACATACCATCGCATACATCAAGCTACCAACCGCACTCGCATATGGAGTCTTCGACATCAACTCTCTATCTTCAACTGATTTCGGTGAAAGACCAGCTGAAAGCTTCAAATGGGCTCCCAATGGTACACTAACTGGCTTCGTATCCATGCTAACATGGAATCGCTGTAGAACCTTCTTCAAATAAGCCACCCGTGTCAAATAAATTCTGCCCTTCTTCTTGTCTCTGCCGATCTCCATTCCCAAAATGCGTTTAGCCTCACCCAAGTCCTTCATCTCAAACTCATTTGAAAATTAAACTTTCAACTCATCTATAGCCGACCTGAAAGTAGAGACAACCAACATGTCATCGACATAAAGTAACAAATAGATGTACGCACCTCCTTTCAACTTGCGAAAATATACGCAAGGATCAAACTGGCTCCGAGTGTACGAATGACCAATCATAAAACCATCAAATCGCATATACCACTGTCGAGGAGACTGTTTCAAACCGTATAGCGATTTCTTCAATCTACAAACTAATTTTTCCTTCCCTGCAGCTCGGAATCCCAATGGTTGAGTCATATATATTTCTCCATCAAGATCACCATGAAGAAATGCCGTCTTCACATCCAACTGATCTAACTCCAAACCATACTGTGCCACCAAAGCTAGCAGAATCCGAATCGAAGAGTGGTTCACCACCGGAGAGAAAACCTCATTGTAGTCAATACCTTCCTCCTGTGCATAGCTCTTCGCAACCAACCTAGCTTTGAACCGCAATGGAGTGTCCTCAATGCCCTCCTTCTTCGTGTATACCCACTTGCAACCAATTGCCTTCCGCCCCTTTGGAAGCTCAACAAGCTCCCATGTATCGTTCTTATGAAGAGATTCAATTTCCTCCTGCATAGCCACCTGCCACGAATCAGCCTCCGAACTCTGCTCGGCCTCTCTGAATGTAGTAGGCACCAACTCATCGATACTCTCCACCGGAAGTGCATATGCAACTGTGTCGGCATACCATACTGGCATCTGTATGTTTCTCCTCTGTCTCTAAACCGTAATAGAATCCTGAACCTGAGCCGTCGATTCCTGATCCTGCACATTTGTACTCGTATCCTCCGTGTCACCGTCGTGCTCGCCTGGCGTCACCTCAGTCGGCACCTGCATGGATACTGTACCATCTGGACAATGTGGAGCTGCATCGATCTTCACCACCTGTGATATCTCCTCCGTCGGGTCGCCCTCCACCTGATGAGAGCTGGGAAGCTTCAAGATAGAAGCCTCATCAAATGTGACATCCCTACTCAGCACAATCTTCTTATCCACTGGATCCCAAAGCTTGTATCCCTTGACACCACGCTTGAATCCTACAAATATGACCTTCCTAGCTCAAGGTTCCAATTTATCAGTTCATGCAGGGCACCCAAATACCTTGAGCTGGTCATAGTCATGTGCTAGCTTTCCCGACCACATCTCCATAGGGGTTTCCCCCTCAATCGCAGATGAAGGCAGCCTATTAATGAGGTGGCTCGCATATGTAAGTGCCTCAGCCCAAAAAATCTTCTCCAAACTACTCTGCGACAATAAGTATCGGATCTTCTCCAGTGAAGACCGATTCAACCTCTCTGCCACCCCATTTTGCTGTGGTGTATGACTAACCGTGAAGTGTCTCTCTATGCCCTCGTCTCGACATAGCTGCTGAAAGGGGTCAGAAGTATACTCACCACCGTTGTCGGATCGCAACGTCTTGATCTTTCTCCCAGTCTACAATTCCAATCTCTTCTTCCACTCCACAAACAAATCTAGGACTTCACTCTTCTTCGTCATGGTGTACACCCAACAACGCCTAGAATAGTCATCTACAAAAGTGACGAACCAATGTCGACCACCAAGTGATGCAGTCTTGGTAGGACCCTAAACATCTGTGTGCACGTAGTCCAGGATGCCCCTCGTCTGATGAATGGCAGTCCCGAACTTTACTTTCGTCTTCTTGCCAAGAACACAGTGCTCACAGAACTCAATCTTCCTACTCTTGGCTCCCTTCAATAGCCCCTGCTTGCACAATGCCTACAGTGACTTTTCACCTGTGTGCCCCAACCTATAGTGGCAAAGTCTGCTCATGTCCGCTTCTGAAATAGCCGAAGCAACCTGGCCAATCTCGGTGCTTCCCTTCAGATAATACAAATTCCGATTGCGGACTCCCCTCATCACCACCAATGATCCCTTAGTAACCTTCGCTACAGCGTTTTCGAAAGTCACCTTGAATCCCTTCGCCTCCAAAGCTCCAACTAAGATAAGATTTTTCTTCAGTTGAGGAACAAATCTCACCTCCTTCAACTCACGGACTACTCCATCGTGCATCCTAATCCGCACGGTACCTATCCCACAAACGCCACAGGATTGATCATTTCCCATAACAACAACGCCCTCGTCGACTTTCTCAAAAGATGCAAACCAGTCTCGCCTAGGGGTCACATGAAAAGTAGCGCCGGAATCAAGCATCCAATCTGATGCATCCACATGGTTCACCTCCGGAGTAATCAGTAGAGAAAAGCACGAATCATCAGAATCATCGCCTTTCGCAATATTCACCTAATTGGCCTTCGGGCCCTTTTTCTTGCCATTCTCTTTCTCCTTGAGCTTCGGGCAGTCTCTCTTCCAATGTACATGCTCCTTACAGAATGCACATTGATTCTTTGCTAATTGGTGACGGCTTCTTGACTTTGACCTTCCTCTATTACCACCTTTCGGATATGGGCTTCTACCTCTCGTCGACAAGGCCTCTCCTGAAGTACTAGCGCGGGAAGTCTCCTTATCCTTCCTCCTCAAATCGTAATTTGTCAAAGCGTTAGTCACTTCACTATAGCTGATAGAAGATCTCCCGTTCAACAAAGTGAGCACGAAGGTATCATACTCCTCATCCGGTAAGGAGCCCAACAAAATAATCGTCTTGTACTCATCTGATATCTTCTCATCAACATTCGCCAAGTCCGATAACAACTTAGTGTAGTTGTTCACATGAACCACTAGCGAGGTGCCTCTGGACATCTGAAATCTGAAGAGTCTTCGCAGCAAGTGCAATCTGTTCTCAACACTCTTTGTGAGATACTTGTTGTTGAGAATTTCCCACATCTTTATTGCAAACGTCACCCCAATCACATCATATTTCAGCTCCTGTTCCAAACAGGACCTGATCACCCCACAAGCGTTCCTATTTATTTTCTTCCATACCGCCTCATCATATTTAGGTGGCCTCTCGTGGATCATGATGGTCTCTTTCAGATTCTGAGCATTGAACGCATCCTGTACGTCACTCATCCACAAACCAAAGTTGATTTTGCCGTCATACTTCACCACACTAATCTTAGTGTTCTGAAAACCAACTTGTATTGTACTTGCTATCGATTTGCTGCTTTCACCTTCTTCTCCCATTGCGAACTAACTCCAAAATTGTAGAGAAAGAACAAATTTGATAGAAATTAGGAACCACCCAACTGAACCCTAGATTGGATTCCAAATAGAGTTCCTAATCACACGAGGAAAGCGAAATCTCCAACGGCAACTCCTAATGCTATCTCCACCGAAGCCGAGAACTCCAAGAACTAAGCTTCACACAAGAATCTTCCTCCACCAAAAAACCCTAGATCTGAAATCTGGGCTCTGATACCACTTGTTGCGCGCAGCGGAAATTTCGGCAGCACTTCGGCAGCACAACAAGAGAGTCAGATCGCAATAAGAATTCCCGTCTCACCAAGGAGACAAGAATCTGAAGCGGATATCTCAACCAAGTGAGATATCGGCTCTTCCTCTCATCAGTTCTAGGACTGACCTGTCGAGGGATCCTAAAAGCTATTACAATCCCTCACAAATACCTCTCAAAGGGATGCACAAAACCCTAAAAGAGACTACACAAAATCTCCTTAACTGTAGCTACTATTTTTCTTTCTGCAGTCGCCAAACAATTCCGCATGCCCAGTGCGGACAGCCGAAAATTTTTCTCCGAAAAAACTCCTCGCGCTCTGTACTGCACGCCGAAAAAATCCCCAGCCAAAATAACAAAACCTTGCACACAACCCTAGGCTAAACACACCCTCATATTTATAAGAGTGGCACTAGGGGCACACCCCCAATCACAACTCCAACCACACACACTCTCTCATTTGCTACAGTGCACCGGGCCCCACATGAGATTTTAAATTTTTAAAATCTCATGTGGGACCCGGTGCACTGTAGCAATGATAGAGATGGTGTGGTTGGAGTTGTGGTTGTGAGTGTGTCTCTATCATTTTCCTATTTATAAAAGCTCAATTGTGGGTCTTCGGGTACGCGAAACGAAACCGCGTTGGCTCGCGGAAACGGACCTCATTCACGTGGTGGTGGCCCACGTTCACAGTATCTACTGGAGTATGAGTTTTTATGGTTAACTACATTCTTTTATTATTATTTTTATATTTTTATATTTTTTATTTAGTTAACTACATGCTAGCTAGATCACCATAAAATACTCATGAAATATTACGTCTCACTCGTATATGCCTATCAAGAAATAAATGATACCTAACTCCATACGGATCAACTCCACTACTTCAAGAAAATAACAACAGGATGCAATCACAGATTTAGCCAATAAGCCAAATATCTCATAAGAATATATATGTTTTTCCTTTGGCAATATATTTGTTGATACAGTCAGGCTCCAGTAAATTGGGCCAAAAGTTTCCATTTTTTTTCCAAATCGAGGAACTAAATTTCACATATTTTTAGTTTAAATTCCAAACTGAGTTAAAAATTGAGTTCAGTTTTACTACATAATTGGGGAAGTAGATCATTTTCCATCTTTGCATGAAAGTGAATGTTATTAATTAGCAGTCATGTAACGGGATATTCTGATTTATTTCTACAATAACGTTTGACCTTAAAAATACTTCCTGATTTTAGGAGTAATCCAGCTCTATTATGCCCTTGTAGTAATCGCATGAATATATAATCTAACATTTTAGTTCAGTAATTACGACTTTCAATGGTTGAACAGTTACTTAAATGTAGCATATATATTTTAGCACATTAAGCCCGATATTGTAGTTGGACATGTTTTTGTTAATTACAGATCGCATATGCCTTGATATGGACTAAAGTGTAAGCAGAGTATTGTTGGCAGGATATTGTATTAGTTAGATAAATGGTTTAACATATTTCAGAACCCCAGAAACGTGCATGACAACATGAACCAAGAAAAATATTTTGTCAATCTCTCCTTCCCATAAGTAAAAGTATATCCAGGAAACGTTTCCTACTATACATACAATGTCCAAAACTTGCAAATATTTTTTTTTTCTCTATTATATTCTTCAAATTTCCATATGCAGCCCCGCATCTGTTTCCTATTGCTAACTAAAACAAAAAAAAGAAAGAAAAACAAGAGGTTCTTTCGCTCTCTAGTCCCTTGTTCTTGGATTTGGGTTTGTCAGGAAGGTCATGTACAAAAGCTCCGCAAATAAAAGTTTAGTCATCGAGTTGAATCCAATCCCCTTGCTTCAGATACACTCATTATTCTTAGCCTCTTGCAAGAGGAGACGAACATCCTGCAAACACCACATAATATATATATTAGTATTTTAAACCTCACTTAAGTTTGCATAATTAATGAAGTTGTGTTTAGTATATTCAAACTTACCCCCATGGAACATCTCCTACTAGCATCCAATCTCCCTCTTTATCCTCATACGTGGCTGCGTAATCTGATGAAATCAAAATAAACAAGGTTCAAAACTTTGCACATAATTTTTTGTACTGAATATTATATTTAATTAGCACTTGTGCAGAATCAGGCTACTTACCAAAGGAAAAGCAGTTGAACAAATTCTTCAAGCCCCCTCTAAACTCATTGTATCCCTGATACGTGCTTAGGTCAATTTTTCTCAAGTATGGAGCTCCATCCATACTCACTTTGACATATAACCCTCCAATATTATCACCCTCTATCTTCGCCTTTGCTCGAGAGGAACAGTTCTTTCTTGGTAATCGAAGTGGAGGCCATCCCACAACTTGTGCCCTGCACAAAATTAACACGTAATTAACCACCATCAATTAGTACCCAAACGCATCAAAGAATACAAATGTAGCAGCACAAAAACAGCGAAGACATACTTTGTTGCGGTCGCAATTTCTTGATCATCACTTTGCTCGTTGGATCTCTTGGTGCCTCTTGTCTGTACCTCAGATGGGCCTTCAATCCCTGGCAATCCGAGCCTAAGCTCAGTCGCCATTAACTTGTCGATAGCACAGTCGTAGCTCTTTAAAACTTCCATTCTCTTAGCAATGTATACAGATATCTTTGCGTTGTTTGTGTTGTGGAAGAGTGAGTATTATATATATATATAATATATAATATAATATATATAGAAAATGGCTTAGATTTGAGAGGAGACAGTGTCATTATCAAAAAAAAAAAAAATATATATATATAATATATATTATATATATATATATAAAAAGGCTAGATTTGAGAGGAGACAGTGTCATTATCAATAAAGATATCATAATTTGTGTATTGGATGGTAGGGGACAGAGAATATTATGGCGGTTTGGTTGATGGTACAGCAGCATGACGAGGCAATGCTGGTCAACAATGGGGGCAATCTTGGCCGACCACTGATCATAGAATCTCAACCGCTGGATTCGAGGATTTTATGGGGTACAAGGAGCAGCCCATGTGGACTGGTCCATACTTGAGGATCAAAGCATGTGTAAGTTTAATAAGGTGACGTGTTAGTATTCCATGCTAGAGGATCAGAGCATGTGTATGTTTAATGAGGATGCTGTGTTAGTATAAGAGATCCTTTGATGATATAAGAAAAATTATGAGTTCTCTGTGTTAGGATATGTGAAGCATAACTATCAAGAATGCCCTATACTTCAGAAGAGAAGAGGAACAAAGTTGGAATAGGATGAACAGGATTGACGATGGCGAAGTTCAAGCAAAATGACGAAAGAGGCACTTTTCTGCATCGCGGTCGACCGAGCAGGGCGCGACGGTCGACCGCCTATGTGCACAGCTGGGTGCACAGGCCAGAAACTCGTCGCGGTCGACCGAAGGTGGCGCTGCGGTCGACCGCTCAAAGTCCAGAGAGCAACCCAGCTTTCTGTCTTCGTCGCGGTCGACCGAGCATGGCGCTGCGGTCGACCGCCAAAAGTCCAGAGAGCCAGGCAGATTTCGAACAACATCGCGGTCGACCGGAGTCGGATTTTGGCCCAGATTCGAATTTTGACCTGTTTTGATCTGTTTCCTTCTTTAGTTATTTAACCCTTAAGTCTATAAAAGGGTTGATTAGGGCATGATGTATTAAGACGAAAAAAATAGTAAATTTTTCTCCTGCGGCGGCCGTGGACGTAGTTTCTCACATTGAGAAGCGAACCACGTAAATCTTGTGTGTTTGAGATTGTTTGATTTTCTCTCTTCTCTCCTAAATCTCTATTTCCAAATCGCATCAGGGGGGTTGTGCATCCCCAACAAGTGGTATCAGAGCGACCAGGTTCGGCGCGAGCGATTTGAGGTCAGAGACAATGGGATCTGAGAAGGAAACATCCAAGATTGAGAAGTTTGATAGAACAAACTTCGGGTTCTGGAAGATGCAGATGGAAGACTACCTCTATCAGAAGGATTTATCCCTACCATTGGGAGAGAAGCCGACGGATATGAAGGATGCGAATTGGAAGCTATTGGATCGAAAGGCCCATGGAGCGATCAGGTTAACCTTGTCTAAATCAGTGGCGTTCAACATCAAGAATCAGAATACGACGGCGGATCTCATGGCGGCGTTGTCCAATATGTATGAGCAGCCCTCTGCGGTGAATAAGGTACATCTCATTAAAAAGTTGTTTAATTTGAGGATGTCCGAGAGCCAGAAATTCAAGGAACACCTGAACGAGTTTAACGAGATCACGGATCCATTAAACTCGTTCGATCTCAGATCCATTAAACTCGTTCAATATTCAGTTTGACGATGAAATCCAAGCCCTCTTGATACTTGGTCAATTACCCGATAGCTGGAAGGGTACCGTTATCTCGATTAGCGGATCATGTGGCAAATCAAAACTAAAGTTTTCAGAGGTGGTGGACATGATTATGACTGAGGAGATTAGAAGGCAAGAGGAAGAGATTTCTAATTCAGGGTCGGCGTTGAATCTTGAGAGCAGAGGAAGAAATAGAAACAGAAATAGAGGGAATAGCCGAGGAAGACCTAACTCGAGGAACGGGAGGTCAAAGTCCAGAAATCGCAAGAGCAAGAAGGAGATCGATTGCTGGAATTGTGGCAAGTTTGGCCACTATGAGAATCAGTGCCGAGAACCCAAGAAGGACAAGGAGAACAAGACTGAAGCGAACGTGGCCTCAGGAGAATCAGATGATGCCCTAATCTGTTCGTTGGAGAGCAAAACTGAATCGTGGGTGCTGGATTCAGGAGCTTCGTTTCATGCTACCTCAAATAGAGATTTATTTGAGAACTACGTTTCAGGAAACCTAGGAAAAGTCAATCTTGGTGACGATCAGCCCTGTGATATTGTTGGCAAAGGAGTCGTGCAAATCAAGCTCAATGGGTCTACATGGAAGCTGAGCGATGTGAGACATGTTCCTAGCTTGAGGAAAAATCTGATTTCCATAGGACAATTGGCGAAAGAGGGATACGTATCAACCTTTGCATGTGATACATGGAAGGTTACAAAGGGATCCATGGTTGTTGCCCGTGGTACGAAGACGGGATCTCTCTACATGACGATAGATGCACGAGGTTCCATTGCAGTGGCTGAAGGCAGTGAAGACCCAAATTTGTGGCACCAGAGGCTAGGTCACATGAGTAGCAAAGGCCTAAAGGTTATGCAATCGAACGGGAAGTTACCAGGTTTGAGATCGGCTGATATTGACCTATGTGAAAGCTGCATTCTAGGGAAACAAAAGAGAATAAGCTTCAAAAGGGTTGGCAGAACTCCTAAAGAAGAGAAGCTTGAGTTAGTTCACACAGACGTGTGGGGTCCAGCATCAGTACCATCCACCGGCGGAAGGTTATACTTTGTGACATTCATAGATGATCACTCGAGGAAGACTTGGGTCTATTTCATGAAACACAAATCAGAAGTGTTTGAAGTCTTCAAGAGATGGAAGAACGAGACCGGTTTGAAGATCAAGAAGCTTCGTTCTGACAACGGAGGCGAGTATGAAGACTCAAAGTTCAAGAGGTTCTGTTATGACAGCGGCATTAGATTAGAGAGGACAGTGCCAGGTACACTCAGCAGAATGGCGTAGCAGAACGGATGAACAAAACTTTAACTGAGAGAGCCAGAAGTATGCGGTTACAAGCAGGTTTTCCAAAGTAATTCTGGGCAGAAGCAGTCAACACAGCTGCCTACTTGATCAACCGGGGCCATCAGTGCCTTTGGAGCACAAAATACCTGAAGAAGTATGGAGTGTAAAGCAGGTAAACATTTCTCACCTGAGAGTATTTGGTTGTGTTTCTTATGTTCATCTGAGTGATCATGCAAGAAAAAAACTTGATCCTAAGTCTCTGAAATGTTTCTTTGTTGGCTATGGCGGTGATGAGTTTGGCTACAAGTTCTGGGATGAGCAGAATAAGAAAATCATCAGAAGCAGGGATGTGGTCTTTAATGAAACAGTCCTCTACAAAGACCGTGATGTCGTTCAATCCACCAGTTCAACACAGCGTGATCCCACATACTTCGAGTCAGATGATGCCTCAGATGGAGACAATCCCGAAGTTAGTTCTGATGAAGAAGAAGAGTTGATGGATGAGACCACTTCAGAAGGGGCAGATGAAGATGGAGAGACTATTTCGCCCGTCAGAGAGTTGAGGCGGTCTGCTAGAGTCCCCAAGCCCAATCCAAAGTATCCATCAGCCCAGAGCTCATCTTAACTACCTATTATTGAGTGACGGTGGAGAGCCAGAAAGTTATGATGAGAGCCTTTGAGTGTATGATGCGAGCAAGTGGGTGCTCGCCATGAAAGATGAAATAAAATCCTTAAACACCAAAAAGACATAGGAACTTGCGAAGCTACCAACAGGGAAAAAGGCCTTGAGCAATAAATGTGTGTACAGAATCAAAGAGGAACATGATGGTTCCAAGAGATACAAGGCCAGATTGGTGGTTAAAGGATTTCAGCAGAGAGAAGGAGTTGATTACACAGAGATCTTCTCTCCAGTAGTCAAACTAACTACCATCAGAACAGTCCTGAGTATTGTTGCAGCTGAAGATCTACATCTCGAGCAGCTAGATGTAAAGATAGCTTTCCTCCATGGTGATCTAGAGGAAGATATATATATGCAGCAGTGAGAGGGGTTTACTCAGAAGGGAAGAGAGAAGATGGTATGCAGATTGAAGAAGAGCTTGTACGGCCTAAAACAAGCTCCAAGGCAATGGTACAAAAAGTTTGATGGATTCATGCACAGGAACGGTTACTCCAGGTGCAATGCTGATCATTGCTGTTTCGTCAAAGAGTTTGACAAAAGTTACATCATCCTGCTCCTATATATCGACGACATGTTTGTAGCCGGTTCAGATATGAAAGAGATCAAGAAGCTGAAGAAGCAGCTGTCGAGTGAGTTTGACATGAAGGACCTAGGCGCAGCGAAGCAGATATTGGGAATGAAGATTAGCAGAGACAAACTCTTAGGCACACTATGACTATCTCAGGCCGAGTATATTCGACGGGTGCTTGAGAGATTCGTGATGAGCGGTGCTAAGGCCGTTAGCACACCGTTAGCTAGTCATTTCAAATTAACTAAGGAGCAGTGTCCCGAGACTGATGAAGAGAAAGACTACATGGCTAAGGTTCCATATGCTTCAGCCATTGGAAGCCTTATGTACGCCATGGTATGCACGAGACCTGACATTGCCCATGCAGTGGGAGCCGTGAGCAGATTCATGTCAGATCCAGGAGAGCAGCACTGGGAAGCAGTAAAGTGGATTCTGAGATACCTGTGAGGTACAATAGAAGATTGTTTATGCTTCAGAAGAGGCAAGTTAGTTCTGCAGGGTTTTGTTGATGCAGACTATGCTGGTGAGATAGACCAGAGAACGAGCACTACAGGATATGTATTCACTTTGGGCTCTACAGCTATTAGCTGGGTTTCTCAGTTGCAGAAGATCGTTGCTTTATCAACGACAGAGGATGAATATGTTGCTGTGACAGAGGCGAGCAAGGAGATGATATGGTTGCAGGGTTTCTTGGAGGAGCTGGGACAGAAGAGTGAGAAGAGTGCCTTACATTGTGATAGCCAGAGCATAATTTATCTGGCAAAGAATCCCGCTTTTCATGCAAGGACCAAACACATACAGATCCGCTACCACTTCATAAGATCAACGTTGGACGAGGACATGTTGGAACTTGTGGAGATTCAAGGAAGCAAGAACCCAGCCGATATGCTTACCAAGGTTGTCACTACAGAGAAACTGAAGTTGTGTTCAACTTCAGTTGGCCTCAGCACTTGATGATATGGAGGCCGTCGCCGCAGAGAGAGCTGAAAGAGATTGATAGTTAGTCTCCAAGTGGGAGATTGTTAGAATATGTGAAGTCTAACTATCAGACATGCCATATACTTCAGAATGAAGAGGAACAAAGTGGAACAGGAGGAACAGGATCGACGACGACGAAGTTCAAGCAAAACGACGAAGAAGAGATTTTACAGCTTTGCGGTCGACCGACCATGCGCCCGCCAAAAGTCCAGAGAGCCAGGCAGATTTCGAACAGCATCGCGGTCGACCAGATGTGGTGCGGCGGTCGACCGGAGTCGGGTTTTAGCCCAGATTCGAATTTTGACCTGTTTTGATCTGTTTCCTTTTTTAGTTGTTTAACCCTTAAGTCTATAAAAGGGTTGATTAGGGCATGGTGTATTAAGACGAAAAAAATAGTGAATTTTTCTCCAGCGGCGGCCGTGGACGTAGTTTCTCACATTGAGAAGCGAACCACGTAAATCTTATGTGTTTGAGATTGTTTGATTTTCTCTCTTCTCTCCTAAATCTCTATTTCCAAATCGCATCAGGGGGGTTGTGTATCCCCAACACTCTGAACAGATATTGGATGGTTTTGAATGGTGATCATTAGTTTCAAATCAGTGGTCCAATTGATCTATTAGGTAGCTTTCTGATCATTTTTCCTTTGGCTCCTTATGCAATTTGCACTATTGCATCTTCATAGGGAACCGGTATTAGTTCTTCTAAACATGATAACAACGGTATTATGCAAATCACACGTAGTTTGTTTAAACTATTCTCATAATAAGTATCACGCGCTCATTACTAAGTACTCTCGTTGAGTAGCAGTCACCCAATTATCGTGTTTGTTTGTCTCAAAACAGTTTGTTGCACTTAAACATCCTTTTTTTAAGGATTCGGATCCTCTCCACTACAAAAAAGTACTAAAGACATCACTACTTTTACTCTCATTCATTGATTTATAACAATTAATTATTATAACAGATCTCTTATTTTTACTTAAGTCTAATCTTCTTTCGTAAATCATATCTCTGGCCTTCTCTCTCTTTCTTTTTACTATATTTTATTTCCGCACTAGTTTTTATCTTGTTTTTTGTTTCTTTTGTGTACTTCTCGGTCTCCCTTCTTCTTTTCGCTCCTTTTATCTCTTGTTTTTCCCCTTTTTTAAAACACCTTTTATTTTTTATTTTCCCATCTAAACCAATTTTCTTCTAATTTTTTCTACTCTCAAGTATATTTTTTGCACTCTAATTTTTAGAGAAAAAGTTTTTTTATTTTACTTGATCAATATATTCAAAATATTTTCGTTATCATTTTATAAATAAAATTATAGTTAACTCTTTGATCTTTAATACTTGAAACGAACATCGATGAGACATGTCTTATTTAACAAAAATGCGAGGTTTTGGTAATACTTTGAACCCAAAACTGAAAATAAAATGCATTATATAAATTACTCTAGCATAGGCTACAAACATGAACCATCCAATAAAGAAGAATTAACATTGAAAATCAACATCTGATCAACTAAGAAGTTTTCTACATAATCAACAAAAATGTGAGAACTACTAAACAAAGAAACTTCTAATTTGAATCAATTATCTTTCACATTCTTTATTAATAAAGTCCCACATCTTGTCACCTGAATTAAAATAAACATGCATTAATATATATAACTAAAAAAGAAAAATAATCGATTGATTTTTCAATTATGGAACTAACCTCTCCGAGTTTAACATCTACAAGACATTGTGATTTTTTTTCATTTGACATTATAGTATAACAAGTTGAAGAATGTGACTGGCCTATAGAATATTATTAATATATAAATTAGTGGTTACAACTAGAAAATGCTTAAAAGTATAATAAATTCATCACTATAACTATTTAAAATGTACCATCAACAATTCTGTGATGCTAGGGTGATCATTACTCTAGCTATAACTCATACATGCTAATTTGGATGGAACCTCAACTCCCTATTATCAAGTTAAGAGGGCATATAATGAGTTTCTTCAGTAAGTCATTTTTTAATGAAAAAGTTACAAAAAATATACATCACCTTGTGTACAACATACGAGGATTGTGGAGATGAATGATGTATGTTTGGTCCATGAACGTCATGGTCCTTGTAAAATGGAAAAAAAAAATGAAAAAGGAAAAGCACTTTATTTAAGTTAATAGCCTAGCAAAAAGCAACAAGAATTAAGTATTGAAAAGTCATGAATACCTTCAGCATCTGCGTTTCATACTTCTCATTGACTATAGTATTTTTCCTTCTTTTTGATTGTCCCTCAACCCAACCTATTGGTCTTCGACATCTTCTACCTAGCTCCCTTTCTCTTCTTAAGACCTTTTGCTTTGGTAATATTTGATACCAATATAGGATTAGGGTCATCCACATTAAATCTATCACTGGGATTAGAGTTGTGATCTTTGCTTGTGCCTTCTTTATTAGCTATATGTGTATCATCATGCAAAATGTGTTCTATATTTTCACTCATTTCCCTTGTAGTCATATACATCATATTGAATGTTTTTTTACTTTACCTTGACAAGAGTTAAACAAAAACTTCTATATCGATTTATCACTGCTAATTTAGGATCCATAGATATAATTTCTTCATTGTTGTTGTGAATAATTTCTTTTTTTTACATGACCCGACTTAAGATATATTGGTATGGACTGCAATGAATATCCAACAAATTGAAAATTCACTAGTGCAAAGATGGCATGTCCCAACGATTGTAACTGTTGGGGAAGGTGATGTCCCCAACGAGTGAAAAATCTGCACCAATGGTTCTCACTGATGGTCCAAGTAAATATTTAATTAAATACTAAAAAAATAAGTTAAATTATAAAATAATGACACTAACTGTTGGAAACGTTGGTGCAAGTTTCTGCACCAATAGTTGGAATCGTTGGTGCAAGCTTTAACACCAACGGTTTCAACTATTAGTGCTGAAACTTGCACCATTGGTGTGGATACTTGCACCAATGGTTCCAACTATTGGTAAATTGTTTTTTTTTTTGCTTTTTGTTATTTGTTTTTTTTATGATTCCTCCTACCATGCTTACAATTCATTTCCCACAAAAATACATAATCATCCTTGTTATAACACTTCAATTATTGAATAATAATCTCCATTTAGTAGCAAACAAGTGTCTTTCATTAACTACCTAATTAAATTAGTTTACCACTTCGAGATAACCAATAGTCCCCAGCTCGGACGACTCACAGGAGACTGACATGCGCTAGATTGGCTGCGGAAGACCGGTACCCATTGACTCTCCTAGAAATCAAACTCCCAATGCGACCTACGGGCGGACCACCTATGTCGCGGTCGAACATCGTCGACGAGGCTTACGCGATAATGGCAGTTATCTTCTTCAGTGCCCCTCTCGCGAGGTAGAAGGTTAAGCAGACTACTGCAGGCGACCGCGCGGCTGTACAGCTGGTCGTCATCACATTAAATGCATGTTTAAAATCATCATTTCTCCATCCCCAAAGATCTTTATAACACATCAAAACATGTTTGCACCACGTGCCTACTGTCACTTCACTTTAAACGCCAAAGTGACTCTCGCCACTAGGAAGCCAACACCTGTAAAGCTATTACTGACTCAGCCGCCAGCCCATACTCAGTCGAAGTTACCAAATCACCTCTCTACTACTACTATAAATGGGACGACTATTCTCAGCACGGGGGATAAGTAATTTTTTCCTTCTCCAAAAGCTCAAGAGCTTCTACACTTCATTTTCTTCTCCACTTAAGCAAGTTACTGACTTAATCGCTGGAGGAACAACTGGAGAACCCAACTCCGCCCTTTTACGAGTTCTTATATGTGCAGAGAAGAATAGCTCGCTTCGAAACTAGATATTTGGAGGAGTTAGAGGACTCCCGACAACCTAACCCCCCCCCCCCCCCCCCTGGTTATTAGCATAAACAAACCTGCTCATAACATATATATTCCCACAGATATACATAATTAACATATTCACAACATATATATTCCCACGCATAAAGTTGAAACAAAAGATTGACTAGAATCAAAATACGACAATTTATAAACTACTTAATGTTAGACCCTAGAGGGGGGAGGGGGGTGATTAGGATCTTACGCTAATCTAATCTGATTTTATGCCAATTAAAACTAATTAATAAATTATTCTTGCAAGATAGATATATAATATGTTACAAGTAAGAATAAGCAATATGAACAAAGAGCGATATCCTAGCAATGTGATATATATTGAAATATTACAAGGATATATACATATCACAAGGATAAACAATCTAAACTAAAAATACAATTGTGATAGGGCAATATAAACAATGTAAACACACAATATGATCATAGAGTTTGGACCTTCCATCCTACGTCTCCGCTCCCCACTCCCGGGGAGAAATCCACTATCACAACCGGGTTTTCTACGCTCTCTGATCCTGCTGGGGTCCTCTCCTATGAGGGCCTTACAGCTGCTGCTGCTGGGGTGCCGAAAAAGGCCTCTTATTCTTACCCTTATCCTTAATATTTGTTTCTTTGTCCTTCTGGAATATAGCTGACTCATTCTCCTGTGATGTGGCAGCATCCTACCTCTCATACTGAATAGAACCACCTAGAAATGAGGTATCGACGAAGGTTAGGGCGAAGTCTTGCTAAAAACATCTGTGCCTGGCGTTCTCCCGTCTGTCACATGCCCGTGAAGTGAAGCAAGCTCATAAACTTACTCTCAAAATCAGCTACTGACATATCTTCACGAGATAATCTGGACAACTCAAGCTCTTTCCCGGCCCGTGCCGCGGAAGAGATATACTGCTCATCAAAGAAGTAGGTGAAATCCTCTTAGGTGAGGGTCATCCTCTGATCTGGAGTAAACTGGAGCTGATACCACCTCCCTGCATCCCCATTGTGACTGTAAGATGTCAGTCTCTGCTTCTGAACCGAAGTCACATTCAGTATCTCAAGAATGTTACTCACATCCTCCTTCCATTTATGTGCTGCAAGAGAATCTGATGAACCTTGAAACTCTGGTGCTCTCATCTTCTGGTATCTCTCTACTATGAGGAGCCAAGCCTCCTGTTCTGTGGCTTTATCAGCAACTGCCTGTGGGGTGGGCATCCGTGTGCCCTATGGAAAATCCTCTGCAATGTGAGTAGCTGGTGCAACCGGTGCTGGAACTACTAGTGGTGGTGGTGTGACATGATTCGTCATGAGCTCCTCAAGTGCTACCATCCTAGAGGCTATGGAAGCCATCAAATCTATCAAGTACTGGGGAGCCTGTTGCGGCTCAGGTGGAGCTTGCTGCAGCTTTGCCTGATCAGCTCTCCGGGTACGAGGTCTACCACGTCCAGCCATCTAAGCATATAGAAGAAGGTTTATAAGTCCTAGAACAAAACATATAAGAATTTCATATCATATATTATTCACTCAAATACTTTTAATATCACAAAAAAAATATTTGTAATTTTTGAACACGCGTACATAACATCCTCACTCATTCTAGAATTTCTAGCGGACTCTATACACGAATCTTAAGAAACTCTACTCTAACTCCACAACTCAACACGTGATGATCCTAAGGATACTGGAACTAGAGCTCTGATACCAACTGTGATGCTCCTAGTTTTAATAAGGCTGCAGTCCAAGGTAAAACTAAGAATGTCAAACCTGTCAAGCACCAAACACCATGCTACGACATGCTTCACCATCACAGTCACTACCTATCTAGTAGAATCAACAACAGGTGTAGGTACAAAACAGGTAAAAGAGAGTATACAGAAAGGAAACTAAACAAAGATACTCAGAAAAATATTTACTACCACTGATATAAATGGATAAGTCTCTAAAAAGTTAATATCTGAACTGAATATAAATGTCCCGACATAAGAATCAAATGAAATGATATTAAGGCACATTGCCTATACAAAACTAGAATAAAAACTCAAATATGAAATGATATTAAGGCACATTGCCTATACAAAACTAGAATAAAAACTCAAATGTTTCATAAATACATTTATTGTGGAGTTCTGACATAAACTACTAACAAAAATTAAAAATGGTAACTAGAACAACTCCATCAAGCTACGGCTCTCCGTGCACCTGACTCGTTACCTGAAAGTGGGGAAACAATGAATGTCAAAGCGCTATAGCAAGTAACATCTTAACCAACCCCAGGGGAAAGGGCCAGAAGGATAAGAAAATATCTGATAATACATATAAATAGCCAAATATCGACTGTAAAAATAAAATAGAGGTTTGACGTTTAGAAATTTACAACATGAGCATAGATACGCCTTCCTTAGCTTAAATTGTAAATAGCTAAATACCAAATTCAAAAACTACAACATGGAGTAATAACTCTATCTCCAACCAAAATATCAATGACCTGTCATATGTCAATTATATACCCAACTCGTGGTCTGCAATAAATAAATGCTCAAAGTATAATCTGCAATAGCTTAAAGTCCAACATGAGGACTGTAGTGGATTATAGTCCAACACAAGGACTTTGATGATTATAGTCCAACACAAGGACTTTGATAGTTTATAGTCCAACACAAGGACTTTAATAGTTTATAGTCCAACACGAGGACTTGATAGCTTATAGTCCAACACGAGGACTGTAATATGCAAATAGTGTCAGAAATTACATATATACCATTCATCCTCATGCTCCGGTGAATAAATCTAAGACTCATATCTGAAGTCAACTCATGTATACCAATCTTAGTGTATAACAAATCCATATAACCCAGATATTTTGCCAGCCACACAAACCTAAGTATAACAGGACAAAAGCAGTAAAAAAATCCCCCAGCGGTCAACCGTGACCGGAGCAGAAGCTTACTGCTTCAGTGCACGACATGCGATCTACCGCCACGATCGACCACGTAAAAGTAGAAACCCTAGTTCAGGTTTCTGTTCTACGTGGTTTGATCCAAAAACTTTCGTGCCATGTTTATATACATTATCAATCCTTCGTAAGTGATTTAGCATAACCAGAACATGTGAATTTCAGTCTAATCACTATAGATAAAACGAATCAAATCTTAAACATGTATATTTTATGTCGAAATCTTCAAAAACAAAAATCTTTCTTACAAAACTCTTGTTAGAAATAAACTCAGATCTAAATCTGTATTAAGAATTTTGTGGGTGAGCTTTATTAACTGAAAACACATTCTCTTTGTAAAAATACAACATATAGATCTATTTTTATACATAATCTAGTATATTAGGCTCACAAATCATATGAAAAACATTATTAAAACATTTAAAAACATGGGTATAGGGTTGGGCGAGATGAAACTCACCTGAGGGATGATGAACAACTCCACAAAAACGCTAGAAAAATATCCTCCTACGCCGAAAACCACTGGATCCCGCTCAAACTCTTCAAAATCCGCCGAAATCACCAAGGAGAAGGGGTTAGGGTTTGCAAGAGGGAAGGAAGAGCCTGCTAGGGTTTTTTTTATGGTGAAGAAGAAGCTCTCACGAATATAATATTTATATATGAGCCCACAAACCCGACCCAAAACCCAATAAAACTCAAACTAGGAAAAAAATGGCAAAACTGCATACGGTCGATCGTCACGGTCGACCACGCAAGAGATAGAAGCTTTCTGCTTCTGCTGCGCGCCTGGTGGTGGACCGACACGATCGACCATGTAGAAAATTTCCTGTTGGTGCATGTTGTTTGTGTGCTGGTCTTATCACTCGATCTTTCTCATATAAATACACATGTTTGATCCCCAAACACTTAATATCACATTCATCTATGATATAAACTTATATTTCACAATAAAAAAATTCATTCACTGTATTTTATGGGGTTTTACAAAACTCCATCTTTAGCAACTGCTGGACTTCTGATTTGTGCTCTTTCCTTTGCAGCTATCAACATATCATCCAAATATAACAACAAATTCGTTAGATGCCTAGTCGCCTGTAAAAGACACAATCATCATACTCACATCGATTGAAGCAGGCCTTGATCATGAATGAGTCGAAGCGCTTGTACCACTGCCTCGGAGATTGTTTGAGCCCGTACATAGACCTCTTAAGAAGACAAACCTTGTCCTCTTCACCTTCGCGGAGATATCTCTCAGGCTGCTTCATGTAAATTTGCTCCTCCAATTCTCCATGCAGAATTGTTGTTTTAACGTCTATCTGCTCTAACTCCAAATCATATTATGCAATAATAGCCAACAACAAATGAATGGGTGTATGTTTGACTACGGGAGAAAAAATCTCACTGTAGTCCACTCCTTCCTTCTGAGCATATCCCTTGGCAACCAACCTTGCATTGAATTGCCCACCATCTTTCTTCTGAAAGATCCACTTGCAATTAATCGCCTTTGAGCCTCTTGGAAGATTAACCAAAACTCATGACTGATTCTTCTCCAAATACTCCATCTCCTGCTTCATGGCTGTAATCCACTTGTCATGATCATCTGCTTTAATGACCCCTCTGTAGCTACATGGGTCTCCAGCTTCTATGAATAAAGCAAGAAATATGTGATCATCGTCTTCCCAACCATATCTAGTAGGTGGCACCACTTACGGATCGAGCGTCTCAACGCTATTGGTTGATCCTCTTGTATAGTAGCTCTGTCTCCATCGCCAGTTGGAGTCTCATTGGTAGGCCTACTAGAGCTTGTAGGGCTTTTTAAAAACTCTACGTCCTGTACCCGAGAATCTATAAAAATCATCCAGAGCTCCACCTTACGCCTTGTCTTCTGTCTTCGAAACTGCTCGCATGATATCATCTTCATCAAAGACCACATCTCTACTGGTAAAGGCACTGTGAGTCTCAAGATCCATAACCAGTACCCTTTGACTCTAGAAGTGAATCCTATGAAGATACACTGTCTCGACTTGGACTCCAGCTTTTTTTTCTTCTGACTGTCTACAAGACTATATGCTAGACAACCAAATATATGTAAAGTCGAATAGTCCATTGATTCTCCTCGATATATCTCCTTTCGGATCTGAAGATCAACAACTATAGATGGTGACCTGTTAATTAAATAACACGCATGATTTACCGCTTCCACCCAATAATCTTTGGACATGTCAACTTGTAGCAAGAGACTACAGGCTCTTTCCATCAGTATCTGATTCATGCGTTCAGCTACTCCGTTTTGTTCTAGTCGTCCTGACACACTTAACTAATGCTGGATGCCTTCATCAGTTAAGTACTCTTTGAATTCCCCAGAGGTAAACTCACCCCCATTATCTAACCTCAAGACTTTCAATTTTAGCCCCTTCTAATTTTCCACCAATGCCTTCCACTCCTTGAACTTCTTAAAAACCTCAGACTTCTACCTCAAGAAATAGACCCAAAGCCTTTTGTAGAAATTATCAATTAAGGTAACATAATACCTCTCACCCCCAATGGATGCCTTCAGTGAGGGCCCCCATACATTAGTGTGGATAAGATCTAGCAACCCCTTGGACTTATGCTACAAAGTAGAAAAAGATACTCTACGCTGCTTCCTCATAACACAATACTTACAAAAGTCAAGTTTACATTGAGTTATTCCTAAAAGCACGCCCTTGCCATGGAGTACTTGTAG
The DNA here is from genome assembly GCF_001876935.1 of Asparagus officinalis. NCBI lineage: Eukaryota > Viridiplantae > Streptophyta > Magnoliopsida > Asparagales > Asparagaceae > Asparagus > Asparagus officinalis. The sequence continues at coordinate 97,006,659 of NC_033800.1, forward strand.
ACCCCTTTCACTCATGTGTCCTAGACGCATGTGCCAAAGTCTCGATCGATCAGTCTTCTCTGTTGTGGCTGAAACCTCACCCTCAATGACGCTACCTATGAGTTTGTACAAGTTCCTCTTACGCTCTCCTTTCATAATAACAGTAGTGCCCCTGAAGACTATAATAGCTCCACCTTTACCACTGAACTGGTACCCTAGAGCCTCAAGAGCTCCTAGCGAAAGAAGATTTTTCTTTAAGTTCGGAACATACCGAACATTAGAGAGAGTCCTTTCTTGTCCATCGTACATCTTCATCCTGACATTCCCAATGCTAACAATCCGACACACTGCATCATTCCCCATGAGAACCGATCCTCCAGAAATAGGCCTGTAAGTGCTGAACCATTGCCTCCTTGGGCACATGTAATATGTGCATCCTGAATCAAGTAACCAATCATCAATATACTTTCCCATACCAGACTCCACAGGTAGTACGTCACAAGGATCTTCTACGATACCAGCATGGTTATCCTTACCCTTAGTGTTGTCAGTCCCGGCATCCTATTTCTTCAAGTACTCCTTTTACGACTTGCAATCCTTCTTGAAGTGACCTGATCATTTGTACAAAAAACAAATGACAGAACTATAATTTCCTTGAGTCTTTAGCAGCTCCTTGCCCTTCAACTTCCCTTTCTTTACATTGGCCAATAGACCTAAAGATTCCTCCATTGTGTTCGTCTTCTGATGAGTTCATTATTCTGAAGCACCGAGATGACATCTTCCAACTCCAAAGTCTCCTTCCTATACATGATGTAGTCGCCAAGTGATTGTAATTGGGTGTAAGCAAACACAGAAGAGCATGGTCTTCTTCTTTTAGCTTTACCTCAAGAGCCAATAGATTGCTAATAATCCTATTGAAGATGTTCAAGTGTTGTAGAATAGGTGTATCTTCCTTCATCCTAAGTTCATAGAGCTGCTTCTTCTTGAAGAGTTTATTTGATAAACTCTTCGTCACATACAAGCTTTCCAACTTGCACAACATAGCCACAGTCGTGCTCTCGTTCATAACATTGTAGAGTATCTCATCTGACAAGCACAGGATAATCGTAGCCTTTGCGTGGAAATCCATGTATTTCCGCTCATCTTCATCCAAAGTGGATGGCTTCTTCTTAAAATCGTGTAATGACCGTAAATTTTGATACTAGTTAAAATAATTTTCTAATATTTTAAAATAGTTAATTATTATTTTTTTAAAAGAGTATTTGTATTTTTCTTGATTTTCTAGATTTTCTAGATTTTCTATAATTTAAAGTCTAAGTTTTATATTCATTTAAATGATATTAATATTTATAAATTAATTTTGTACGATGAAATTTTTTGAAATTAATCCGTTGTATTATTAATACTACTACATATTATTTTAAAAATACGTTGTATTATTATTATTAATTACATATTATTTCGTATAATATGTTGTATTATTAATTACATATTATTTGTGTAATTTATTGTATTATTTTAATTATTACGTATTAGTTGTCATATTAGTACAACTGGTATGTTTTTCTATGTGGATAATTATCCCATAATTATTTGATTTTAAATATAAGAAATTTTATTTTTATTTAATTATTCTTGTTTAATTATATAATTTCTTATATTATTTCCATTATTACGTATTATCAGTTGTAATACTACAACTGGTACGTTTTAATGTGTAGAAAATTATCAAATAATTATTTATTTTATTTTGAAATTATTATCATTTTTAAATATTTTTCTAAACCCTAACCACGACAACGACCAAGTTCGAGGTGGAGAAATTTGACAGCAAGTCAAATTTTTTCTTGTGGAAGATGTGTGTCATGACGTCACTCGTGAAGGAAGGGGTCCATAGATCCCTAGACGATTTGTCACGCCCCGCTTCACAAAATACCCAGGAATCGGAACGTGAACAAGCTCGCGTTGTATTAGATTAAGGAGAATAAATAAAATAATCGTTTCTCGTCAACCCAGTATAAGGGCATGTTTGACCCGTATATTATGTCTTGGATGATATTTATTTGTGATATGTATTATTTTATACTGGATGGTCTTTATATTCTTACTATTATGATCGGGGACCTGTGACTTTGCATTGTATTTATTTACAGACGCTTAGCGTATTAGGTTGAGGAGAAATAATTATTTTATTTACTATCCTTAATCTAATACGTCACCGACTTGTTCACGTTCCGATTCTCGGGTATTTTGGGAAGTGGGGCATGACAAATCGTCTAAGGATCGCTGGACCCCTTCCTTCACGAGTGACGCCATGACGCGCATCTTCCATAAGAAAAAAATTTGACTTGCTGTCAAATTTCTCCACTTCGAACTTGGTTGTTGTCGTCTTGGTCACCATAGTAGCTTTGATACCAATGGTTGGAGTATGCAATACGCGGAAGATAAAACTTAAACAATCAAGAAACCTCAAATCTACCAAACAATCAAGACAAATAACAAACAACAAGATTTAACGTGGTCCCAAGCGATTAAGATGATCCGTGTCGTCCACGGGGAGAAGGGGAAGATCTTATTTCTTTTGAGAAGAGATTACATGAAGTTGAAACTACACACCCCTAACAATAGTGGAATATAGATCTCTCTTTTTTATTTCTTCTTCTTATTGTTAAATCCATGGATTGATACAATATATATAGAGATTGATTTTGCTCAATCCTATTAGAACTCTAACTTGAATCCTAATTAGATTTCTCAATTCAATTATTTTAGTCAATCCAATCCTAATTAGGATAGTATAACTAATCCTAATTAGAGTATAAATTTAATTCTGCTTCTCAATTGATTTGAGTCATCATGAACTCAACACACTCGAACTACAAAATATTCAAGTTATATTAATAACTCTTTGAAATATATCGGTAACTTTAAATAACTTAAATTTATTTTGGTTATTTATTTTTATTTGTTCCATGTTCAAGATTTGTTATGCATGTTCATTTCAAGTAAGCAAGTAAAGTGATACAGTTATACAGTCTTTCTTATGTTTAAACCAACCACGCATTTATGATACATGTTACCTGTGCACAAACCACTTCCTCATTTCACCATTGCTAGATGACTTTCTAACTATCCTAGTTTGCACAACAGTGGTGAATTCCTACCTTCCACACCTACTTTCAAGCACATCAGAATTCAGTGATCTTCTGTAGATGGAGTTCATGTTGACCAACTTGTTTATCTTTTTATTTAGTTCCCTTTTAGTTTTCTTAACACCAGACCTTGTTGTTTATGCTCATCATTCCGTTGTTATGTACTAACTTTAATGTACGCAACTGTTACAGTAGTTGTTTTAGACTGACAAGGCCATGTGATCTAGTTATCATACATTTCAAGTTGATGGTATTGATATCAGACTCATGATATTGTTTATGTTATTCGTTGTATATGGAAATTATTCATATTTATTGAATATGTTATTTCCACTGTGCAATTATATTGTATATTTGTTTATGCTATATATTAGTTGCTTGCATTTGATTTTTTGTATGATTCTACGATTCTGTTCTAAGTATGGTAGATGAAATGTATGCCCTGATCATTGTTAGGGTGGTGTTTGGCCTGATTGTATATGTTTCCTAGACTAGTCATGTGCCCTTTAAGTACTTCTAGGAGACGCGACGCGACATACTTTCTGTGTGAGAATCAAGTTTATGTATGTAGCATACTCACTTCCAGCATCATCAATACATGCAAACTAAATAAATACATTAGAAGTGAAGAATTCAACCAACAGATCAAATCAAATAATAATTATGATTTGTAAGTACTTCATTGCATATAGGTTCTCTAGCTTGAATTTGAGAATAGCTTGAAATTATCCTAGATGGCGGATGAATAGGGTAATCAAACAATATTATGCAATTAATGAAATTCAATGCAATTTAAGACATAATATTATGGGCAAATAAAATTTCCTTTAATACAAATATCAGGTGTTCGCATGCGCAACTCATCCTGAGCGTTTAAAGCTCGCAAGAACAAAACTTATTTGGCTTGTTCACCTGCACCAAATAGGCTTAGTCAAGCTCGCCTGAATGCTTTACTTCACAGGCAAAGCAAAGCTCACCTAAATAGTAGACTTCACCTGAAAAGAAGTGAGCTCGTCTGAATGCTTTAATCGCCCACACGAGTCAAGCTCGCCTGTAGGAGGTTCATCTGCATGAACCAAGCTTGTTAACAGGGTTTAAGCTCACCTCAATGCTTAAGGGTTCACCTGATAACCTCGCCTGTTCACTTACCTCACCTGAGCATTTAACTACCTCACAAGCTTGCGTGTAAGCTCGCTTGAGCATTTAACTCGCTCTCAAGTTTGCCTGAGCGGTTAAAACAACTTACTTGAATTGTGGGAGTGGTTACGCCCACTTCCCATGATTCAAGGGGTCGGTTATGATCCCTCTTAGCTATAAATTGCCTTTGACGGCTACAGAGAAGGGGATTGGAGATTTTGAGATTAAAAATCTTGGATTTTTGGCTCTTGGCATTGATTTGGAGATCTAACTCTTGGCTCTTTGCAAATTCTTCCATTTTGACCTTTTTGAGATCTAAATCTCTTTGACAATCGGTCTTTTGGGTGATAAAAGAACCGATCTTTGCCTATTTTGAGCATTCAATCTTGATTTCAAGCTCGGATATTCGAACTCAATCAACAGAACTTCTACCACGCACTGAAGTTCATTCGCAATCTCGATCAAATCATCCAAGGGAAGCAATCTCTACGCAAGCGTTCGAGGGAGGCATCCTATCGCTACCAAAGAACCCACGTTAAACAAGAAGAGATCAAATCAACTCTCTTCGCTTCTGTGTAAAAGTGATTCTGATTTGTAATAAACATTTTTATTAATACAAATTTGAGATTACATTTTACAACAAATAGGAGATGGCGACCACAGTGGGAGAAACTATTCTTTCAAACGTGATGGTGGTGGCATAATTTGACAAGATTATGACGGGGAAGACTATTAAGTCCCTAGTACTTGAGTTCGATCAAGCTAAGTATGAAGAAATACTTATCCTCAACTTCTTTTGGCGGCAAGACGTCACGAAGGTGCCGCAATATGGTGCGCGTGACTCAGCCCAAATCAACTAAGGTTAATGAGCCTGAAAGCCCTACCCGAGCAATCAATGGGAGTTCTAATTCCCCCAAGACAATTGAGGCCGATCAAAATGTCAAGAATGCAAGCCAAGGGGCTAATCGTTGGGTTGTCAAGAAACCCACGAAAGCTCCTGTGCTCGAGGAGACAACAGTTCGTGTCGGTACGGACCATGCCTTCGTCGTTAGCATGAACACTCCTCTCTCAAAGAGAGCCAAGCAACGGCGATGACAAGCCCTCACTCGCCATAAGGAATGTGCTCTCATCTCCTATGACGGCCTGAATTACTATTTAGACCTGAAAAAGGCCATTCAAGAATGCAAAGTTCTTAGTTTTGGTGAACTTTGTGTAGTTCCAAAACTGGCGAATTCAGCATTTCAGGCAAGCCTAGCAATGCAGGAAGGCTTCACTCTGCGAGCAAAGTTCCCAATTCTAGCGAACTGTGCAAAATAAGGGAACCCATCAATTTAGGCGGGTTTCGCTTTACTGGCCATGTTCCTAATTCTAGCGAACTGCGTCAATCAGGCAAACCCATCTACTCAGGCGAGCTTCGCTCCACTGGTAAAGTTCCAAAATCTGGCGAACTACCCAAATCAAGTGAACTTCGCATTTCAGGCAAAGGCCATCTTGTAGGCGAACCTCGCCAGGCTCAATTGAAGGCGAGCCGTCGCTAGAAAGGCGAGGCAGTAGTTCACCAAACAGGCAAACCTCGCCTGAACAAACAAGCGGCTGAGCTTGCCGAACAGACGCAAGCTCGCCCGACTAGGCAACCTCGCCTGTCAAGGAGAGCTCGTTGGAAATTAACACTTGTTGATTTTGCAAAGTGTTCTCACATATGCTCTTTAGAGCCTTCTTCCCATGGATGCTCAGTTGGTCCTTCTGACACTGGAGATTGTCATCATCAACCTACAGGGGATCTTAGGGAGCATCTAACTCGCAAACGCATGATTCATGAGGCGACTCCTCAGTGGCGCTGCGAGCGGCTTATTACAACGGTGCTCGCTAACTGCAAGTGTACCGAAATGCTGAAACCATTAGTGTTCGAAAGGCTCTCCCAACTAAAAGAGATAAGATCTCCTCGTCGACGATGCAATCGTCAGAGGAGACGAGCTGCTGATGTTGAATCTCCTAGCTGCCACTATTAACGTGATAGGGAAACTCAAGACTAAAAATTTAGACTCTTCAGACGCTGAATTGTCAACGACAGTAAAAGGCACCTCCAATGAGCCCGAGGGTGTCTACTTGCATACCCAAACTAGAAAGAGGGTTGCCATCCCACTTGATTACAGGCGTTTAGTCGGTATTTCTAATGAAGAGGACGAAGATTGCTGGGCAGTAGCAACGTCATAGGCCTCTAGCTTAATTCAGGGCAGCAGTGCAAAGGTGTACATGGCAGAGGTCCCTGAAGATATTACCAAAAAGCTAGAGGAACAACAAGCTGCAATTGCCATGCAGCAAGCAACCATCAACTCCATGAAGGAGATGTTAGAGCAGCTTTTGAGCGAGAAGAAGAAGAAGAAGAAGAAAAGGACTTCGCGGACCACCCCAAAATCCCCAAAGAACAAAAGGTAGGAACCTACTCCTCCCCACACAACGAAAGGAGAAGATAAACCCGAGTCATCTTTAGATTCCTCATCCAAGTCGTCGGGAGGAGTGTCACATGATGGCAACACTCTGCGAGACAAGAGGCTTGACGAGTTCTAAAGTCAACTCGATGCCTTAAAGCTCAACAAGAATATGAACGAGCTGAGGGTGGTTAGACCATATCCAATTGGATAGGATACAGTCCCCTACTCGGCGAAGTTCAAGCCCACGAGCTTAGTCCAATTTGATGGTAAGGCGTCTCCCTCGTAACCCATCTACTACTTCCTGTCTCAAATAGGTTTTCTTATGGGGAATGATCCTATCCTCGCTTGGCTATTTATTGAAACTCTAAAGGGGGTAGCCTTTGAATGGTTCCGCAAGGTAGAACCAGGCTCCATCAAAACATGAGCTAATATGGAGAAGCTTTTCTTGGCCCACTTCTTTGATGACGACACGGAAAGTGTCGATGGCCACTCTGCTAGCTGAAAAGCAGAGAAAAGGGGAGTCGGTCAACGACTTCATGAAGAGATTGAAGAATCAGTCACTATATTGCTGGGACCAGGTCTCTAAAAACACCTTAATTGAGATATGTCACAACAACCTCTCGATCAACATCCTATCCAAGGTCGGCGTGGTGGAAACCCAAACTTAGAAATAGCTTGTTCACCAAGGTGAGCAAGTGCAAAACATGATCAAAAGGCTGGAAGCCAAAGAACCTCAATCCAAAAGAGGAGATTTGGAACCAAATGCATCCAGAAATCCTCCTCAATTGAAGGGGAAAGAGATCATGGCTGTTGAGGCTACTCCAGCCCCCAAGTCGATTCAGAGACAAAAGTCTAACTCATCTGAGTTGCGCCCTCAGAGGTAATACGACTTCTGAGAGGATCAAGTCATTACTACCTTCGACATCCTCATCAAGAGTAACAGGATAAAGCTACCAGAGGTTAAGAAGCCTAAAGACTTGAACAAAACAAATGATCTGAACTACTATGCATACCACAGGTAAGTTCATCTTCCTACCTCTAAGTGCTATGTCATCAAGGACAAGCTCCAAGCTCTTTATGACAGGGGAGTCTTAAAGAAGGAGAAGGTACAGAAGAAAGTGACTACGAATATGGTCACTTTGAAATTCATAATAGATCTTCCTAAAGTCCATGCACCGGAAGGTGTCATGTCTATCCCCAAAGCGGAGTTGAAGATCGTCAATACCGATCCTCAATACCAGCGTGAGAAGGGTTTGGTACCACAGACCTTGCTGTCAGGGCAAGTGAAGTGGGTCCACCCTAATCTCCTTGACGATGAGCAATGGACTTCTAAGCATTCAAAGAAGTCCAAAGGTAAGGCTAAACTCTGTAATGTTGTTTCTACAATTCCAGATGATGACAAGGTGGAGGTAGTAGCCCTTATCATTTCTAACGATGAGGCGACCGTATTAGCCACAAGGGTGGGAAAAGACTTCACTAAGCACAATCCTCCAACAGCGAATAATCCGATAGGGCCACTGGTAGGACAGTTGCCAGTGGTTCAATCGAATCCTGACAAGCCTAGTTCGAGTGGTCAACCCTTTCGGTTTGTTGTGCTCATACAAGTGGTTAATATCCCAGCCAGAATCACCTTGTATGAGCTCCTGCGGTTGTCCAAGTCTACCCGGGAAGCTCTACGAGAAGCACAAGCTGACTCCGAGGATTTTGCAATGCATTTTCCATCTGCGCACAAAGAAGATGTAGAAAAAGTGTCCTCAGTGCTGTAGAATATCCAAACAGCAAATTCCCTACATAACCATTACACCTGATGATATGATCATCAAGAGTACGGCTCACGACCGACCCTTATGCTTCATGGAATATGTTGGTTCCTCCAAGGTGGACAGAATCCAAGTGGACTCAAGGTGTACTCTAAGAATTGTTCCCCTGAAGCTCATTAAGCACTTAGGGGTACCCCAGAGGTGGTTGTCTACAATGACTACCACCATTTTTAGCTTTAATGCCACCGAAACCTGGCCGTTTGGGAAGATTCGTCTCAAATGCTGACTGGGCGACATGAAGATAGAGGTGACATGCTACGTGATAGATGCAGAACCCTCCTACAACATGTTATTAGGTCGAACATGGATTTAAAGCAACCGGATAGTCCCATCCATATTACACCAGTGTTTGAAGTATGTGGACGACTATGACCAAGTGAAGATGGTCTTTGCTGAGAAGCGACCCTTCAAAGGAGTCAAAAATTATTTCACCGATTCTCTACTTTACCAGGACTATGAATCAGGGGAAGAAACACCAGTCGAGGAACTTGGTAGTGGTAACGAGGCCGATAGTGAGTCAGAGTACAACGAGGGTCTTATCTTGAATGATATTAAACCTATTGTAATCAGCTATGAAGGCCTCGATGTAGTCCATGCTGACAAAGCGGATGAATTTATCATGAATAAAGACTTTAACTTTGCTTACTTGTTGTCTAGTTCAGAGTTTAGTCATGATGAGTCTAAAATATCTAGTTACAGGGTTGTATAATAGCTCTTCTTTACACTTGCCTATGCACTCATCGTTTGTTGTAGATAAACAAATGATCAAGTCCTCGCGAGCTTTCTTTGTCGTACCGGCCCAAGATAATTATCAGAAATTTTGGAAGGATAGACCAAAAACGCTATGGGACGAATCAGAAGATGATGAATCCGCCCCTCAATTCTCACACTACGATCAAATAGCAATGCGTATGATAAAGAACATGGGTTATGATTTCACCCGCAAAGAAGGCTTGAATTTCGGTAAAGGACGAAGGACGCCTGCATGACCCTTTGTTCCCAAAGGAAAGCCCGATGATTACTTCAATAAAAATCGAAGAGGGTTAGGTTACAGCTCCTCTAAATTTGAATTTTAGTGCGACTTCGGTGAAGAATCCGAGGAAAATCACTACGGCAATTCATCCTCGATGGCCTTAATGTGGGATTAAGATGTTAGCATAGGAGCTGTGTTAAAAAATCTTACAGTCAACATGGACACAGCTGAACCCCTCAAAATCAAAGAGGATGACCAGGTCCCACTTTATGATGAAGCATGAGATTATCATGTCAGTGCCCAGTGGAGTGGTCAGTTTGAACAACGTGAACCACTCACGGAGGACAAAGTACTTCAGGTAAATATGGTAGATGAGACTAACCCCAAACCCATATTTATAAGTGATAGCTTACCTCCCCCGGAGAAAGAAGTTCTTATATCCCTCATTCGGGAATATATTGACATCTTCACCTGGAATTATGAGGATATGCCTGGCCTTGACCCTTAAGTACCCATGCATAGTCTCAACATCAAATCGGACACCTAACTTATCAAACAACAGAAAAGATAGTTTTATCCACAAATCATAGAGGCAATCGAAGCCGAAGTAGAGAAGCTGATCGGTTCGGGCTTCATCAGGGATGAACAACACCCTGACTGGGTGGCTAACATCGTTCCAGTATTAAAGAAGAACAGAAATGTCTGTATCTGCATTGACTTCAGGGATCTCAATTCCACCTGTCCGAAAAACAAATTTTCTATGCCAATCATGGACGTCATCATTGGAAACACGTGTGGTTTAAAAAAGATGTCCTTCATGGACAGATTTTTAGGGTATAATCAAATAAAAATGTACCTTGAAGATCACAAGCATAACTCGTTTAGGACTCCGTTAGGAATATACTACTACACGGTGATGCCCTTCGGACTCATGAACGCAGACGCGACTTATCAACGCACCATGAGCATGATCTTCGATATCATGGCCACCGAACACACTACCTTCATTCCTTACGGGGCCATTCTTATTAGAGTTTTCACTCATTTTGAGGTCGACTTATCAAATGAAATTGATGTCAAAGTTTGTTCTTTTTTTGATGTATCCACCCTTCATAGGATGTCCATTCCTTCCACTCGACATGCATTAGAGGAAGAGCTAGATCATATCCATGAGTCTTCTAATCCTGAGCCTTCTAGTGAGTCATCCCATTCTGAGTCTGAGGCAGGTGATCATTCATCTAGTATCCCTAGTTTCATTCAAGACATCTACACCCAGATGGCTGAAAATCATAATAATGACCAGAGAAGATTTCAGTGGATAGAGGATACCCAAGTTGACCTTAGGATGAGATTTGAGGAGATTGAAAGAACACAAGATAACATTAGGAGCTCCCAGGAGACTATTAGGAGAGATCTTGGAGCAATTAGGACTCATTAGGAGACACACATGTCTCACATCGAAAGGAGATTTGATGATATTGTTAGGATGCTGCAGAACCTATCACCTCCCCTGGGTCCAGGACCATCCGAGCCATGATTACTATCTCTTATTTTGTTTTGTTGTCAAAAACTTTGAATGCGATTGTAATGAACTATGTTTTTGTCTTAGCTGTGTTAAAGTTTCTTAAGCTTGAACTATGTAGGTTTGTGGATGGTTTGTTTGTGTTGAACAATAAGTAATTGTTGTAAACACTTGTGTTTGGTTATCTATCCACATTTTGCTTTGTTATATCATGCTGTCTTTTTTTGGCGGCAAAAGTATAATTTGTGCTTATTCTAGTCTTTATTATTCATGTATGTATATTCATGTGGCACTTATACAGGGGGAGCAATCCTAATTTTTATACTCACCCATGCATATAGGTAGGGGGAGCTTTCGCTTTCCTAATCATTTTTGTATCCCGTTTTTTATGTTACCAAAGGGGGAGAAAATGTGAGTATTTATGTTTTTATATTTGTGGTTTTATGCTTATAATGTGTATCTTCGTAAATTGTTTGTCATCATCAAAAAGAGGGAGATTGTTAGCCTTCTCGTTTAAATGATGATTTTACAAACAATTTACGCCTAATATCATTTTTAGTATTTTGTTTCGTGTTGTTTAGTATACATAGGAAAATGAGCTACATTGATGTTGAAGCCTATGCAAATCAAGTCAACCAATCAAGTTCAAGTTTCATATGATTCAATCTTGGTATACTTAGTATAGGTTTATATGTATTGTGTGCAATTCTTTAAGCTCAATACACACACACACATATATATTTGTGATTTTCTCAAAACATAGGTATTTTTATACAAATTCTATGTTAATATGTTTTGGACTATATATACATCATAAACATCTTTTATTATGTCCATATAAATATTCCATAAGCTTTGAAAACTTGTTTTGAGTCAAAAATCAAAAATCACATGTTCTCTTAAACACGTTTTTAGTGCTTTTGCAGATTACAGTGGTTTTTACAAATGATAAATGGAAATTGAAAAACTCTTTTTCCAACATGTTTGTATTCATGATCATAAACTTTTTCTAAAGTTTTACATTTTTTTGAAATTATTTACTATTTTTAAAGCCCTCTTAAAAGTCAGATTTTGGACATGCACAGTCTTTGTGCTTGTTCATAAGTCGACTTATCAGTATTGATAAGTCGACTTATGAACTGCCCTGGAGTGTGTATTTTTTCTCGGCCAAGTTGACTTATCAGTCTTTGTAAGTCGAGTTATAGCAAGTTGACTTATAACCTATTTTCAGTCTATTATTTTCTTCTGCCAAGTCGACTTATGTGCATTGTTAAGTCGACATATAACTTGCTGTTGGCACAGTAACGGCTAGTTTCCATCTTTGATTATTTTAATATTTTTAAGGGTTTTGGTTGGATTCATGGGTTGGTTTCTTCAAGCCTATAAATACCCCTTTGCATTAACTATTTCCAACTACTCAAGAGAGTTTTAAACAAGTTTTAAAAAGGGTTTTAAAGTTTGATTTAGTTTGTTTTTAATTTGGGGTTTGGTTTTCACAAAGAGAAGCTTAGATCGTTTGTTGAGGAATTCATCCTCAATCATTCATCATCTACTCTTTGTGTTTATAGAGAAGTTTCCCTAACTCAATTATCTAGCATTTTATTCTTGAATTTCATATCTATTTTATTGCTAGTCCTTTTTGAGTTAGATTTTATTTATACTCATTTATCACACACACATCCCTATTGAGCTTTTAGGATTACATACACCATATTGTGGGTTGTGGTGAGTGATATTGTGAGAGTGAGATTCATTGTGTTCTCATTCAATATTAGAGAACAGTCTATTGTATTTTAGCTTTATTTGTGAGTATCACTTTGTAATACACATTTACACCAAGAGGAGTGTGTGATGAGGATGTAGTCGATACCAAGAGGAGTGGCGTCGGTAGTAAAGCCTAGAGAGAAGTAGTAAAGCTGAGCACTTGAAGGAGGCGATACGTGAGGACCAACATTGAGGTTGTAGTTTGCGTATGTACATTGTGAGAGATTTGTAGAGTTTTCGGTGAGCTAGAAAACCGAGTGTGTAGAGAAGTTCTGGCTTCTAAACTAGGTATGTCGATAGTAGAGTTCTCCCCGGGAGTGGGGAGGGGAGACGTAGGACGGAAGGTCCGAACTCCACGATCATATTATTGTGTTCGGATTGATCTTTATGTCCACTATTTGTTTATATTGTTTCTTGTTTATTTTCCCATTTGCATATATATCCTTGCATATATCTTATTGAATATCATCATTGTTAGGATATATTTGTTAATTAATTTTGATCGGCATTAATATCTAATAAGATTAGTAATAACCCTATTCAACCCCCCCCCCCTCTAGGGTACTAACAATTGGTAACAGTGCTTGGTGTTCTTTGATTTGAGGTCTAACCGTCTTGAATTAAAGATCCCTTGTTCTTGTTATTGTTGCTAATTTTGTTTTGATATTATTCTTCTTTCTTGCACGTTTATTATGGATATGCATGGTGCCCTTTGTTTAGGCTTTGATATAAATGTTACTCTTTTATTCAACAATTTTCCTTATGCTCAATGGATGTTTAGATTTAAAATATTTGTTAGATCTAAACATTTAGATTTATGGGAAGTTATTGATAGTGCTTACATTATGCCTACTTGGTGAAATCCGAATGGAGCAATCATGATAAGAAAATGTTTACTATGAACAAGTAGAACAATTAATGATTGCTGAAGAGATTCAGGAATCAGTCGGTTCATTGTCGGGACCAGGTCTCCAAGGGAACTCTAATCGAGATGTGCTGCAACAATCTCTCTATTAACATCCTATCCAAGGTTGGCGTGGTGGAAACCCGAACCTAGAAGGAACTTGTTCGCCAGGGTGAGCAAGTAGAAAATATGATCCATAGGCTAGAGGCTGAAGAGGCTCACCCCAAAAAGGGAGCCCCAGAACCAAGCGCGCCTAGAAATCCTCCTCGATCAAGAGGAAACGAGATCATGGCTGTGGATTTTGCTCTGGCACCCAAACCAGCCCAGAGGCTGAAACCTAGGCCTTTTGAGCAGTGCCCTCTGAGGGAATACAACTTTAGGGAAGACCAGGTGGTAGCAACCTTCGACACTATTCTCAAGAGCAACAGAATCAAGCTACCTGGAGTCACCAAGCCTGAAGAGGTGAACAAGACCGATGACCCAAGTTACTGTGTGTACCATAGATTCCTCGGCCACCATACCTCCAAGTGTTATATCCTCAAAAATAAGCTTCAGGCCCTTTACGACGTGGGAGTCCTGAAAAAGGAGAAAGTGAAAAAGAAGGTAACTACGAACATGGTCACCCTGAGTTTCGGGATGGATCTCCCAAAAGTTCATGTGCCGGCAGGAGTGGTTCCTATCCCTAAGGTGGTACTGAAGATCACTAATGCTGATCCTCACAATCAGCGAGAGAAAGACCTGGTATCTCAGATCTTACCATCAGGGCAGGTGATGTGGGTCCACCCGGACGTCCTCAGTGATGAGCAGTGGACTTCAAAGCCTTCGGGGAAACCCCAAGGCAAGCCCTGCAACACCATTCTACTATTCCAGATCAGGATAATGTAGAGATGACCGCCCTCGCCGACTCTGATGATGAGGCGGACGCATTGGCCACTAGAGTGGGCAGGGAGTTTGCCAAGAACTACCCTCCAAGGGTAGAAGATCTGGCAAGACCCTCTGTGGGGCCGCGGGCAATAGCCCACCTAAGTCCCGATGGGCCAAGTTCAGGCAATCAACCCTTCCGGTTCAACGTGCTTGAACAACTGATGAACATTCCAGCCAGGATCACATTGTATGAGCTCCTGCGGTTGTCCAAGCCCACACAGGAAGCTCTGCAAGAAGCTCTAGCCAATTTAGAAGCTTTTGCCACCCACTTCTTGCCCGAAGAAAGAGAGGATACCAATAGAGGGTGTCCGCGATGTTGCCAGGTGGTTGGGCAACAAGTGCCTTGCATCACCTTCACCCCTGACGACATGCTAATCATGAGTACATCTCATGACCGACCTCTGTACTTCATAGGGTATATCGGTTCTTCCAGGGTGGATAGAATCCAAGTCGACCCTAGATCTTCACTAAGAATTGTCCCCTGAAGCTCATCAAGCACTTAGGGGTGCCCCAGAAGCATCTATCCGTGACTACTACTACCATCTTTGGCTTTAATGCTATTGGAACCCAGCCGCTCGACAAGATTCGTCTCAAGTGCCACTTGGGCGACATGAAGACAGAGGTGACATGCTACATCATTGACACTAAGCCTTCCTATAACATGTTGTTGGGACGACCATGGATCCACAACGACCACATTGTCTTGTCCATGTTGCATTAGTAATTGAAGTACGTGGATGACTACGACCAAGTGAAGACATTATTTGCAAATAAATAACCCTTCAAGGGAGTTAAGAATTACTTCATAGATTCTCTGCTGTACCAGGACCTTGACAAGATACCAACTGAAGGACCCGGAAGCGGTAATGAGGCGGATAGAGAGCCCGAGTATGGTGACGGCCTTATTTTGGACGATTTTGAACCAATTGTAATCGGCTATTAAGGCCATGATGTAACCAACGCTAACCAAGCAGACAGGATTATCCTGAATGAAAATGTCGACTTTGCTTACTTGTTATCTTGTCCCAAGTCTGAGGATGACAGACACGGTGATTCAATTTTAGGATTGCATGAGGACTCCTTACACTTGCCTATGTGCTCATTGTATGTCACGAAAGGACAAACGATCGAGTCCTCGCAGGCTGTATTATCGTGCCCGCCCAAGATAATTATCAGAAGGATATTATCTTCGAAAGGATAGATCACCCCTTGTGCACGATGTAAGACGAGTCAGAAGAAGAAGAACCCGCACCTCAGTTTTTGCAATACAGTCAGATAGCAAAATACATGATGAGGGACATAGGCTATGACTTCACTCATCAAGAGTGCCTGAACTACAGCAAAAGGCGGAAGACGGTTATTCAGCCCGCCTATGTGCCTAACGGAAGGCCATCAAACTACTTCAGCAAGACTTGAAGAGGCTTGAGTTACACCTCCTCCTCATCAGATTTGTGCTGCAACATCAGCGAAGACTTCAGTGACACTCGATCGGAGGATCTATCATCAAAATCCTTAGCATGGGACTCAGACATCAGTGTGGGGGGACTTCACTCATCAATCTCATCCTCATACGAAGTAAAAAAGTTGATCGAATCCGGCTTTATTAGGGAGGAACAACACCCTGATTAGATGGCTAACATTGTTCCAGTCCTGAAGAAGAATGGTAAGATCTGCATCTGCATCAACTTCAGGGACCTCAATGGCCCAAAGGACGAGTTTCCTCTACCCATCACGGATGTCATCATTGACAATACATGTGGGTTTGAGAGGATGTCCTTTATGGATGGGTTATCGGGGTACAATCAGATCAAGATGCACCCTGACAATGAGAAGCATACCTCATTTAGGACTCCCGTCGGGGTATACTACTATACGGTTATGCCTTTCAGGATCAAAAATGCTGGTGCAACCTATCAACGTACCATGAGAATGATTTTTCGGGACCATTTGTGGAAGACGGACGATAAAGTGCAAGCTATCCAAGAACTCCAGCCTTCCCGGAATCTCAAAGAATTAAGGGGACTCTAGGGTCGATTGGCTTACATTCGGAGGTTCATCTTAAATCTTTTGAGCAAATACCAACCCTTCTCTAAGCTAATGAAGAAAGGTATTTCCTTCATATGGGACGATCCCTGCCAGCAAGCGTTCAAAAAAATCAAGTCTTATCTTTCGATCCCCCCTGTTTTGGCAGCTTTAGTCTCAGGGAAGCCATTCCTCATCTATATACGGGCCATGGAACATTCCCTTGGAGCTCTTCTGGTGCAAAACGATGATGGTGGCCATGAGCAAGGTATCTACTACCTGAGTAGGACTTTGTAGGGCGCCGATCGATGGTACCCTATGGTCGAAAAGGAATGCCTAGCCTTAGTGTTCGCCATCCAAAAGATGTGTCACTACCTGGTTGGCCAAACCATCCATGTTATTTCTCAGATGAACCCCATACCGGTCTTCATGACACAACCTAAGGCCTTAAATTGTTGCTTAGCTAGATGGGTGCTCCTATTGTCTCAATATGATATCCACTTTATGCCACAGAAGTCAATCAAAGGACAAGCTATCTGTGATCTCATGGCCAGCCATCCACTAGGGATAAAGATAGACTTATTTGAAAACTTGCCGGATGAGGCCCTCGAAGTCAACACAACCTCTCCCATAGAGGTTCGACAGATGTTCTTCGACGGTGCATCTCGTGTCAGTACAAGCGGGTCTATCATTGCAGGAGTGGAGGTGGTCTTGATTTCCCCACACAACCATGTGTTACCCCGGGCCTTTTCTTTAAACGAGCCATGTACCAACAACATGGCTGAGTACAATACACTGCTCATTGGACTCTAACTGGCTACAGAATTAGAAATAAAGCATCTCGAGGCTTACAGTGACTCCCAGCTCATCGTCAAACAGATGACGGGGGAATACGATGTTAGAAATGATGATAAGATCTCACTTCACAAAGCAGCTACCAAACTAGCTAAGTCATTTGATGCCTTTTGCATTGAGCATATGCTTCGTTCCAAGAATACGCACGTAGACACCCTAACTTCATTAGTAGCTAACCTAGCCTAGCCGCTAGGGATGACTTAGCATGTCACTGTCGTAAGTTGGTGACTCTTTCGACCAAAAGACGCTCTGGAAGTGAACACTACTCACCAGGTCTTGGAACAACTTGACTTGAAAGATTGGCGTTTCCCGATCATTGACTATGTCCTACATGGTATACTGCCCGAAGATGTTAAGGAGCGAGAGTCTGTCAGTGGCGTGCCGCCAGGTCCTACTATGACTTAACTACAAAGGCATTGTATCTTAAGTCATATGATGGTATGCTTCTTCGATGTTTCTCAACGATAGAAACACATGAAGCTCTGTGCAAAGCCCATGATGGTAGTTTTGGGGCTCACCAGCTCGGACCTAAGCTATGCGATCGCCTGTGAAGAATAGACTACTATTGGCCTGGGATGGTCAGCGATGCAGTCGCTTATGCCAAACGCTGCCACGCGTGCCAAATTAATGCCAATTACATCCATCGGACACCTAAAGACCTACATTCAACAGCGACTGCATGGCCATTTGAGGTGTGGGGGATGGATAATGTCGGACCGATATCTCCGCCATCAGCAAGAGGTCATCACTTTATATTTACGATCACCGACTACTTCTCCAAATGGGCCGAAGTTGTTCCCGTAAGAGAAGTCAAGACCAATGATGTGATCAGATTCATCAAACATTATGTCATATACCGATACGGCATTCCCAGGTGTATCATTCATGACAAGGGCATGCAATTTGTCAGTCATGCATTTACTCGGTTATGTGACAGGTTTAGGATACAGAACCTTTATTTCATGGCTTATAATCCCTCAGCAAATGGTTTAGCCAAGGCCTTCAACAAGACGATCGTCAATATCCTAACCAAGCTGACCTCCAATAGCAAACATGATTGGAACGAGAAGCTTGGCGAAAATTTATAGTTGTATCGCACGACGACCACTCCTTACTCATTGGTATATAGCGGCAAGGCTGTGCTGCCCCTAGAGATTCAGATCCCATCCCTCCGTGTTACCCTCGCAACAATGTCTCGCGGAACTTGAGGTGCTAGATGAGAAGCGGCATAAAGCTCAGCAGCACATTGAGTTCTACCAAGCCCGAATAGCCAACGCCTTCGACAAGAAAGTCAAACGCTGAGCGTTTAAGGAAGGAGAGTTGGTCCTCACTATTCGACAACCGATAATTCTCAACTCCTAGAAGAAGGGCAAGTTCCAACGCAAATGGGAGGGACCATTCGTAATAAAGATAGTCTATCCGAATGGAGCTTACCGTCTCGTCAAGCCAAACGGCGATAAGATCATGATGCCTATCAACAGCAAATTTCTAAAGAAGTACTACCCTAAGTCCTCCTGCAATCCTCCTTTTTACTCCGACTAGTATATGAGTATGAACTACTTCTCTTTTATCCTCCAACTGGTATACAAGGCTAAACTACTCCCTACATCGTCATCTCGGTCAAACCTTCCAACAATTAGGACCAAGAGCCAAAACCCCCTCTCGATTCATTCCACAAACGAGGGGTCTACCAAATCGAACGATTGAACCTTTAAACAGTTAGGTCGCTTTGAACTCTCACTGTCACGTTAACAATCACCTCTGACAAATCAACTTACAAATCCTCTCCAATAGGAAGGTAGGTCCTCAAAGTCGCTCCAATCGCGACATGCTAATCAACTTACCAATCTTCTCTAATAGGATGGTAGGTCCTCAAAGTCACTCCAATCGCGATATGCTAATCAACTTACCAATCCTCTCCAATAGGATGGTAGGTCCTCGAAGGCGCTCTAATCATGGAAACTCTTATCACGTTAACGATTACCTCTGATAGCCGATGCTGTCATTCTCACGAATGATGTTTTCTGATCAGTCGTCACACTCATACGTCCCTGAACGATCTGATCCTTTTTGAGCATCCTAATACCCTTAGGACAATCGATGGGTAGTAGCCTACCATGCAATGGCTTCTATATCGATCAATCGTCACACTCATACGTCCCTGAACGATTTGATTATCCCAACATCATCATTCCCGCAAATGACGATGTTCGCTGATGGCGGCCTACTAGGCGATGCGCTCCATTGGCCCCTGAGAAGCGACTTACCAGACAGTGAGTCATCATTAGGACCCTGTCTTAGTCTTACACGGAAGTGGCCACTATGGTTAGGCTAGGTTGTTAATATTTAATAACATAACCCCGCTTAACTACGACTTAACAGTCGTAGCTAACTCAACCCGACGCCTTGGATGGTCGAAGGGAGAGTAGGACTTTAGAATTAAGTCTAAAGTAAACTCCTCAACAACTCACCACACTGAGGAAAATAGTATAGCTGGGCCGACTCAAACGGTAGTCGGTAAAGGGTGAACCAAATTCGTTAACGGCCAAGGGTTCTCAAAAAAAATTATCATGAACATAAGTCAACATAAGAGATAAAGAAGAAAGGGTGCATGCACAAAATGATAAACAATATTAAGCATGAAAGCGCCATCCACAAGCTGAGTTTAAGACAATATGTTTGAACAAAGTTATGACAATACCAATAATGTCATGACAAAATGTAAAAGAATCCTAAATTATGTTCAGCAAACTAAAAGAGGTGATCTTGGCCTTAACAGCTCCAAGCTCCTTTGCCTGTCTGGCATGGATCTCCTCCTCCTGTCCCTCCTGGATCTTGGCGAAGGAAGCTTTGGCATCCTCCTCTTCCGGACAAAGGGCCTGGAGCGCCCGTAGTTCTTCGTCAGCGGTGCGACGGAGGCGCTCTCCCTTTGCAGCCTCTTTAGATTCGCCTCCCCCTCAGCAGTGCCAACCCCCATGTCGACAGCATCGTTGTAGGCGTCTATCTCATCCAGCAAGAAGCGGTGCCACTAATGCAATCATGCAACCTTGGTCTCCTTCCCTGATATGCTCTCCTCTCGAGCCTTACGCTCGAGCTCCCTTTGGATCCAGGCACTGGTCAGAAGAGGTGTCGATTCACCGCCATGCTCAGTATGCACCAGCTCTTCTAACTAATACATGAGTTCTCCCAGCCGATCGAGCTCTCATCTACAACGTTTGGTAAGCGCCACACTACCCACTCGTAGAACATCCTTGAGGCTATCGGCCACGAGGAGGAGAAGTTTGTAGAACCGTCCTCTACCTTGACTGATGGCAGAGGCTATTTGTTGTAAGGCACTCTCTAGATTCTGGAGAAGGCCCTGCACTGAAGCAAGATCTGGGTGAGCAGTGGGAGTAGAAGGCAATTCCCTCTGCTCCTCATCATCGAAGATTATGATGACCTCTAGCCTCTCATAGTGGCTCTCCTCCCCCACTGAGAGGGGTGCTTGCAACTCTTCTCCCCCACTGAGAGGGGTGCTTTGCCTAGCGATCTCAGGGCACAAGCTGCAAAACCCAACAAGAGACTCAGGATCCTGACCCAAAAGTTGGAAATCATCTTAAAAGCCTATGGCTTGTGAAACTCGGCCATCAGGCCGAGTTCACAGAACATCCGAGCTTGCTTGATGAAGGTAGCAGCTCGCTAGACTAGCAGAACCCACTGAGCTTGCCGGAGCAACATAACTCCGTCAGAGCTAGTGGCGTTCACTGAGAAGAATGAACGAAGGTAGTTCATCTCCCCCAGCTTTGTCCATGCACATGGCTGTTTCAGGTCCACAATCCCTTAGAAAAAAACTTACTACGGTAAGTGCGACTCATGACGGGGGTTGCGGCTGTGGTGGCTGCTACACTGGAAGTAAAGGCCATCCCCTTCCTCTTTGAGATGCACAACTTCACTTTAGGAGCCATTTTTGGACAAAGTAGCTCGAATTTCCACTAAACAGAAATTCATGATCACAAATAGTTTCTCAGGAGGACGGTGAGTGTGCTATATAAGCAAGGTCTTAATGGTCAAGATACACCTGCTCTACTGAATCGAGCGGCTCTGGTTACTCATGGCGGTTCGAATTCAACAACCACGAACGCCACGGCCTTCGGGATCCTAAATCAGTGGTTCAAATTGAAATGCGGAAGACGAGGAGCCTCGTCCCATCACATTTAACACAGATGATGTGCCACGTCAGCTTAGTTGGCAAGCACACAGGCCCACGGACGGACACGTGGCTCGACCACCCCGAACTCGCCTGCACTAGAGTTCGCCAACGCTCAAACTCGTCGTCAGCTAGAAGGTTTCGCAACGCTCTCGAAGCTGCGTCGTTAGCCTAGAGTTTGCCTGACATCTTGAAATCGTCCGTAAGCTAGAGTCGCCTTTCACGGCTTGAACTCACAATACAAACTAGAGTTCACCTACGCGTTGAACTCGTCGCTTATAGCGTAGGAGTTGCCTATGGCTTGAACTACAAGTACAACTAGAGCGTTCGCCTACGGCCTGAACTCACTTATAGCATCTAGGAGTTCGCCTATGGATTGAACTCGCCATACAGCTAGAGTTCGCCTATGGATTGAACTCAGCATACAGCTAGAGTTCTCCTATGGCCTGAACTCTCCATAAATCTAGAGTTTGCTTACGGCTTGAACTCGCCATATAGCTAGAGTTCGCCTACGGCTTGAACTCGCTATACAGCTAGAGTTCACATAAGGATTATACTTTCCATACAGTTAGAGTTCACCTACGACCTAAACTCGCCATACATCTAGAGTTCGCCTACGACTTGAACTCGCCATACATCTAGAGCTTGTCTATGGCTTGAACTCACCATACATCTAGAGTTCATCTACAGCTTGAACTCGCCATACATCTAGAGTTTGCCTACGTCTTGAACTTGCCATACAGTTAGAGTTCACCTACGGTCAAAACTTGCTTAATTCAAATCCACCCATAGCTTGAATCCCTCTGATTCAAGCTCGTTAACGGTCCGAGCTCGCCTACGGCGAACTCGCTGAGGAATATAAGTGCTAGATAATAAGAGGCAACAGCAACAAGGAGGAATATATGCACAAACACATTGGGAAACCAAGAGATTAAAGTCATAAACTCATCTCGGTCACGTGGCCCTTAATTTGCTAGGAGGGTTAGAAATGGAGATACCTATGGTAGTGGATGCGACCTTGACGGTAGCAGCGGCCTCTGCAGTAGTGGAGGAAGAAGACCCCCTCTCCTTCTTTGGAGTGGGTACTTTAGCTTGCGATGCCATCTTGAAGCAGTTGGAGAGAACTTAGATTTTTCTTGGAAGAAAGCTGGAAACGCTATGACCCCTCCGTTGAAAAAGAAGAACGCTATATATACTTAGAATCTCAAGGGTCAAGATTCACCCACACCTCCAGGCACGCGACTCAGACACTCTCTCACCGTTCGATCAAACAGTTCGAATCGAACGATCACAAGCAAAGAAGGATGGTTTAGGATCCCGCTTGAACGGTTTAGATCTGGATGTTTCAAACATGATTGTAGCCAATGGCTCAGATCGGGCGTGGAAGATGAAGAACCACCACTACATTGCCTTTAATGCGAAGCGATGTGCCCACATCATCTTAGCTGGTGAGCACATAGATCCACGAATGTACACGTGGCTTGTCTGATTCGCACTCACCCATGACCCGAGTTTGCTTGGTAACTCGAGCTCTCCTGATAAGTCTTAGCTCGCCTACAGCCTAGACGCGCCAGATGCTTTAACTCGCCCGATTTTTCAAGTTTTCCCAATTCGAGCTCGCCCGCTACTAAGATTTGGCCATGACTCGAACTCGTCTCAAATTCGCCCACAACTCGAACTTGTTCAAGTCATGTTCACCTAGGGCTTGAGCTCTTTCAGTTAAGACTGCCAGTAGCTGGAACTCGCCCCGCTTAGATCCACCTGTGGCTAAGACTTCTCTGAGCATGCCCACCACGGATTTACCGAAGGAACCCGAATAATAACAAAAAAAAGAGATGCACATGGAGCATAGAGAACAATGATGGAAACAAAAGCATAATTTCATTCATTAAGAGATACTTGGATATAACAATACATTAAAA
>NC_033800.1:97030272-97033691 GCF_001876935.1 Asparagus officinalis
CTCCTGGACCTCTTGTGTATGCTTATGCTCGAACCGGCTCAGGACCTCTCTGCGGATATCCACTTCAGAGAACGAGAGTAAATCCTGGACGTCGGTCCTCACCTCCTTGAGATCTTGGTCTTTCTCCTTGATCCTATCACCAACCAGTCTTTGTCGAGACCTGAGCTCTTCCAATTGCCCCACCAGCTGCTCACAAACTCGCTCCTTAGTAGTCAAGAGATCCTGCACCTCAGTGATGGTTTGCTTCACCTTCACTATCTCCGCTGACAGGCTGGATATACTAGAGTTTGCGTTGTGACACTCTTGGTCCACCTGCTCATCCTCGGCGACAGTGTGATCCAGCTCCTCCTTCAACTGTGTCTCTAACGACATATTTTCCTCTAGTCTATTCTCCTACTCCTTCAAGGCTGTTTGAACCTCGTCGGATGCCAGGTGGATGATCTCAGAACCCTTAGCACGGAGGGAGAGCAGCTATTGGATAGTTAGCTCGGCACTCTCTAGGCAAGTATAATACGGATTGGCGGCGTAGGCACCAAGCATCTTGACCAAAAAGGCCATGTGAAAGTCGAGGATCTCCTTGAACTCCTCGAAGGGACATCCCATGTCTATAAAGGAGGTGAGGCCGGGGTGTCAGATGTCTCGAGTTCACCCAAACCGACATAAAAGTCTTTAGTATTTTTGGTAGGGACGTCTTCAAGCCACTCCTCGAAAGTCTGGTGACCTCTCCGCCTCGAGGGGCAGGGAGCTACCCTCGAGCGGCGCCCATGCTCCGCCAAACAAGATCTCTAGAACCAAAAGCCCTCAGGGTTTGTACTAGAACTAGGGAGCGTTAATCTTCAGACCATGCTAGGTGGCCCTGATAGCCACATACAGCTCTGAACCCGCAAGATCAGAGTTCTCCACAAAAATGTACTTGATGATTTTAGACCACCAAGTGTTGCTGCCAGGTGCAGAGTGAATCCACCTCGGAGCCCTGAAGTCCTTCAGGGTTAATTGCCCCCGGCTTGGAAGAAGCAATGACAGAAGGTCTCTGCCACCGCAGTCATCTCCCCCATTGGTAATTCATTCTGCAACAAGCCCGGACGCATAGTAGTCACACACTTGCAGGAGATATCGACCCTATATCTGATGGTGGAACCAGTAAAAACCCCGCAAGTCACCCCGTCTTGAGTGGGGGTTAAATCCCAATTCATCACCCACGGAACCGAGAGCGAGCGCAACTCGATGAATGAGAACCCTCTCGGCATGCTAGGGATATAGTAATGAACCCCATCCATGACTCAGAGCCACCTGCTCTCCCTAAGCAGTAGAACCAAGGGGTCAATCGCAACGTCACCAAACAAGAGCTGGGGAATTTTTCAGTTCTGTCCTAGCTGCGTCCGTCAGCGCTACGTTAGAAAGCAATGTCAAGTGATGCCTATTGGACACCCTCTTTACTAATTCAACGGGCTTGTCGGCGGCAAACAAAGGCACTAGATCGAGAAATGGAAATCGGGGAGGTGCTGCATAGCCCGTGCCACCAGCCAGACCAATGGCAACACCCTTTGGGAGCGCCTCATCAGAAAATGTTGCTGTGAAACAAAGCAAAAGAAAGTTCACACTTTTGAGTCAGAATTTTCTAAGTCCTCCAAATAGGCGACTTTTTATAAGCGAACCTCACCTGGTGAAGCCAAATTCGCCGGGCATGTTCTGGGTTCGCCTAAGAAAGGTCGAACCCACCTAACAAAAGCTGGGATCACCTGACAAAGGCTGAGCCCGCCTTACAAAGCCTGGGCCTGCCTGATGGGGGCTGAATTTGCCTGACAGAGGATGAATTTGCCTGACAAAGGCTGAATTCGCTTAACAAAAGCTGAGCTCGCTTGACAGAGATCAGATTCGCCTGAGATCGGATAAAAAAATTTGCTAGAAATGGCAAAACCTACTGAGGAAGATGAGCAAACAGTGCACATCTTCTTAGTCCAACGTCGTTCATCGACCGGGGTGATCAAATAGCCCACTGGACTTACCCAAGTATGTTCCGGAGGCACTGGCGGCCGCGTCGGTGACGACACTACCTGAAGAATGGCTTGGACCCTTTCCCCTCGTAATGCATCTCTTGGTTTTTAGCGCCATGTTAGAGTCAAAGATGAAAGCTGAGTTCTTTCTCTCTAGAAGATTCGAGCATGCAGAAATGGCTAAGCACAGTAGTCTCCTAAGAAGGGAGACAAAGCCTATTTAAAGGCAAACCGCCGACGGTTGAGAGACACTACCACGATTAGAATTGACGGCTCAGATCGCTCTCGACAGTTTGAAATTGGCGATGACAGACGAACCGTCGAAACACAGAGCGGGCCGACGGATCAAACCTGAAACCAAGATCCAACGGCCGAACCCAAAGGATGGTTTTTGAAATCAACGATCGCTATTCATCGCCGGATGAGATGCGTGAAAATGATGTCGCTTGTCAAATCGCATTTAATGTAACTTGACACACCTATGCGGCCCTACCTGGTAAGCACAAGACTCTGCTCGCGAACACGTGGCTCACACTCCACTGCTTCGGACTTCGCCTGTAAGGCTAAACTTCACCCACACAACTCAGTTTGCCTGTTGATCTAGCTCGCATGAGGCATCAAGCTTTAAGCTCGCCTAAACGAAGTGGGCTCGCCTACACTATCTCTCCCACCAAACTTGCCTGTCATTTAAGACGTCTCAAAGCAAACTAACTTTGCTAAGGCACACGTGTCCACTAATAAACAGGGAGCCTCTTTGTTCAAAGTATTCCAGACCACACGTGATTGATTTTAGGTCTGAAAACATCGAAGGAGGTCTTGAAGGCTATAAAAATTGCTTTGACAACAGGGAGACCTAAAAATCCACCCGTGTGAGCATGCCATCAAGAGCTCGATTATGCATGCATGCTTGACTCGCTAGGATGAGTCAAGCCCACTCAAGAGCTGAGTTCGCCAGCATGAATGAAGCTCACCAGCATGCTTGATTCGCCAGCACGAGTCAAATTCATGTAATCGTCAAACTCTCCTGCACGACCAGATGAGTAGAAGCTCACCTGCATACTTAACTCTCCTGCACGAGTTAAGTTCACTCAAGCGCTGATCTCACCTGCGTGTCCAAGCAATCAGTCAGACGATCAACAAACTCGCCAAACTCGCCAGAGTACTAGGCGGCTATGATGTTACATACAGGAATGGGCCATCCCATTTCCCGCTATGTGAAAGGGAGGAGTACAGTACTCCGAGCCCATCAAGCAGCCACTCACAGTACAAGTGAGAGGCATGCCATCTCTCAATAGCGCATGGTCACATCCCATGATTCAAGGGAGTGACCATGCTGTCTCTTCCCTATTTAAGAGACACTCCTGGCTACGTGAAAGGGGCTCGCTCTTTGGCTGACTAGCTCTCTTCTTACTTGATTAGTGACTC
>NC_033800.1:97033701-97092934 GCF_001876935.1 Asparagus officinalis
GTAGCATCTTCTTCTAGCTTTCGGCCTTGACAGCCATTAAGCTCAGGAACTTGAACTCGGTCAATACGAGATTCTACTGCGTACTGAAGCTTGCCTGCGACCTTGATCAGATCGTCCAAGGGAAGCAAACTCGGCACGAGCACCGAGAGAGGTATCCTATTGCTACCAAAGACCCCACGTTAAACAAGGAGGGTATTCCCTCGGCTTCTGTTGTAATTTTGATTCATTAGTTTGTAATAAGGTATTCTTATTAATACAAATGAAATCCCTATTTTGGAAAATCAAATTTTATGCCTACACCGG
Source organism: Asparagus officinalis (assembly GCF_001876935.1). NCBI lineage: Eukaryota > Viridiplantae > Streptophyta > Magnoliopsida > Asparagales > Asparagaceae > Asparagus > Asparagus officinalis. Next base: position 97,034,005 of record NC_033800.1, read on the forward strand.
CAAGCAGTGCCTTAGTTGATATTAGAGTCTTGGCCTGGTGGTGGAACAATTGAAAGGTCGTCCCTACCTTGAAACCCCCCTCATCATGCTCGAGGGTTTCCAAGTCTTTACCCTCAAAAATTCTCTTCTCAACAGCTACCTGATCACAGACGTCCAACGGCAAGATGGGCATTGTCTTGTCGTCCGCATTTTAGAACAGGTAGTCAGCCCAATTTTTATGGCTAATGCCTAGGGTCCTCTTCTTCTTGCCCTTGTGATCTACCACTTCGATGGTATGTAGGCAAATGTGGTAGTGACAGAGTAGCTCCCAGAGAGTCTCAACCACTTGAGGTAGCTTGTCAAAGAGATATTTTATCTCTCGCTATCCCGGGATGTACTCTTTATATGGAAACTCACCCATCAGCAATCCCGACACTTCGTACATTTTATGAAGTGCAAAACCCAATTCTCCATTTGGTGTGAAGAATGTGCCGATCTCGGGGCAGTAGAGCTCTAATAAGCTTTGGAATTGTGGTGCGTTGATCTTGAGACCAAATTGTGTGGCCCTGATGGCAGAGTATAGTTCTGTACCCTACATATTGGAGTTCTCCTCTAATATAAACCCTGTGATCCTAGACCACCAAAAGCTATTGCCGAGCACGGAGTGGATCCACCCAGGGGCTTTGAAATCTTTAGGATGAAATCACCCCCCTTCATTGAAAAAGCGATGATGGAAAGTCTTAACCACCGCTGTTGTCTCTCCCATNCGGGTCTCTTTACAGCAAGCCGAGAGGTAAGGTGGTGATGCACTTGCTGGAGTTGTTGATTCCGAACCCAGCTGTTGAACCTGTGAAGATCCCATAGGTGACTCTGTCTTGAGTCAGAGTCAAGTCCCAATTCATCACTCTCGGTATAGAGAGTGATTGCAGCTCGACGATTAAGAATCCCCTCGTCATGCTGGGGATGAAATAGCAAACGTTGTCCACTATACGGAATCATTTGCTCTCGCCAAGTAACAAATTTGTTGGATCAGCTACGACATCACTAAAGAGGAAGTCAGGCATTTTCATCTCCCGATGTTGGGAATCAGTAATCACCGCGTCAGTGGTAAGTTCCCGCAGCGTCAGGTAGTGTCCCTCAGACACTCTCCGTTCTTACTCCGCAGGAATATCGACAGATAAGATAGGTACAAGTTCAAGGATGGGAAACCTGGCAGGAGTAATACCACGCATGGCAAGTAGCACTAGAATCGGAAGAGCTTCGGTCAGAATGAAAAAGTTAGAAATTTTTGATACAAAATCAAATATTTTACTAAGTCCTTAAGACAGGCGAGCTATGCTGTGTGTTGACCCTATAGTTTTGATGATGATTTGTCAAACAATTTATCGCTAATATATTCTCTAGTTTTGTGTTTATGTTTCTCTTTACAGGTATTTCAAAACATAACAATCAAGCGTTAAAGATTCAAGTTCATATGTGTGGATTTACCTAGGTATAAGTTTAGTTTACTTACATATATTGTATGTTTATATTTAAGCTCAATATATGTACACTTAACACGATTTTTAATGTTTTCTACCAAATAAATAATTTTTCATCAAACGTCGTTACAATATCTTTTATGTCATGTTTACAGCTCTTTCATACTCTTATATATATATATATATATAATGATATATAAATATGTATTTATGAGTCATATCAAAATTTTCATATTCGTAAAATACAGGTTTTACGAACACTTTTCAAAAAACAGCGTGTTTTTGCAAAAAAAAATTATTTTTCCAAAAATTCCTTTTCTAACATGTTCAATTTATCATTTAGAAACTTTTCCCAAAGTTTTATTATTTTTGGAATTGATTTAATATTTTCAAATTTGGCCCAAAAACCTGTCAATGCCAAGTATCAGTTTGCGGTCGACCGCCACGGTCGACAGCATTGGCCTCTTAATATGCTGGCGGTGATATGACGGTCGACCTTGATCAACGAGAGTTTTGTGGTCGACCGCCAGCCTTAAAACCCTATACTCAGGATTTTTGTGCCTCGCAGTCGACCGCGAGATTTCCACGGTCGACCGCCGATTTAATCATTGGTTTTTAACGGCTATTTTCACAACGGCTCTCTGGGGGTTTTTTAGTCTTTTCAAGTTGGTTTTTGGCTGATATTTGAGAGGGTATAAATACCCCATTGCTGCTCTCTTTTACCTATCCAAGTTTTGTGTTTAACAAAATATTAAGAGTGTTTAAAAGAGCTATTTAAGCTGATTTTATCAGTCTGTTTTAAAAGAAGTTTTCCTACAACAAGAAGTGGCTTTCAAATCCTATTGGGATCATTGTCTACTGTTCTTCTTATTTGAGAAGTTTTCTAAACTCTTATATAGCTTACTATTTCATTTTTATTTCATTAGCTATATTTATTGAGTTGTATTATTTTTCATTCACTGTTATCACACACACATATTGAGCTTAATATCTTCATACGCTTCATTGTGTTCTCACTTGTTATTCGAGAACAAACCATTGTATTTAATCTTTATTTGTGAGTATCACTTGTAATACACTTGTACACCGAGAGAAGTGTGAGGCGAGAGACGGGGTCGAATCCAATAGGAATGGCGTTAGTTGACGAACCTAGGGAGAGGTTGTATCCGAGCACTTGAGGAGGAGGACAGGGCTAGGTTCCTACACTTAGTGTGTAAAGTGTGATTACATAGTGTTTGTTGTGTGAGAGTTTTCGGTAAGCTTGTAAACCGAGTGTGTAGAAGTTCCGGCTTCCAAACCGGATTGTGATAGTGGATATCTCCTCGAGGTGAGGAGCGGGAACATAGGTCGTGGGGACCGAACCTTGTAAACATATCTTGTGTTTGTGTTTCCTTAGCGTATATTTCTTTTGTGCTTTTTCTTATCGTTCTTATTCATATCTATCTCTTGCAAGAACTAATTGATTAATATATTTTTAATTGGTATTTAATCGGGATTAGATTAGCATAAGACCCTAATCACCCCCCCTCCCCTCTAGGGTCTAACAATTGGTATCAGAGCTTGATGCTCTTTGATTTAAGGTCTAATCGCCTTGAGTTAAAGATCCAAGTTATCGTATTTGTGCTAATCTAATTTTGATTGCATTTTGCTTCTTGCATATTATCTTTATGGATATGTATGATTCATCTAGTTTAGGATATGCTATTAATATTGCTCCTCGTTTGAATATTTTTTCCTATGCTCAATGGCGTGTTAGATTCAAACTATTTGTTTAATCTAAATAATTCGATTTGTGGGAAATTATTGAGGATGACTATGTTGTTCCTATTTCAGAAAAATCCAAATGGTGTGAGAATGATAAAAGATTGTTTAATATGAATAAGCTTTTGTTAGAATATTTGATTAATGTTTTTCACTCTTCATATTCTAACAAATTTGCTAATTTTGATAGTGCTTACGCCTTATGGAAATGTATTGAAGCACATGAAGGGAAATTGGAGGCCATTCAACAAGCGTTGGAAAATCCCACTTTGAGTTCTAAAGAAGCCTCATCTCCATGTACAATACCACTAGGTGATAACCCTAGTGAGGTATGCGATAATGATGATATTATTACTTTTGATGAACTTGCTCTTGAGTTTGAAAAGTTACACAATTGCTATATTGATGAAAAGAGTAAGTATGTTAATATGAAATCCACTCATGAAACACTAGCCACTAAGTTTAATTTTATTGCAAATGGAAATATAATTCTTAAAGAATGCAATAAAAATTTAAAAATTAAAAATGCTAGTTTGCTTTATGAAAAACGTGATGCTATGTTAGAAGTAGATAAGTTAAAATCTATGATGAATAATCTTGTTTATCCTACTTCTAGTAGCAATGCTTGTATGCACAATGATGAGTTGAATCAAATGAGAAAACGAATATCTACCTTAGATTCAACACTAAACACTTGTATTGTTAATAATAAAAAGCTTATGGACTTATGTGCAAAGTTCAATGTTAATTCTTCTAAGAAACCTATTCACTATGCACATATGTATGACAAAATTCACAAATGTTCTATTTGCGGTCTTAAAGGCCATTTAGCTCAATTTTATCATAATGCACTAAAAATTGACAAGCCTATTAATGATTGTGCATCCCATCAAGCTTCTTCATCTCATACACATGTACACACACATAGTATAAATCATAAACATGCTCATGTATACAAATGTGATTATTGTGGTCGTTTTGATCATTTGGCCATGTTTTGTTTCGATTTGAAAAGAAATTCTCGTTTGCAAAATAATTACAAAGGAAAATCTATCTTTTCAAATGAACTACGTGCATTTCATTTCGGTCAACGTAAACCATTCAAACCTCTACATTGCACAAATTGCAATCGTATGGGTCATGTTTACAATTTTTGCTTTGATCGTATCGGTGCACAAAATACGCCCAAGCGGGTTCATAACCCTAGGGCCTCGGATTTAAATGATAAGGGTCATGTCCCAAATTTTAGTAGTACCAAAATGATTTGGGTGCCAAAATAATTTTTATATCAATTTTTTGTTTTTGTTTGTTTTCTTTATTTTTTTTGAATAATTGGGTTTTGAGTTTAAATGATGAATTTTAGTTTTTATTAAGTTAAAATAAAATATTTTGAGTTTAAATGATGAATTTTAGTTTTTATTAAGTTAAAATAAAATATTTTTCATGTTTTTAATAGCTAAAAGACTTTATATTTATTAAGTTAAAATAAAATATTTTTCATGTTTTTAATAGCTAAAAGACTTTATATGTATTTATATGTTGTATAAAACAGTTTTATTACATTTCTCTCAAAATCCAGGTTTTAAAAACTAATTATGCACTTTTCTTTCTCGCGGTCGACCGCCACAGTCGACCGTCGAAGTTTCTGGAGATTGTCACAGTCGACCGCCACGGTCGACCGCAAAAGAATTTTTCAGATTCGGTTTTATTTCTTATCGGGTTTCGGTTTCATATGTTAATTTTTTTCTACACCCGATTTCATTACCACCGTTGACTTCATTTCATATCAGATCCAGTCCGTTGATTTCCTCTCTTCTCTTGATCCGATCTTTCTTCTTCCCCATTCGATAATTTTTCCCAAAAAAATCCAGATTTCTCCTCACGGTTGCCCGCAGCTTTCCTTCGTTCGACCGCGGATCATCTCATCTTCGATCTCCTTTGGGAATCTTGGGTAATCTCTCTCTCATCTGTGTATTTTGTTTCCATTCTCTGTTAGGGCTTTGCTATATATTCTAGGGTTTTAAATTTCTGTCAGATTTCATTCAAACCCTAGTTGATCATTCTGTCACCATGCCCCCTAAGAAGAGATCTAGACCTGACATTGGCCACTCATCATCTTCTACTGCCTCCCATTATGAGGATTTTTTACTTTTCAAACCCCTAGTTAAGAAATATAAGGAGCTTTGTAAGTTAAAAAATATACCTACTAGGTATATCATATTTGATCAATTAGCCATGTATGACACTCATACGATTCTTCATAATGTTGGGTTGGCTACACTGATAGATGTGGAACGTAAAGTTCCTTATTATCCTTTTCTGGTTTATCTGTTTTATGCCAACTTATCTGTGTCATCCTCTGCTGATGGTCTTCAGACCATTAGTACATCTGTTAAAAATGTTGTAATTTCTTTTTTCTGCCAACGAACTTGCGGGATTCTTAAAATCCTGACAGGTGATGTTACACTTATGTCTATTGAACATGATGATCCAGCTGTGAACAACCTCTTGTTTAAACCCGGTTGTACTTATCCGATGAACAATAACTCTCTTAATCCCAATGCCAAACTTATTGCTAGAATTATTGCTCAAAATCTGATTCCTAAAACTAGTAGTTTTGATCATTTTGCTCCTGACAAGATCAATGCTGTATATGCCATTTTTGCCAAAATAAAAGTAGATTGGGCAAACGTTTTTCTCAAAAACATAGCATCTAAGCATTTCAAATTTCTACCCTTTGGCTCCTTCATCACCCTTATCCTTCAATACTTCGGTGTTGATCTCACACATGAACCCAAAGTTGAACCCAAGAAGGATTTTTTTGATAGAGTCTCTCTCTCGTATGCAACTATCAGACCCTTTAACTGATCCTACTGTTCCATCATCTTCCCGTTCTCAATCTAGAGCTTCCTCTTCCACTTCTAATATCTGTCCCCGTTTGGATCGCCTTGAGATTCAGGTCTCAACTATTCAGATGGATGTTAGGACCATTCTTAGTTATCAGCGTCAGTCTCTAGGGATTCCGGATCCATCTTCCAGTTCTGACTCTGAGGAGGGCTCTGCTGAGGGATCTGCATCTGGCTCTGGTTCAGGATCTGGCTCTGGTCATGCTTCTGATGATGATGGTGGTGATTGACTTTGTTGCTTATTGGAGTTTATTGGATTCTATGCTTATGATGTTTATGTCTATTTTGAGTTGATACTTATGTTTTATTTTGAGTTGTAATAACTCTATGTTTGTGTGGAAAACTATATGTCTTTGTGAAACATTTGTGTATGGTTTGTAGTATTGTGAAACAAACTATGTTTGTGGAAAACTATGTAGTTTTTGGTGTTTAAATGATGATTTGTGATTCATTGTGTTAATTTATCTTTTCTATGAACTATGTATGGTGAAAACAATATTCATGCCTTGTTTTGTGAAAATATGTTGCTAATGATGCGTTCTTTCGATTCTAAATGTTTATGGTTGTGTATGAATGATTATTTAGCTCCTATATATGCTCTTTAGTTGTCATTTACGCATTTTGACAGGGGGAGCTTTTTGCCATATACTTGATTCCTATATGTGCTTATATGCAGGGGGAGCGTTGCTCCTATTTTTATTTTTTCCCTTTTTGATGTTGTCAAAGGGGGAGAAAATCTAATGTGGTTTTGGTTTATTCATGTATGGTTTATTCATGTTGTATACATAATTGGTTTATATGTGGTTTATCAGTATATATTTTCATGTTGTATACATGATTGGTTTATATATGGTTTATTAGTATATATTTCATATTCATGTATAAATTATTTACCATCATCAAAAAGGGGGAGATTGTTGACCCTATAGTTTTGATGATGATTTGTCAAACAATTTATCGCTAATATATTCTTTAGTTTTGTGTTTATGTTTCTCTTTACAGGTATTTCAACACACAACAATCAAGCGTTAAAGATTTAAGTTCATATGTGTGGATTTACCTAGGTATAAGTTTAGTTTACTTACATATATTGTATGTTTATATTTAAGCTCAATATATGTACACTTAACACGATTTTTGATGTTTTCTACCAAATAAATGATTTTTTATCAAACGTCGTTTTCAAAAATAAAGTGTTTTTAAAAATGAAAATTATTTTTCTAAAAATTCTTTTTCTAACATGTTCATTTTATCATTTAGAAACTTTCCCCAAAGTTTTATTATTTTTGGAATTGATTTAATATTTTTAATGCATATTCAAATTTGGCCCAAAAACCTATCAATGCCAAGTATCAGTTTGCGGTCGACCGCCATGGTCGACCGCCGGAAGTTAACTTTTAGTATTTGGCCTTTATATGCCCGCGATCGACCGTGACGGTCGACCATGATCCAACCAGAGAGTTTCGCTGTCGACCGCCGCGGTCGACCTCCAGCCTTAAAACCCTATACTCAGGATTTTTGTGCCTCGCGGGCGGCCGCGCGATTTCCACGGTCGACCGCCGATTTAATCATTGGTTTTTAACGGCTATTTTCACAACGGCTCTCTGGGGGGTTTTTAGTCTTTTCAAGTTGGTTTTTGGATGATATTTGAGAGGGTATAAATACCCCATTGCTGCTCTCTTTTACCTATCAAAGTTTTGTGTTTAACAAAATATTAAGAGTGTTTAAAAGAGCTGTTTAAGCTGATTTCATCAGTCTGTTTCAAAAGAAATTTTCCTACAACAAGAAGTGGCTTTCAAATCCTATTGGGATCATCATCTACTGTTCTTCTTGTTTGAGAAGTTTTCTAAACTCTTATATAGCTTACTATTTTATTTTTATTTCATTAGCTATATTTATTGAGTTGTATTATTTTTCATTCATTGTTATCACACACACATATTGAGCTTAATATCTTCATACCATATTGTGTGGGTTGTGGGGTGTGATTTAGTGAGTGTGAGCTTCATTGTGTTCTCACTTGTTATTCGAGAACAAACCATTATATTTAATCTTTATTTGTGAGTATCACTTGTAATACACTTGTACACCGAGAGAAATGTGAGGCGAGAGACGGGGTTGAATCCAATAGGAGTGGCGTCAGTTGACGAACCTAGGGAGAGGTTGCATCCGAGCACTTGAGGAGGAGGACACGGGCTAGGTTCCTTCACTTAGTGTGTAAAGTGTGATTACATAGTGTTTGTTGTGTGAGAGTTTTTGGTAAGCTTGTAAACCGAGTGTGTAAAAGTTCCGGCTTCCAAACCGGATTGTGATAGTGGATATCTCCTCGAGGTGAGGAGCGGGGACGTAGGTCGTGGGGACCGAACCTCGTAAACATATTTTGTGTTTGTGTTTGCTTAGCGTATATTTCTTTTGTACTTTTTCTTATCGTTCTTATTCATATCTATCTCTTGCAAGAACTAATTGATAATATATTTTTTAATTGGTATTTAATCAGGATTAAATTAGCATAAGACCCTAACCCCCCCCCCCCCTCTAGGGTCTAACACTGTGTAGGCAAGATCCATTACGCTGGTGAGCTAATAAAGCTCGTCTGACATAATAGACTTTGCATGACAAGCGAAGCTCGCCTGACAAGCGGAGCTCGCCTCATAAGCAGACTTTGCCTAACAATCGAAGCTCACATGATAAGTAGAGCTCGCCTGACAGAGCAAAGCTCGCCTGACTGAGTGACTCAAAGAACTTAGACGAAAATTTTTCCAAGTGTGCAGAACCTTTCAATGAAGAGGACGAAGCCTATTTATAGGCGACGAATTTACGATTGATATTTGATATCTTAACCTAAGCGACGGTTCGGATTGAATAAAATGGTTCGGATTCAACTATACGAAATGAACGGTTGTGATTAGCTCTCAAATCTGATGGTTTAGATTTGTCATTCAAGTGACGAAATATTTTGAATTCAAACCAGCGATCGAGATTTAATTATTCATGATCAATGGTCACGAGTTCTCATAAAAACAACGGTAGAGATTCGAGATCCAAATGATGTGACGGTCCAGATTGAACGTGTGAAAATAAGGATGGTAGTCAGATTGCATTTAATAAGATCTGACACGTCGTCACCGCATTAGCTGGAGAGCACTCGGCTCGCCTACATTTCGCCTATAGTTCTACAACTCACCTACAACTATGCGGACTTCACTTGCAGCTGTCTGGCTTGCCTGTAATTGTTTGGCTTGCCTGTAATTGTTTGGCTTGCCTACATACGTTAGCTCGCCTACGAGGCTAAGTTCGTCTGAACACTTAGCTCACCTGAGGTCATTGAGCTCGCCTGAAGACCTCATTTTAACAAAATTGATCAGGTTCGCCAGTAAGGTGCCTGACTTCGCCTGAACCAATAAATAGTGATCATTTTCATTCAAAGTATTCCGACCCCATGCAACTTGATTTAAGTCTAAAAATTTTGAAAGGGGTTTTGTATGCAAATAAAATTGTCTTTAATACAAAAATCAGGAGTTCGCCTACGTGGCTCCGCCTGAGCATTTAAAGCCCGCAAGAACAAAACCCTTTTGGCTTGTTTGCCTGCACCAAATAGGCTAAGTCAAGCTTGCCCGAATGCTTGACTTCGCAGGTGAAGCAAAGTTCATCTAAGCAGTGGACTTCGCCTGAAAAGAAGTGAGCTCGCCTGAATGCTTTGATCGCCGCCATGAGTCAAGCTCGCCTATAGGAGGTTCTCCTGCATGAACCAAGCTCGCAAACAGGGTTTAAGTTGTCTGAACGCTTAAGGGGTTCGCCTAATAACCTCGCATGTTCACCTAGAACGCCTGCAAGTTTGCCTGAGCATTTAACTAGATCGTAAGCTCACCTGTAAGCTCGCCTGAGTATTTAACTCGCTCGCAAGCTCGCCTGCTAGCTCGCGTGAGCGGTTAAAATTACTTACTTGAATTGTGGGAATAGTTATGCCCACTTCCCACAATTCAAGGGGTTGGTTATGATCCCTCTTAGCTATAAATAGCCTTTGACGGCTACAGAGAAGGGGATCAGAGATTTTGAGATTAAAAATCTTAGATTTTTGGCTCTTGGCATTGATTTTGAGATCTAACTCTCGGCTCTTTGCAAAATTTTGCATTGTGGCCTTTTTGAGATCTGAATCTCTTTGGCAATCGGTCTTTTGGGTGATAAAAGAACCGATCTTTGCCTATTTTGAGCATTTGATCTTGATTTCAAGCTCGGGTATTCAAACTCAATCAACAGAACTTCTACCACGCGCTGGAGTTCATTCACAATCTCGATCAAATCGTCCAAGGGAAGCAATCTTGACGCAAGCATTCAGGGAGGCATCCTATCGCTACTAAAGAACCGACGTTAAACAAGAAGAGATCAAATCAACTCAATTCGCTTATGTGAAAAGTGATTCTGATATGTAATAAATATTTTTTATTAATACAAATTTTGAGATAACATTTTACAACAAACAAATATAGCAATATGGCAATAATTAAATGAGAGAGGGTTAGAGATAGTTAGCCAATTGACACGCTGATGTGTTCACAAGGTTCGGTCCTCTCGACCTACGTCCCCGACCACCTCTCCAAATGGTAATCTACACAACCCAGTTTGGAAGCCAGAACTTCTTCACAAAGATCATCCCAAGATCAAATTCTCACACAATGATCTCCTCGAGATCAAAATCTCCACGTAATGATCTCCTCGAGATCAAGCTCTCCACACAATACAAGATTTAAAGAAAAAGATTTCTCTTACAAGTTTCCTATAGCAAGGATAAAGAGATGAACAAATGAAGCTCAGGGATTTGTGGGTTTTTGAAAATAAAAACTGAAAACAATTAAGAACTTGAGAATGAGTGAAAATGTAAGCTTAGAAGTTCTTGAAAACAAAACTCAAGTGTTTTTCTTTTCTTTCTTAGTTTGCTTAGTTACTGAACAAATGAGGGCTGAAGGATATATATAGACAATTAAAACAATAGCCCAAAATCAAAGAAAATCACAAAATCTAACAAAATCCCTAAAATTCCGGAGTTTGGAAAACTATCCGTTACAGTGTTATCGGTCGAGTGGTGGACCATGATCGATCGACCGATGAGATGACCGTTAGCTGAAACAGAAAGCTGATGATTCTGTCGGTCGACCGATATGTGTTCATCGGTCGACTGGTCATATGTCATCGGTCGGCCGATGAACGTATATCGGTCGACTGATGAGCGGCTGACTCCGGGTTCTAAAAAAAAGCTTCTGATCAGTCGATTGGTAGGGACGAACTAGTCGACTGACAACTGATATATTCCAGATACATGAATATTTCAGAACACCTAATTTTCTAAAATAGATTTAAAATATTAAATTAAATCCAAAAATATTAAAACTTGGGAAAATGACTTTATGTATGAAAATGAATACGTTAGAAGAGAAATTTTCAAAATATCATTTCCCCTATGTAAAAACTTACTATTTTGCAAAAACTATCGAAAATACAAGATTTGAAATGTGTGTGTGTGATCCCCAAATGATTCAAAAGTTATCTACTTTATTTCTTGCCTACATTATGATCTAGAGATAAAATAAAAATGTAAATATCATTTACAATAGAGTATTAGATTAAGTGTCGATATTTGCTCAATTTTGTTGATGAAGCTCTTCTTGAATCGACAATTGAACACTCTTCTTTATTTGATATTCGTTTGAGTCGATCTTTGAGCATTTTAAGGTTTCTTCATCAACTTGCCTCCACCTCCACGGATATCATCGTTATGGCACAAATCCATCCATCCTCCTATTGTGGTACTATATTGCTTGATAAAATACAGCTTGTGTAATATCGCTCAACAAGCATTTAGCACCAATAATGGGTTTATAAATCATTATCAAAACACGAGACCTAACATAGCTAAGGTGGGAGGACATATTTGAATTATTTTTGTCCTGAAAGCTAAACTAGATACCAGTTACAATATGATTATTCTGTCCTATATTCTTTTAATCCGAACTTCAATCACTGGTCCCCCGACAGAGCTGAAATATTATTAATATTCTGTCCTAATTTGTACCATAGTGTAATCTATATATGGATCAATGAGCCACTGAAAAGAGTACATCAAAACTTTTAACCAAACAATTATGTGTCGGATTATGAATTAACAATATATATTAAATTAAAATGTGAAGACATGGAGAGGAATTTATCTGCAAAGGATAGTAAACATGACAATATAATTCAACTTCATGGGCTATTAAAAACTGTTGATCTTTGATATCATATTTGAAAATCATTTTACTTAATATTTTCATTTTGCTATTGAATTATAAACTAACTGTACACAACAAACTAATCTAATTCTTAGCCATTAACTTCGATCTTTTCACCAAAAATATCTAAACAACATCAATGAGATATGAATGAAGCAAGAACCTTAAAAGTTTATTCAGAAAGGTGCTTAAATTAGACCAAGAAAGTATCTAGTGGAGACGGTGACGTAGCACAATCTATAAAATTCTAGAAAAAGTGATTAAACAAACTAATAAAATGTAAACTCACACTAAAATTGCAACGAAAAATAACTTTGAATATCAAACTATAATAGATTAACAACTATTAGTAATAATTGATTCAAAAACTACAGCAAATAAGGAATGCGTTCGCGTTAAACCTGAGGCGTGAAACGTCGAGCATAGTCCACAAATCATAATTGAGTACTCAGCGTTTGAGTCCAATTCCTACTAGTTAGATCCTGCGACAGGGTAACAAAATAAAAGTGTTAGTTCAATATAAGATCAAGGATGTAACAGTTCTAATTAACCACAATATAAGCAATTTGATTAAATGGGAATAAGGGTTTTGATCTGAGTTTTGTAGTTCTCAATCACTGAGGAATTCTGTAGGCATTAGATTTGTGAAGGAGATGTTGCAATGTCGAGAACACTTGATACTATTTACAGATAATATTTATGTATACTGTTCACCCGAGGGTTCGGATCTAACAGAATAAGCTTAAAAGGCACAATTGGAAACACTTCGGAAATCTCTTTGATCAATAATTCTCATTCAAAATTTTCTCACTCTTACATAAAAGTTCCTTCCTTTTATAGAGTTTCAAATAAACAGAAGATAATTCAAATGTTCTCTAAAAACATGTAATTGCTTATCTTTAAACAAATCAAATCTTACCTAAAAACATGTAAATGCTTATCTCTAAACAAATCTAACCAAAACAATCTCAATTCTATCAATAATTTATTTTTATCCTAACAATAACAAAGTAAAATCTGAATTATTACAAACCAAATAAAATCTGATAATATCTCAATGAGATCTACGATGTTAAGTCCCTCTAGAATAGAAGCGGGTATGTTAATCCCTATTAGACGGTTTATGATATTTAATGTGTACAAAATGGATATCAACTATTGGATCCATGCACGAATTTCAAAGTTTAATGATCCAAGAGTTGACATCCTTTTGATGCACATTTATTGCCATGAACCAGAGGATTTGGGTGGATTGTACATATCAACACGTGTGCCTGCCTTTAGCACCAAATACTACTTACTTGTGCACATGTGCACCTTGATTTTGTTGGAATTAATTAAAAGATTGAAGTTTCTTCTTTAATGCAAATATTATTTTTTAGGGGTGTATTTGCATATTACCTATTTCCTTCCTTATCTATTTCTATAACGCTTCTGTTTCCCAAATTAACACCCGTCATCCTCCGCTCTCTCCTCCTTTCCCATTCTCTGCTCATTCCTCCGAACGGAAATCTCGTCGGTAACGTAGGCGTCATCTCCGGCCTAATTAACGAGCGTGGACTCCTCCTTGATGGCAGCAATTGTTCCAATGGAAAATTCAAGATAGCTATAAAAAGGGGATTACGATGAAGGAAGGAAAATGAGCAGCTTCAGTTCTCTCTCTCTCTCTGACTTATTTTCTCTACAATTGATTTCTAATTTAATTTTGGGGCAAACATCCATTGAGCAAGAGATCAAAGTTTCGCAGTAAGCTTTGTTGCCGGCTTTCTCGGGGGGTTCTTACCGCTAGGCGTAGTCGCATCATATCGTCTCTGCGAAGGCGGCGACTATTGTTCTAGGGCAGTGATCACACGATTACCCCTTCTCAGGCCTGCGTTTCCTAACCCTCTTTTGAATCCTTTTGATTATTTGCAGGGATTTTTTCTAACAAGATATGTGAATATCATCATCCACATATTAGCTGAATCAAAATCTAATTTATGAGAGCTTGCAGAAACCTAAATTAACATGATTGACACAATACAAACTGCTGCTGATAGAACTTGTATTCTTAAAGCTGAAACTCTTTCAATGTAATGATTGCTTATAGATAATTAAGTAACAAAGTCAAATAAATTCAGCTAGAGCTTTCGACTCATTCATTCTTTTATGGGTGCGTGCTTTCTTGGGAGAAATTTATTGGATGCCCTGTCAGAGTATCACATGTCGCAGTTTCCTCAACATAACTAAACAGTTAAAGCAAAGAATATGGGTGATTATTTCTTTCTTTACTTTTTTGTAGATATTTATTTACTTTTAAAGGATTAAGTTACAATTACCACTCCATCTATATGTATTCAGTAGCCTTTATCACCCTTCAGCTTGTAGATATTTATTTTCTTTTAAAGAATAAGTGGTACACTTGACACATTTATGTATGTGTATATAATGTTTGTTATTTAATTCTTAATGAAAAGTCCTTCTAAGATAATCAGGTGTCCAAATGTTTTCACGAGTCACTAGCTATCAATCCAAACAATCCCAGGACCATGATATAGGGAAGTGTAAGACTAATGTTGTATTATGCTTTTCCTAGCATTAAATTTAATAGTGTATGTCTAGAAACCATAAATAAGTCTAATAAGGAAAAATTAAATGCAAGTCCGACATCATCTCGATGAGAAATCTCAACAACCACCTGTCACTCCAGGCTGGCTACGTGCAAATAGCTGATGCACTAAAGTCTCTAGATTAGCAGTCTTCTGAGCTTGTGCGTTCATCTGCTCGGCTTGTGCGTTCATCTGCTCGGTTTGTGAGGCAATCTGTTCGGCCTGCACAGCTACTGTCTCCTTTAAAGCCACGACCTCAGCATCTCGCTCAGCTAACTTTGCAATAGACCTTGTAGATGAACTCCTTCGAAGGTAGATCCCATACCCCTTCAGGTAACCTGGCCTCCTTCCAAGTACATCAATGGAGATCTCAAACTCGTTCATCAGAGATTTAACTTCGGGCTGAGATTGTTCGATAGTCTTGTTGACTAATCGCTCCTGTCATTTTAAAAGATGTAAGATCCATATTATTAATGAATAGATATAAGTTTTTTTATAGATTGATTTAACAAAAGTTAATTGGACATACGTACATAGGTATCTTGTGCTTTCTCGTTTACCCATACTTTCCTTTTTTTGGTAGTGGGTTTCCTTGTAAAATACCGGAAAAGAGGGAGCTTGTCCATCATCTTTTGATTTCTGTAATTTAATAAATTTATCATTATGGTTGTTAATAAATATTTATAGTCTATTCATTTAAAGTAAAAACTTATAAAGCAAAACTTACAATTAGTGACACCGCTGTTGCAAATGTTCGGGAACCAGATATATGATTGTAGGGCAACTTTGATCGACTCTCCTTCGCTTTATAAGATTTTGTCTAATAACCAATATAAAATATATTATTATAATATATCACAACAAATAAAATTAACATGACAATTTAATAAATTGATTTGAGATATATACCTTCCATTCTTCAGTTTCCCACACATCGATCATCGATACCCAATCATTGGGCTCCACACGCTTCGGTGGATGGTTCTTGGGATCAGGTACTCGCTTCTCTATTAAACCAAGATAGTAGATGTGCAACTCATGCTTCCAATTTCTATATATACTCTGACACTTTTTACTACATCACTGTTATGCTTGCACAACCTTAAGTTAGCTATTGTAAATAAAGTTAAATGCACTCTGTTTTTCAGAGTAGGAAGCAGAATATGGAGGATTTAACTTTTTGTGAATCTGCAGTATAACATTTTAACAAAGTCCATGACTGAAGGTGGCAAAGTGAATCAGCTTTGTCCAGAAATTTATTTGGCAGTTGTCTGCAGCAGGTGTATCCACTATCTAACTAAAGGTACCTATCAATGTTATCTTCTTATGTGGGCATCACTGAAATTATATTGAAATTAGCCCATCAAATAATTAAAATTGCTATTAGGTTCCCTTATCCTTATAAGTTATTTCAAATTAATCCCTCTTCTTGCTACTTGTAATCTTGCATGGAGAGACTAGTTTTAAAATAACTTAACAACTAAGGGGCCGAATGTCAATTTTAACAATATGAATGGTTAATTTAAAAAAAAAAATAACTGAAGTACTAGAGGAGTTGATAACTCTGTATAACGCCTGCTAGATAAAGTTGTGATTCTAGACTTTGTTAAGTCTAAAAAGAATCTTGATGATCCTTGACAAAGGGTCTATCTAGGAGTGCAATCCTAGAATCATCGAGGGGAATGAGGTTAAGCCCATAGTAGAGTTCACTAACAGCGGGAACCCAACCTTTGATTGATGAATTATTCTCATGAAAAAGGTTCAATGTGGTAATTTCTTTTGGGCTTTTCACAATTTCTTTGTTTGCTCTTTTGCTTGTGTTTTTCTTTAATTCGTGGGCTTAGGCTTTTGGTTTGATTTTTCACTTTGGCTTCTTGAATTTCCATTGGGCTTCTTGATTTCCATTAGACTTCTTGATTTCCCTTATTTCTTCATTTACTCAAGGGTCTTTGTTGAGAGATGAGATTTTTGGGGTTTATTCTTTATTAACCTGCAATTAAAGATAAAAACAATTATTAGTGGTATATTTATTCATATAAAATAGATAAATAAGGGTATAAAATTGTAATAAAATGTGATTATCAGGAACCGTGACGGTCGTGGTTAGGGACATGGGGCTGAGTCCTAGTAACTCTCATGAGACGGTTATTGTGAGCATGGCCATTATCGCTCCGACCCGCTCGCTCAATAAATGGATGCATATTATGTGTGCTTTTGTTAATTTCTGATCAAGGGGCCTAATTCAAGGTCTAATCCATTATGCCTCTCAGATTGCGACAAATGTCACTAAGCAAAGATTCAAAGCCGAAAGCTATCTTTGCCGAATTCATAATATGAGGTTGCCCGACCTATATTTTGTTACCATTATTATTGTTTTGTTATTATTATTATTCTTTTATTCCCCGAAACTCAATCTTTTGGGGGGGATTGTTGGAATTAATTAAAAGATTGAAGTTTCTTCTTTAATGCAAATATTATTTTTTAGGGGTGTATTTGCATATTACCTATTTCCTTCCTTATCTATTTCTATAACGCTTCTGTTTCCCAAATTAACACCTGTCATCCTCCGCTCTCTCCTCCTTTCCCATTCTCTGCTCATTCCTCCGAACGGAAATCTCGTCGGTAACGTAGGCGTCATCTCCGGCCTAATTAACGAGCGTGGACTCCTCCTTGATGGCAGCAATTGTTCCAATGGAAAATTCAAGATAGCTATAAAAAGGGGATTACGATGAAGGAAGGAAAATGAGCAGCTTCAGTTCTCTCTCTCTCTCTGACTTATTTTCTCTACAATTGATTTCTAATTTAATTTTGGGGCAAACATCCATTGAGCAAGAGATCAAAGTTTCGCAGTAAGCTTTGTTGCCGGCTTTCTCGGGGGGTTCTTACCGCTAGGCGTAGTCGCATCATATCGTCTCTGCGAAGGCGGCGACTATTGTTCTAGGGCAGTGATCACACGATTACCCCTTCTCAGGCCTGCGTTTCCTAACCCTCTTTTGAATCCTTTTGATTATTTGCAGGGATTTTTTCTAACAGATTTATCCACCTCTTGTGTTACTGGAACATAAACGTTCATAACCAAATCTATACAATAAAGTTGTGGGACATTTTGGAGTGTCACTCATCCGCCGAAAGATTCTCTCTCTTTTGAGTGATTTCACCTTTTTTCAAAATTACTGGTGAATAAGAAAGAAGATACCCTGTTTCTGGAGTATGTATGCTTTGGAAACAGATACACTTGCATATCACAGTTTCTATAGTAGGAAGAATGATTTGTACTAAATTTTTGAAAACATAAAAAGTATTTATTGAGAGGAGCAGATAAGATATGCTGATTGATGCATGAATAATTTTTATTACATCATCTTTTGTTATCTAATTTTTGACTTTGATATTTTTACAGAATAACTTGTGAATAAGTTCTTCTTAATGATAATTTTTATACTAAATTATCTATTATGATTTAATTGCATTTAAATAGAAACAAATCAACAACTTCTAGAGTAATTAAATTGGTTTATATGTATAGCTTCAAATCATAGACATTTTATGTTTTGTCCCAAAATCATGGTCATATCTAATTTGCATTCTGATCTAATTTTCAAAAAAAAATTCCTCGCAATCTAATTGTTGTTACAATTGTACAATTAATTGGTAATAGGACCTTTGCTAAGAACTTGCTACTATTTAGAGAAGGGGACACTTATTTTGTTCACCAAATTAAAGCCTGTTTAAATAGCTATTCTGTTGTATCTGGTATACATCACAATTCAAAAAAATGTGCTATCTTTGCTGAGGTTATGAATGATGCTTCCAAGAGAGATTTGATCTCTGTTACTAGCTTCATGGAGGGATTTTTTCTTATTAGATATCTTAGGATGCCTCTTGTTAGTAAAAGGCTTTCTTATGTTGATTGATCTAGCCTCATCTAAAAAGTTACTTCTCAACTTATGCTTGGCATGAAAAAGAAAAGTTATCATATGCTGGATGCTTGCAGCTCATAAAAAACAGTTATTCTCCCCATGAAAGGTTCCTGACGAGGTTGATGAACAACGCAGGAAATTCCCATGGGTTTGTTTAGATTCTGTAAAATCTCATTCAGTTTCATCAGATCCTAGGCAGTAGATACAGTAGTCTGGATATTTTCTCTTCTATCCATTGGAGGTTTTGCAGCTGGCCTTGACTTCTTAGGCACAGACATAGAAAGAAGGATAATTTATGTATCAAGTGGATTCATGGGAACTATCTAAAGCATTCGTCTGCATGAAATGTTCGAGCAGAACAGGGTGCTTCTTGGCTACGAAAGCAGGTAACTAAGTTGAGAATCATGCTCTACTCCTCTAGGGGTCAGCAGAAAGTTTCATCCTGGTGGTTCAATCTTGGTGTTATCACAGATTTATTATGTTTTCTGATGTTTATAGAGATAAAATAGATATGTTTTCTTCTCTACTATATGCACGGATCGCTATCATGGATTGGCTTAAGTTTAACTGGAGATTTTTAAGATTGGGATAGCTTAATTCATTGGTTTTGTCATAGACTGTTTGGAAGATGGATTGCTCTGGCTAGTGCGACTTACCATACTTAGTGATTATGTAGTAATCATATTTTCATGCACTAAGCCATGACAGAGTTGCAAACTATCAAGTAGACTAATTAAGGTTGTTATTCTCATTGCTTCTAGGAGTAACTTTATTCCAGATTTGTAAATGTTTAATTACATTACATCTAGTTTTGCTCAATTGTGAGTTGTGCTTTTAGGCATTTTTGTTTGCCAAATGTCCTTACATGGTGAATGCGGTAAAATGTTTCATTGACAAAAATAGTGGACCTCAGTTATCCTTACTAATATGTTCAGAAAAAATTAGAGAAAGGAACAGGAGGAGAACGATAACTACAAGGAATTTAAAATAGATAGTATATGATTTTGAAAATATCTGTCAGGATAAAAACTTAATTAAACTTGAAGGTGAAGAGTTCTAGAAGAATCTCATATCTCAACAATACGTGATCCATTGTTCGTAGTTTGCACCCAATGTGCAATGAGCTATCATTCAGCTCTTTATCACTTGTATTCTATTTTATTAGATTATACACCCGCTCTAACCCCCGCCTCTGTTGATCATGACTTCCATTGAAGCCAAACGGAATTATACTGCTAATGATGATGAAACTAGATGTTTATGTTATATCAATTCAATCTCTTAGAGAAACAACAACATGGAACAAGTGATCATGCATAATCCTGATGGCCATGAAACTGGAAAGGTATGATATGTCTCTTCATCCTTACACAAAAAAGCAACATGGAACAAGTGACCACAATGCCTAACGAGTGACTGAACTCTTAGGTGCCTCTTTCATGAAGTACACGAGAACGCGATAAGCTGACAATAGCATCCTCCCTCACTCCCCCCACAGTAGGCTTGCAATTAAAGAACCTCAGCCCACTGTATCTCCTCTTCTCTTTACTTTTCTTCACGCTCTTTGTACACTCCAAATATGCAGCAACAAAAGGGTCTTCTTTCCTTGTACTCCTATTCCCATGAATAATCTTTGCCAATGAATTGAAATGACAAAACAGTGAAGGAAAATAGGAGCTATCAGTTGAAAGGTTTGGACTTGGAGGAGGGACTGGCAACCTAGGAGCCGCATTCTCTTCTCTTGATTCTTTTCTTGGGAATTCTTGTTTTGAAATGCCAGGTTGTTCCTCCCATAAGAAAGGAACACTTTTGGGAGATAATGCTGTTGAGGAGCAAAGGTTGGGTTTAGGGTGACTCATTCCGCTAGCTATAGTTCTTGAAGGGTTTGAGATTTCATAGGGTTTATAAATAACAGTGTGGCCTGGGTTAAGGTTGGTAGGTAGAATGGAGTCGCTCATGTAAAAGTAAGTGCGTGCAATTTTCATGACACATTGCTTGCAGATTACATATTGCATACTTAAATGAATGTCTTCCTTTATGTAATTTTTAAGCTGATTCCTTTTAAAGATACTTTTGATCAGCCAGTGTATCATACGTTGCTTTAATTATGTGGTGTGATTCAATCAAATGCAAATCAAACAAACATATATATAGAGAGAGAGAGCATCATCATGTTATTGTTACCTAACTAAGATCAAAAAACTTGCATTGGAGAACTCCTACAATGATTAAATCCTAAAACTGGTCACATTAGTTGTGTGATTTAGAATGGGATCATCACATGACCTCAGATATGTCTTACTAATTATTGGATTTATTTATCATTGATCTAGTAAGCTATAAACTATTAGTCCTTCATCCAAGACGAGTCTAGCCAGATTTTTTTTTATGTCCATGTAAATGATATCCAGACGCTACCAGATTTTATGTCCCGGTATATACGATATGCTTAATCACACGCAGATAGAACATGGGTCCTATTGGATCCATATTGGTGGTAGAATCAAAATATCTTCGTGTTATTGTCACTAGGCTAAATGCCGAATATATAGTTGTACAAGAGACTACCTCTCTACACATAGTCCGTGTGATACAAAACTTGAATATAATACAACCAGAATATATGAGTATGGTAGATCAAACAATAAAGTTTGCTTATGTAAAATAGATGACCCTGGAGTGTGATTTGGTGAAGAAATTAGCCAATTGCATCTGGAAGTTGTCATAAGGTTGTTAGTCTAAGGGATGTAGACTCAAAGCTAGAATCAAACAAATTGTTGGATAGCAGGTTTCCTAATCTGTTTTTGGTAACAGGATTCTTAATCTGTTTTGGTAACAAGATTCTTAATCTGTTTTGATAACAGGCTATTAGGATTCCTAATCTATTTTATTTTTTGGTTTTAGAATTCCAAGTCTGTTTTGGTTTTAGGTTTTCGATATATATGGAATGCCTTAGAAGAGATTAGACATTAGAAAAAGAGGGTTTTGAGAGAGTTCTTCAGAGAGATCTCAGAGAGATTAGATCCTATTTGTGGGCATTGTAATTTTCTTAAATATTAATCAAATAATCGTGTGGTGTGGCTCCCGAGAGGTAGGCACGATTGCCGAACCTCGTTAAATCTAATGTGTTCTTTCTTGTTTAATTTCCTGCAAGTTTTTATCTCTTATTTGCTGTAATTTTTTCTATTTTCCTACTCTCAAACATAAGGTTCGGAAGGGCAAGGGTTTGATTTGATTGCTTCGAATCCCCAACAACTAGTATCAGAGCTTTGTTCAGACGGATTGTGAGAGAGCCATGGCAAAGGAAAGCAAATCTAAGATCAAGAAGTTTAATGGTTAGGACTTTGCCAATTGGAAGTCGCAGATGGAAGACTATCTGTACCAGAATAACTTATATCGCCTGTTGATGGGCAAGGCTAAGGGAAAGAAGAAATAAGAGTCAGACAAGGATTGTGAGATACTGGATAGGAAGGCTTTAGGGCAAATCCGGTTGTCGCTCACCAAGACAGTCGCACACAACATATTGAAGGAGAAGATGACGGTGGGGCTTATGGAAGCACTCACAAAGATGTACGAGTAACTATCTGCCGCAAACAATGTGCATCTCATCAAGACACTCTTCAATCTCAAGATGGCAGAAGGACGCTCCTTCACAATGCATCTCAGCAAGTTCAACACGATTGTTGATCAACTCATCTCCGTAGACATTACATTCGATGACGAAGTGCAGCCCCTATTGATTCTATCGTAGTTGTCGGATAGTTGGGCAGATTGTGTAACGGTAATCAGCAATTCAGTGAGGAAGGACAAGTTGAAGCTGAGCGAGGTTGTTAGCATGATTCTATCCAAGGAGGTTAGAAGGAAATCATCTGAATCAGAAGGTGCATGTTCAACCCTAAATCTCGAGCAAAGAGGCGTAAGGAAGAAGAATGGTAATCAGAACAAGAATCGGTCGAAGTCAACCTAGAAGAGGTCGAACTCGAAAGTTAGGCCTATCAAATGAAAGCATTAGAACTGCAGCCAGGAGGACCATATATCTTCTGCGTGTAAAGAACAAAAGAAGGATGTGAATGAGCAGGAGGCTCATCTCGTGTAGAATACATTGATCCCCGCTATGGATAGCGATTTTGATTCTTGGGTCATCGACTCAGGAGCCTTATTCCACGCTACTACTAATAGAAGTTTCTTCATAACTATGTAGCATGGGACTTTGGGAAAGTATAATGAACCTTGTTGTGTTGTTGGAAGAGGAGATGTGCAAATATAGTTGAAGGGCTTCAAGTGGAATCTGAAGAACATGAGACACGTACCGAAGCTGAAGAGGAATCTTATTTTGGTAGGACAGCTTGGAGCAGAAGGTTATGTTTCAACATTCATCAGGGATTCATGGAGGATTTCCAACGATACTATAACTGTTGCCCGAGGCAGCAAAATAAGAACTCTCTACCTCACCTCACATGCGAGTGACACCCTCGTAATTGCAGCTGACAATGAGAGTACAGATCTGTGGCATAATAGATTGAGACACATGAGTGAGAATAGGATGAAGATTCTACATTCATAAGGAAAGCTAACCGACATTGATTCTGTAAAAGTCGGTGTTTGAGAGGACTGCATCTTTGGGAAGTAGAAGAGAGTTAGTTTCGAGAAGGATGAAAGACCACCTAAAGCTCAGAAGTTAGAGTTAGTTCATACCGATGTATTGGGTCCAGGTATTGTGTCTTCTCTTGGTGGTTCACCATACTATATCACCTTCATCAATGATCACTTGAGGAAGGTGTGTGTATACTTCATGAAGCACAAGTCAGAGGTTTTCGGGATCTTCAAGAAGTGGAAAGTCATGATGAAGAACAAGACAGATCTAAAAGTAAAATGCTTGAGATCAGACAATGGTGGAGAATACGAGTTGGAGAAGTTCAAGAGGTTCTATGCTCTAAGAGGGATTCGTTTGGAGAGGACTATTCCAGGGACGCCGCAGCAAAACGACGTTGTAGAGAGGATGAACAGGACACTGACGAAGCGGGTCAGTAGCATGCGATTACATATAGGTCCGCATAAGATATTTTGGGCGGATGTGGTGCATACGGCAGCTTACTTGATTAATCATGGGCCATCAGTTCTATTGGATTACGGGATTTCGGAGGATGTTTGGGGTGGCAAGAAGATCAATCTCTCACATTTGTGAGTATTTCGTTGTGTGGCATATGTTCATATCAGTGACCATATCAAGAACAAGCTAGAGGCTAAGTCATAGAAGTACACATTCATTGGATACGATATTGATGAGTTCGGGTATCATCTTTGGGATGGGAAGAACAGGAAGATCATCAGAAGCAGGGATTTGATATTCAATGAGGAGGTGATGTACAAGAACAGGGACAGTGCTAATGATAGCCAAAGCAGTGAGAGTAGCACTACGGATACAGGTAGATCCGAGTACATGTATTTGGAGGAACTTCTAGATGGGGGCGACAAAGTCAATTCTGACCGAAGAATGGAGGAGGCTCCAGGTGCAGAGACGACTACCCAAGGCATGGAGCTTAGGAGGTCATCTAGGGTATCCAAACTGAATCCCAGATATCTCTCATCATTTGATTATTTACTTTTAACAGATAGTGGAGAACTGGAATGCTATGAGGAGGCTATGTAAGTGAGTGAATCTCAACAGTGGGAACATGTAATACAAGAGGAGATGGATTCTCTACACACTAATGAGACATGAGAGTTAGTACAGCTACCTACATAGAAGAAACCCTTGTTAGACCCTAGAGGAGGGTGATTAGGGTCTTATGCTAATCTAATCCTCTTTTATGCTAATTAAAACTTATTAATAAATTATTCTTACAATATAGATATACAATATGTTATGAGTAAGAATATACAATATGAACAAAGAGATATATTCTAGCAAAGAGGTATATGATGAAATATATGCAAGGATATATAAATTAACACAAGGGTAAACAATCTAAACTAAAGATACAATTATGATAGGACAATATAAACAATGCAAACACACAATATGATCACGGAGTTCGGACCTTCCATCCTATGTCTCTGTTCCCCACTCCCGGGGAGAAATCCACTATCACAACCGGGTTTTCTACGCTAACCCGAATAACGTTTACACCAAGCAATATCGGTTTTCAACACTCACCGATCAACGATCATAATCTCACAATATAACTACACTCCACACCCTCTAAGTGTTGGTTTTTCCGTGTCCTTCCTCAAGTGCTCGGATACAACCTCTCCCTAGGTTCGTCAACCGACGACACTCCTCTTGAAAGCAACCCCGTCGCTCACCACACACTCCTCTCGGTGTACTAGTGTAATACAAAGTGAATCTCACAATTTAAAGCTCATAAAACAAATGATTGTTCTCTAAACAAGGTAAGAATTCAATTAAGGACAACTCTTAATCACAAACCCATAACCCCAAATTATACTATGAATGTAAATACAATAAGCTCAATGGTTGTGTATGAACAATGAGTAAATCAAAACTAAACTCAATTATGAAAAACTAGCTACTAGAAATGATAATCAATAATAACTATAAATGAAAGCTAGAATTGAGTTTAGGAAAACTTCTCTAGATGACAAGAGAGAGAGATGAATTGAAGCTCAAACAATGTAGATGATCTCCTCCATTTGTGAAAAACTTCTTCACAAACAAACTCTTTTAAAACACACTAAACAAGCTTTAAAACCCTTGTTAAACTTCTTTAAAACATTTCTTAGATTATCATGAAAGATGAGAGTAATGGGGTATTTATACCCACTCAAAATATCAGCAAAAATCTCACTCAAATAACATAAAAGCCCCCAGAAAAACTCAGTTGGAACTAGCTGTTGGAGTCTGAAAGACAGTTCGGCGGGCGACCGCGAGAATCGCACGGTCAACCGCGAACAACTCCAGAGACAAATTCTAGCCACAGAAAAACATCCGGTCAACCGTGATGGTCGACTGCGAGAGCATCCGGTCGACCGTCACGGTCGACCGTGAGTCTCTGAAAAACTTCCTGAGTCTTTGGACTCAGGGGCGGTCGACCGTGGCGGTCGACCGCAAACTGACATATGAAATTCCATATTTGAAAACTGTTTTCTGATTTTAAAACCCTGTTTAAAAATATCAAACAAATTCAAAAAATTATGAAACTTTGGGAAATGATTGTAGACATGATAATACATAAGCTACAAAAACTGGTTTTTAAAAAGGACCTCTTAAATAAAAAATATCATTATTTTGTAAAATAGTCCAAAACGTGAAAATGTGAACATATGAGTTTTGACATTTTAGTTTAACCGTGTTTTGAAACAATACAAAATAAGTTTATAGACTTGAAGAAAGATATAAGATATTGTAATAAAGTCTATAAACAATGAATATAGTATTTTATCAAAATACATATATAATGCACTAAGACATGATTTCATTGAACTAAATAAAATTGATATTGATAAAATCATATATATGCATGTAAGTATGATCCAAAAATATATATGTTTTCTAATTATATTCAATTGTTTCATATTAAAACTTAAAAACTCAAAACCATGTATGTATATATATAACTAAATATATATAGAAACCAAAACTTAACTTATGTATATATATAACTATATATATACAAAGAAACCAATAAAATGTGTGTGCATATTATATTAAGCTTAAAATACCAACACACATAATATAACACCTAAACTAAATGTTACCCAAGCAATCTTGATCTTTAATAAGCTTGACTTGGTACACATGCGGATGAAGCTTGAACTTGGATCTTGAACTTGAATTACGTTGCTTCAACCACTATATCCGCAAACCTCCATTTGATATGATCATTATGGCGTAATCCATCCAACCTCCAACATGTTGTTTGTCTATAATAAACAGATAAACACAAACACTAGACAAATAATATTAGTTATAAATTGTTTGTTAAACATCATCAAAACAAAGAGGCCAACAAGCCTTGCCTAACAAATGGGTCGATCGGGTTGAGCATGAGAGTAATGTAAGCAAGAGATATAAGGCTAGATTAGTTATGAAGGGGTTCCAACAGCGGGAAGGAGTAGACTATACGGAGATATTTTTTCCCCGTTGTGAAGCTCACAACCATCAGAGTGGTGTTGATCTTAGTAGCTACAGAAGATCTCTACCTTGAACAGTTAGATGTGAAGACTGTCTTTCTTCATGGTGACTTGGATGAAGAAATCTACATGAAGTAACCTGTTGGTTTTATTGAAGAAGGAAAAGAAGAGATGGTGTGTAAGCTCAAGAAGAGATTGTACGGATTGAAACAGGCTCTGAGACAGTGGTATAAGAAGTTCGTCAACTTCATGGAGAGCAATGGCTATAGGAGATGCAATTCAGATCATTGTTGCTACTTCAAGAGGTTCGAGTCCAGATTTATCATGTTATTATTATATGTTGATGACATGTTAGTTGCCGGACCATGTTTAGAAGAGTTAAACAGATTAAAGAAGCAGTTGATAAAAAAGTTTGCTATGAAGGATCTGGGTGCAGCGAAGCACATTCTTGAGATGCGAATCAGTAGAGATGAAGCTGAAGGGACGTTAAGGTTGAGTCAAGCTGAATACATCAAGAAGGTACTTTAGAGATTCAGCATGCAGAATGCAAAGCCCGTCAGCATGACCCTTAAAAGTCAGTTCAAGTTATCTGAGGAGCAACCACCCAAGACAGATACAGAGAGGGAGCATATGAGCAGAGTGCAATATTCTTCGATCATTGAGAGTCTCATGTATGTGATGGTTTGCACGAGGCCGGATATCGCCCATATAATAGGAGTTATGAGCAGTTTGCAAGCAATCCAGGAAAGTAGTATTGCGAGGCCGTGAAGTAAATATTGTGCTACTTGAGAGGGACTACGGACAAGCTACTATGTTTCAGGAAGAAGGACTTGGTACTGCAGGGATACATGGATGCGGATTTTGCCAGTGATCATGATACGAGGTGGAGTACCACGGGGTATATTTATACCTTGGCGTCGACAGCAGTGAGCTGGGTCTCACATCTGCAGAAGATTGTAATATTGTCTATAACTTAGGCTGAGTATGTCGCGGTGATTGAAGCAAGTGAGGAGATGATTTAGTTGACAGGGTTCCTGGAAGAGTTGGATCTGAAGCGGGGAAACAGAGTTCTTTATTATGATAACCAAAACACTATACACCTTGCCAAGAATCTAGTATATCATGCCAGAACGAAACATATTGATGTATAATACCATTTTATACGCTCGCTGATTGAGGACAGGAAGTTACATCTAGAGAGGATTTTGGGGAGTTAAAATTCTACAAATATGTTGATGAAAGCAGTGACCATTGACAAACTGGAGTTGTGCGCAACTTCAGTTAGCATTCACTTGTAGGAGATAAAGGCGGAGCCACACCAGGAGGATTGACGGGATCGTTGGGTTGATGATGCTTGAAGAATGAATTTTTTCTGTATAGGAGGATGCTTGCGAAGAAGGGAGATTTCGGGTGAGCTCGTGGATTGTGCTTTGGTCTCTAAGTGGGAGATTGTTAGTCTAAGGGATGTAGAATCAAAGCTAAAATCAAACAAATTGTTAAATAGCAGGTTTCCTAATCTGTTTTGGTAACAGGATTTTTAATCTATTTAGTTAACAAGATTCTTAATCTATTTTGGTAACAGGTTATTAGGATTCCTAATCTATTTTATTTTTTGGTTTTAGAATTCCTAGTCTATTTTGGTTTTATATTTTCTATATATATGAAACACCTTAGAGGAGACTAGACATCAGAAAAAGAAGGGTTTGAAAGAATTCTTCAGAGAGATTAAATGCTATTTGTGGGCATTGTAATCTTCTTCAATAATAATCAAAGAATTATGTGGTGTGGCTCCCGAGGACGTAGGCACGATTGCCGAACCTCCTTAAATCTGGTGAATACTTTCTTGTTTACTTTTCTGCAAGTTTTTATCTTTTATTTGTTGTGATTTTTTCTACTTTTCTACTCTCAAACACAAGGTCTGGAAGGGCAATGATTCGATTTGATTGTTTCGAATCCCCAACAAAGGTAAGTAAATAGTGACATTAATGAAGTGATGACATGTGAAATGACAATCAATCTCCATATGGTTGGCATGCTCATGAAATATGGGATTGCTGATGATTTTGATGACATTGCTATTGTTACACTAAAGAGGAGAAGAAGCAGTTTGAGAGGCCTCTGTTGGGAAAAACAAGCATAAAAATAGATTCAAAGTATTACAGAACAAACAATACAGGAATGAAAGAAAAGAGCAGAAAGTTAGAGATGTTATATTAAAATAGTTTAAGTTCAAAATACTTTACAGAAGTGCTGAATCACCCTCTTAACAGAGGACTGGCCTTGAAAAAACTATGCCCCACCTACGGTAGTGTTGAGTCTGTACAATAATTTCGAGGATGAGATGGTTGCAGTCCAAAAGAAGCACTCTCTTCTTGTGAATATTGCGACTACTTCTTCAATTTGCCTAAATCTTCAATACTAAACAGCTTATAGAATTATCGGAAGAAAAAGAAGACATGAGATTTCATTTTCTGTCTCTCAAATGATCAGAAGAAGCCCTTTTATAAGGTTCAGAGAGACAAAGATTTGAATTCCAGTTATTGCAACGTTTGTAATGTTTGTAATAAAACCTATTCAATCCTTGTAACATTTGTAACATACAAAATATTCAGCTGGTTTTAAGCGAGCACAATAAAAACGTTTAAGCTGATTTAAAGCACAGCACGCCCTCGCACACAGCCCGCTTGCTTATATAACAACACAAGTGTATAATACTAGCATCTTTGTTATACTGTAGATAAACACGTGTGTTAATTTAAACCAACTAATATGCATTTAATTAGCCAATGTGGGACTAAAACATACATACTACTAATTAAACACATTTTAATTTTTATTTATGGAATCCAATCATTAAATGATATCTTTTCATAAAAGCCCTTTAAGATTCATTTATTTCAACTGCCTCAACACTGTGTGATATCGTATCATTGTGTGATATTCTGCCTCAGCACTGGAATGAGAAACAACATATTCTACCTCAGTACTAGAATGAGAAGCAAATATTACTTTTTTTCCTTTGTAGGAAATTAAAGAATCTCCAAAAAATATAAAGTATCCAGTTGCAAAGCGGTGACCTGATCAACATATCATTATAAGCTCGTAGTTGAAGATGGGAGGAGGTAGGAAAAAATAGAGATCGACTGAGAGTCCCTTGATAGCAAAGAATGCTGAGAAGAGATGCATACATGATGAGCTAACTCAATCTGACTAACGATATGTGTTGCATATGCAATATTAGCTCGGTTAATGGTGAAGTAAACAAGACTCTACGAATTAGTGATTGAATGAAGGATCAGGTGAGGGCTCCATTTGTAGAATGAAGCTTAACATTAACCTCAAGAGGGAGCTATCCAAAATGTCTGTAAGGAATCTCTATTGGAGAGTATATCCCCAAGGTGAGCTATCAATCTCAAGGCCCAAGAAGTATTGAAGATGTTCAAGTTCATTCATCTCAACTAATTCAAATGATGTTTTGTGCTGTTGTATATTAATTAGATCTTGAAGGGCAAGTGAGAGTCATGACATAGACATATAGGAGGAGGATGATACTAGAGCTATGAGTGAACATAGCATAATCCTTTGAAATACGAATGGATTTTGTACCCTAGATAACAGATAAGGGCTCTCCATCTATATAAGTGAAGAGGATCAATCTTTCTGGTGATGATCCCTCTTGGAGCGTCGCAGAAGAATATCTTCTAGAATAGGTTTGCACAAGAAGATCAGGTGTGGTAGTCTTTCTAGTAGGAACATTAGCTTGCTGATTTAGAGGAGAAAGTGTTTCTTGTGAGATATATGTAGGAGGATCATATGGGTTAGGATCAATAAAAACAAGAGACTTTATTTGTTGCGAATTGTGGAAGGAGAAATAATGATTTCGGTACGGCAGAGTACAGAAGATGCTCATAGAAGGTAATGTGATAAGCAATATACACAGCAACAACAACAACCAAGTCTTTATCCCAAATGTTTGGGGTCGGCTACATGAATCCTATTTTTTCATTCCATTCTGTTATGGGTTATCTCCTCCATTAAGTTAGTCTTAATCATATCCTTCTTAATTGCTTCTAACCAAGTCATTTTAGGTGTACCTCTAGATCTTCTAACCCCATCAACTATAATATTATCGTTTTTCCTAATCGGTGCACTAAGAGGTCTCCGTTGTACATGACCAAACCATCTTAATCTATTCTCTTTCATAACCCTGGCCTAGTAATGTGATAAGCAATATGTAGTCGTTTAATGATGGATCATAACCCTGATAATTTTGTATTTAGCACTATATGAGTAGAGAAACACGTATGAGAGGCTGTAAATTGAGTTTGGTGCGTTCATGAGTAGCAAAATGAACTAAACAAGGGGTCTATTATTATATGTGCCTTTTCGCAATTAGGGGAATGTGAATAAGGGGGGAAATGGGAAATAGGTCTGCGCGCCTTTACGTGTTTATGCGGCGATACCGACTGCAGGTTCATGGGCACCCCGATATAAACTGCCTTCCCCTCCTTCTCCTTTGCATAATTCAATTGCTAATTGCTTGCATATTACTCATATCAAAGTACATAACAACGATAATGGAATGCATGTCAGCCGATAAATTTATAGTACCCACTTTATTGCTTGCAGATTACATATTACAAAGTTTATCACAAGTCTTCCTTTATGTAATTCCTAACCGAAGTGACTTTAATTAATTGCTATTAAAGTTAGCCAATGTACGGTACCATATGTTTGTTTTATGTTGTATTATTCAAATCAAATACAAAGGAAAAGATATAACATGCTCATTTTATTGTTACCTAAAATAAATTACAAACTTGCATTGAAAAACTCCTACAATGATCACGTTAATTGAGTCATTATGTATATGACCTCTTACCAGCACACCCAAGGATTAAGACGGTAACCATTATTAAGGCTCTTTCTTAAAGTATTGTTAAACTTCTAACTTGTCCCCTAAAATATCCCTCTGCGTATTTTACTTTTATATGTTTGTTTGCCCAGTGCGGTCTTTTTGCAAAGCCACCATCAAATATTTAACGGATGATGATGTGCACATCATTTTTTTTTGGATTTTCTATAAAAATTTACAAACAACTGCAAAAATATCAAAAACTACAAATAATATCCTGAAAAATTAGAAAGTATAAAAAATACACCCAAATTATAAATAACCCTTTTTTTTGAAGCGGAAAAACAAGGTCAGATACCATGTTTAAATATATATTGATATAGAAAAGGAGTCTAGAATTTACAAAACAAATAACTGACTAGGCAACAAAAAGTTGAGGATAGGAACTGAAGAAAATGTTATCGGAGGGGAGCGGACCCTAGTCGTCACCCTCCAGATAACAGCTGTAGAGCTTCCTAACCTACCATAGATCACAAAAACGATAAAAGCTACAAAGAGAGGCTGCCAATAGAAACCAACATAAAGCAGCCATCACCCAGCTAACCTACCGCTACACTATAAAAAAAAGCAGTGTATCTTGCGAAGTTTATAGAAAATTATAAAACTACTGATTATTTGCCCACAAAGACTTGGAACTAAGAGACTGAAGCTAAAGGAGGAGGAAACAGCTAGAAGCTAATCACCTTGAGCAAAATTTTCCCCGAGAGCTTTTCTTCCATTAGCATTAGTTGTGTCTTGCATACCCAATTCGACAACAGCCTATGAAGGCGCTGAGATTTTTTGCTGCTTGAAGCACCTGTCTAGAATAATATGAAACGATCAGCATTAGAGGCAATAGACAAAGGAGTACCATGATAATTGTTGAATATAAGGTTGTTTCGACTACTCCAAATACACCAACAAAGACATGGTAATAAGACCCTCCATAACTTCCTTTGATTAGGGTTATCCATGAATAAATCCTTATCTGTTATCATTCCAGATACCTCATTAGGCCAATTGGTGAGATTAGAGGATGGGAAGAGGATGGACCATACCTCAGTTGATAATGAGCATGAAAAGAGTTGTGAATGTTTGGAGAAGTCGTGAATTGAACAATATGCTGAAGGAGGTTAGCTTTGTCTCTTTTGTCTACTTCTGTTATACCTCTTTTGAGAATAGGATTCCATCTCCAAAGATTATGATGCAGAACACCCTGGGAGGAAACAGAACTAGTGGGAGAGAAAGACAGACTAAAATCCTTAGGAAAAATACTGCATAGAGAGTTATCTCCAGACCATTTATCAGTCCAAAATTTGAAGGTCTTGCCTGAACCGATAACCCATCTAATAAAGTTAAAAAGGGGTTGATGAATAGAATGTAAATCATGGATGAACCTAGAAGCATACCTCTTAGGGGTGTTGGATATAGGATTAGAATCATTTGAAGAGTAGATAGAAAAGATCACTTTACTAATAAGGCTCTCCCTATCT
Organism: Asparagus officinalis; assembly: GCF_001876935.1. Lineage (NCBI taxonomy): Eukaryota > Viridiplantae > Streptophyta > Magnoliopsida > Asparagales > Asparagaceae > Asparagus > Asparagus officinalis. Next base: position 97,067,387 of record NC_033800.1, read on the forward strand.
AAAGTTTTCCAAATCCACTTAGAGATGAGAGCTTGATTGAAATTGTTTATGTCAATAATCCCTAAATCACCTGCACGTTTGTACTTAAAAACATTTTCCCACTTGACCAGTTTTTACCTCTACAGTACTGAGGGTTACCTCCCCAAAGAAAATTTCTCCTGATTTGATTGATGGCTTTGATGACCCAACAAGGAAGTTTGAAGAAGGACATATACTATAATAGGATGGATAAAAGAAAAGAATTTATAAGAGTGAGCCTACCTCCAATGAATAAGGATCTATTTTTCCATAGAGCAAGTTTAGAGGAGTCAAGTAAATGTTATCATTCTCTTCTTGATAGAGAGCCTCTCTAAGTAGAAGACCAAGATAGATGAAGGGGAGAGCTCCAACTAGGCAGATAAATACTTTAGCAATCTGAGAACCTTTGTGGGGAAATTTGCCAAGGTAGAAAACGTTAGGCTTTGAATAGTTAATATTGAGACCAGAGAAGTTGGCAAAAATTCTAAGGATGTTATTTAGGATAGCTGCATTATGATTGTTAGCTCTACAGAAAATAAGAGTGTCATCAGCAAACTGAAGAGTTCTAAGAGAGTTTAGATCTCCTTTAAGATTTAACTCTGCAAGGTCTCTTGCTGAGACACTAGAATTTATTGTATCAAGAACTTTACACTCTCAACCAGATTAGCTCTAAACAGGAGATTAGCAAAAATTCTTAGGAGCTTTATCAATGAAGTCATCTTAGAGTTATGGAAAGATCAGTACCCAGTTAAGAGATTCTTAGATTAAAAATCCGAAAGAAGGGCACTTCTATAAAGATTTAAGCAAAATGAACTACTAAAACAGACGAGGTTACTAAATGGAAGGTCAGCTGGTGATGTCGAGTTATCCACAACATAAGAAGGATTTATCAGATGAGACATATCGTACTAAGTATACAGTACATCTAGACACATCGAAAATGTACAAAGACTTGAAAGGACGTGTTAACGAAGCGACGTGCGTAAGGAGATTTTGAAGTATGTAGCTAAATATTCTATCTACCAATAAGTGAAGGCAGTACATCTGAGACCAGCTGGAACCCTACAGCCTTTACCCATTCTGGAGTGGAAGTGGGTAGATATTTCTATGGATTTCATTGAAGGGATGCCAAGATCAAAGAAACAAACAGAATCTATTTGGATGATAGTTGATTGGTTGACGAAACCAGTGCATTTCTTACCCTTGAATACGACTTATATAGCGGAAATGTACGCAAAGATAATTATTTAGGAAATAGTGAGATTTCATAAAGTTCCAAAGATAATTGTATCAAACCAAGGATTGGTGTTTACTTTACACTATTGGAGAATATATTGCAAGCATGCAATATGGATTATTAGGACAAACAAGATGACCACAACCCTATTGATGGAATTTATTTATAACAACAGTTATTGAATGTCTATTGCACCATATAAGGTGCTGTACGAGAGACCTTGTAGACTGCTTATTAGTGGGCAAAGCCGGAGAATATTTATTACTTAGATCAAAAGTTGTGAGAGCACATTAAGGAGGAATGTAGTATTGATTTGAGAACATATTCTTTCCACTCATAGTCGACAAAAGAGTAATATAGATCAGAGGTGACAACCTCTAAAGTTTCATGTTGAAGATTTTATAACAATAAAAGTATTACTGATAAATGTCGTTCAGCGATTCAGTAAACGTGGGAAAACATACCCCATGATATGTTAATCTGTTCAGAAATTTTGAGCATGTTGGAGTTACATCATTTAGATTTGATTTTTCAATATTAAAGTCGAGTATACACGATATATTTTATGTTTTAATGCTCAAAAGGTACTTGCGCGATGAGGAGCAACAGAGTGTGATTGATACACTAAGTATTAAGATTCAGGATGATTTGATTACTGTAGAGATACCGGTTTGCATTACTGTTAGAGAAAACAAAAGGCTTAGAAACAAAGTGATTTCTTTAGTTAAAGTTCAATGGAATCGGCAAGGAGCCGATGAAGATTATTGAAAGCGCAAAAAGGATATAAGTTGAAACTACTCACATCTGTTTGAGCAAATAAAATGTTGATATTAAGTATGCTTTTATGCATTAGTAATTACATTATGTTTTTATGTCACATTTATATTTAACGCTGGAATGAGGCACTAATACTTAGCTCCTAAACACTCGGAACATATAGTATATATATGAGGGGTTCCTTGTTTGGATTTTTTGCTCGATGTACTAGTTCCACCAAATTAGGGGTTAAGTGGAAGTGCACGTGTTCTAGATTTTTAAGTTTAAATATTTGCTTATGTTTCATATCTGGGGATTAATAACATGAGATGTGTACGGAAGGGTTTCCTTGTCTGGATTATCCCCTCTTAGTGATTTTCTCGTGTTATTAATCTTTAAGATACGATCACAAAATTTTAAGGACGAAATTCTTTTAAGGGGGAGTGAATGTAAAACCCAAAAAATTTTGAGTTAATGATTAATAAATTAAAATAGTATGTGATTAATTATAATAAATGGATATTTATTGAGATAAATATTATTAAATAGTGTACGAGTATACTAACAAGTATTTTGAGTATAAGCAAGTCAGTGAATGAGGAAGAATGAGTCGAAACATGCACAATGGTCAAAAGACTAAAAATCTAAGAAAACTAAAAAATTTCCAGCCCGGTCAACCGCCGCGATCGATCACCTTCCGGTCGATCGTCACGGTCGACCGCGAAACCTGAACATTGCTTATCATGTTTTGATTTGGTTTTGGGTATTTACAGCCCATATTCATTTTTTCTGATATATATATCATATATTCACTACTTTTCAGTATTCTAAAAACCCTAACAGCCACCAAACTCCCTTGCAAACCCTATTTTGATTTTTGAGAAAGATTAAAGGTTTTTGGAATGGGATTTTGGTTTATCTTAAGTTTGCGATTTGGAGATCTGCTTTTGAACTTCATCATCCACATTTTAAATCAAGTCTCAGGCAAGTTTCATATCTGCTAATCCCTCTTCCCTGTTTTAAAGAATTTTAAATGAGTTTCCAATGATTTTAATAGAGCCAAATTGACTAATTTGTGTATAAAAATCAAATCTTTTGTATTATATATATAAAGACTTGGTCTTTTTATGTTTAAAAGATTAAGAACAAAATTACAGAAGTGTTTGAAGATCTGAAAGTAATTAATAACATTTTTTAATTGAGTTTTGATGATTTGTTCTTCGTTCTAATGTCTCATGCAAGTTTAAGAGTTTAATTATCATTTATTATGAAAATAATTATGTATTACATGTTTGATATTTCCTAGAGATGTAAATCTACTATTTACAATGTTCAACACAAGTTCTAGGACAAATAAAATCAGTTTGGATCATGAAAACACGCATGAACACAACACAGTCACAAAAAACCTGCACAGAAGAGAATAGGTTTCTGTTTGTTAGCTTTTTGTTTTGATGATGTTTTAACAAATAATTTACAACTAATATTGTTTGTCTAGTGTTTGTGTTTTCTTATTCATTCTAGACAAACAATGAGTTAGAGGTTGGATGGAATTGCACCATAACGATCATATCAAATAGAGGTTGGCGGAATATAGATATGAAACCATTACAAATCAAACAATATTCAAGATCAAGCTTCATCCGCATCCAAGACAAGCATATTGAAGATAAATCAAGCTTGGGTAATTTACTTTAAGGTTTATGCTTTGTGTGTTAAATACTCTTGGCTCAATATTATATACACACACAATTTATTAGTTTAACTATTTTCTTGTTTTATCCACAAACAAAGTTTTTACAAACAAATAAATTTATGTTTATATACATATATGTCTGTTTTCATGTGGATAAGTTATTTTAGTTTCGTTATATAGATATAAAATAAATATACATTCATATACATATTCATATGTTTCTTATTCTATTGTATTTTGAAAAATATTGTGTTTTTAGTTTATAGACTTAAAAACTATAGTTTATATCTTTTATCAAGTCTATAAAATTATTTTACAAAGTTTCAAAACTTGGTTTGTCAAAACATCAAATATTAAGTATATGAAGTTTTCATGTTTTGGACATTTTTTGCAAAATAAAGAGATTTCATGTTTATTATCATATTTACAATCATTTCCCAAAATTTTATAGTGTTTAGAAATTATTTGCTATTTTTAAAGGCACTTCAAAAATCATATTTACTATTTAAAACAGGTTGAGAATGTGTTATCAGTCAATTGATGTAACTCTACTCCTGCATCTCCAATGGCTTTGAATATTGAACCATGTATCACTTGGCATCAAAGACTAGGACATGTCAATTATAATTCAATTAAAAGATTGATGCAACTTAATATAATTCTAAAGCTTAATATAAAAGATAATAACAAATGTGAAATATGTGTAGAAGCTAAACTTCCTAAGAAACCCTTTAAAACCATTGATAGAGATTCTGAGATATTAGAACTCATCCATAGTGATGTCTGTGATTCAGGAAGAACATCTAGAGAAGGTAACAAATATTTTGTAACTTTCATAGACGACTGTTCTATTTATTATTATCTCTACTTAACTAAGACCAAAGATAAAGTGATAAACAAATTCAAAATATATAAAGCAGAAGTTAAAAATCAATTGGATAGGAAAATTAAAATACTATGATCAGATAGAGATGGTAAGTACACTTCTAATAAACTAAAACAATTATGTGAAGAGAATGGAATTATTCATGAAATAACTGCTCCATATACACCTCAATCTAATAGAGTAGTTGAGAGAAATAATAGAACACTAATGGACATGGTAAACTCAATGTTAATTAATTCTGGTGTGCCAGAGAATCTGTGGGGAGAAGTCCTCATGACTGCTTACCATATACTAAATAGAATTCCAATCAAGAATTTGAATAAAACCCCTTACACAATTTGAAAGAATAGAAACCCTAATTTAGATCACCTGAATGTATGGAGGTGTTTAGCAAAAGTTAAGATACCTGAAAATAAGAGAAAGAAGATTGGCCCTAAAACTGTAGATGGAATCTTTATTAGATATGCTTCTGATAGTAATGCAAATAGATTTTTAATAATCAACTCTGACATTAATGAGATAGCCAACAACACCATTATTAAAGCTAGGGATGCATGTTACAGATCCTAAAAAAACCAGAGTAAGCAACACAAATCCTAACTCTAGCAATACAGATCCTAGTTCTAACTAAGGTGAAACTAGTTCTAGACAAATCAGACCACTAGAAAATCCAGAAGAACCTAGGAGAAGTAAGAGAACTAGAGTAGAAAAGTTTCATGAAGACTTCTATACATTACTTGTAGAAGATTCTCCAATTCTAGATTCTCCAATTACATTTGAGGATACAATGAAATCAGTAGATGCTCCATTATAAATAATAAGATTCAATCTATAGTTCAAAACCATACTTGGGAACTCACTGATTTTTCTCCATGATGAAAAGCTATAGGATGTAAATGGGTATTCAAAAAGAAACTCAGACCTGATGAAACAATAGATAAATATAAAGCCAGATTAGTAGCTAAAGGATATACCCAAAAATCTGGTATTGATTATTTTGATGTATATTCTCCAGTAGCTAGGATTACTACCATTAGAGTCCTTATAGCTCTAGCATCCATTCATAAATTAATAATACATCAAATAGATGTTAAAATTACATTTTTAAATGGAGATTTAGATGAAGAAATTTATATGGATCAACCCGAGAGATTTGTTGCTTCTGGACAAGAGAAGAAAGTATGCAAGCTTATTAGATCACTATATAGCCTCAAACAAGCTCCAAAACAACGGCACATGAAATTTGATGAGATCATACTATCTTATGGATTTGAAATTAATCAAACAGGTGAGTGTGTATATCATAAAATAGACTACAACAATAAAATTGTGATTTTATGCTTATATGTTGATGACATTCTTATTTTTGGTTCTGTCATACAAACCATAAATGAAATCAAACACTTCTTATCATAAAAATTCGACATGAAAGATTTAGGTCAAGCTAACCTAATTCTTAATACTAAAATCTTGAAGAATGAGAATGGATATGTGCTATCACAATCACACTACATAGAAAAAATCCTCAAGAATTTTTATGATCCAAGCTATCACAATCACACTACATAGAAAAAATCCTCAAGAATTTTTATGATCCAAACTGTCAACCTGTTTCTACTCCATATGATCCTAATGTACATCATCCAAACTGTCAACCTGTTTCTACTCCATATGATCCTAATGTACATCTAAAGAAAAATACAGGTTATCTCAATTACAAAGAGAAAATGCATAAATAATTGGATCATTAGGATTCCTAACAAACTACACCAGACCTGACATTGCTCATGCAGTAAATAGACTTAGTAGATATACATCAAATCCTGATAAGAGTCATTGGGATGCTCTAGAAAGAATTTTGAGGTATCTAAAAGGAACTATGAACTGTGGTTTACATTATAAAGGTTACACATCTGTATTAGAAGGATACTCATATGCAAATTGGATTAGTGACTCAGTAGATGTAAAATCTACCACTGGATTTGTGTTCCTTTTAGGAGGAGGAGTCGTTTCATGGAAATATACTAAACAACCTATAATGGCTAGAAGTACAATGGAATCAGAAATGATAGCTCTTGATATTACTAGTATAGAAGCTGAATGGTTGAAAGATTTACTAACTGAAATTCTATTAATGCAAAAACCATTACCAGCTATTTCTATTCATTGTGATTGCAGGTCAGCGATTGACAAATGTCACCAAGAGAATGCAAATATTAAAATGAATCTACACTTGAAAGTGCGGCATAGATCTTTGAGATATAAGATGAAAAATCATGTAATAGCCTTAGACTTTGTAAGATCAGAGAAAAATCTTGCAGATCATTTAACTAAAGGCTTATCTAGGACAGTGGTCCTAGAATCATCGAGGGGGATGGGATTAAGCCCATAAGAAAAATTACTGTAGTGGCAACCCAACCTCGTAGAGGTCCAATGGGTAGAAACAAACTGGACGAGTGATTAACTGTGAGGATCACTGAATTTATTTGCTCTCATCCCTAGGATGATCAGTGCTCATAAAAAGCAAGTGAAAGGTTGAGTTTAACTCTTAATGAATCCGAGACCCATGAGGCAAGATGCTTACTTGCTCTCATCCTTATTAGGATTCACCTATACATGTGTAGTTGTGAGGCCGCGACTATGGGATCAGGGTTGCTCCCTAGTAACACACATGAAAGATACCTATGCAAAACCGATAATAGCGCAACCCGCTTAGAATTCTTCAAAATTATAATATGTGTGCTTTCTGTAGAAATTTGATAAATGGGACTGGTTCAAGGCGTAGTCCACTAAGCTCTCACGGATCTATACAATTGTCACTAATTGAAGGTTCAAACCGAAAGGTACCTCCACCTATTATATAGTATAAGGGAACCAGCAATCTTGTTTTCAAAGTTCTTCTTTTACTCTTATTTTTGAGTTATTCTAAGTTTTAAGTTATGTGGGGGGTTGTTGGAGTTGTAACTTAAAACTTGACTTTGTAGAGGAAAAGTTTAGTCCCACATTAGAAAGGAGATGGGAAGATAGGTTGTTTATGAGCCTTCTCTTTCTCTCCGGTTGTTTATGAGCCTTCTTTTTCTCTCCTATACCTAGAAGAAAATATGGGTTATGCTCCACACCACACACACGCGCGTTGAACCGAACCAGGCCAGGCCAGGTTCGGGTCGGGAGGCGCGTGCCTACGACCTGCGGACACGAATACGAATGTAGCTCCGGATTGAGAGGCCCTTAACCTGCTATATTTTGAACTTCCTTTTTGCAATTAGAAAAATTAAAACGTAATTAGCATTTAAAACGTGTTAAACAGTAACGTTTATTAGCATTTAAAACGTGTTAAACAACTAGCTAAATTATTGTGCGAGATTTGTGGATCTAATTGCGGAGCTAAACGGTTGTTTTTCTTCTATATAAACCAACAGCTGCGAGGGCCAAAGGCACGGTGAAAATACAACTACTCTTCTTCTTCTCTTCTTTGCTCTTTCAATATTTATTATTGCTATTACATTTTTGCTGGTTCCTGAAAGTTTACGAAGAATTCGCAAAGCCTTCTTGAATCTCGTGCCGACGAGAAGGAGGTCGTCTGACCGAGGGTCGTCGTATCTCCAAGATCCATTGCCACGAAGCCCTGTACGAGAAGGGACAATTAGATTCTTGGGACAGTGCTTAGTGCACGCTTCGATCATTATGCCCTATTTCTAAACTTTATTTATTTTCGTTTGAATTAATTTTATTTCCGTGTTATAATTTTATTCGGCTAATATCTGATTTTTATTAACTGTTTAAAACTTAATTTCGTGTTAATTACAGCTTAAACAGCAAATAATTTCCTAACAAGATAGGCTGTGTAGCTTTGAGATTCATACTACTAATACTTGTGATTTATGCAATCATAGTGCAGAAGAAACTCAATCATGGGTTGGATGCAGTTTGATCGGAGGTCTTGCAATTGGTGTCATTGATTAGATGGTTTAATTAGAGATTAAAGGGTAAAGGCAGGAACCTAAAGCCGAAACATATGGTACTAGTAGCCTCTGTTTATGCGACATGGATTGAAAGGAACAAAAGGTTACTCACTCAGTTCGTTCGGCCAGCTGAGCAGGTTGTCAAGGATATCAAAATCTCATTGATGATGGTTGTGTTTAACCCTCCTACATGAATTAATGTAGAGATTAATTGGGTGCTGAGCTTGTAATGTTTTCTTTTGATATTTCACCCATGTGGTGGTGTTGTTTCCCAGTTACACTGAGTTATCATGATGTGCTCTCATTTTCAACTGGGTGAATGAATAAAATCTTTTCCAGGGACGAAAACAAATCTTACACTTCGCCTCCAAAAATAAATTAAAAATATTTGCATCCCGACCCTTTCAAATCTGTAGACTTTCGAATTTTAGCCAATTTGTTAATAATATCGTGTTATTATATACTAATATCGTTATTATATTTTCATGTTACAAGCGTCTCCGTTTGCAGGGACGAGGAGCAAGCTCACGATGAAAACGAGGAGCAAAACCTTGGTGAACCACAGTCTATCATGCGCAACTCCAGAGGAAGTCCTGCAAAATCCTTTTGGAGGCCTAGCCAGACCGCTCTCCAAAATTCATGAGACAGTTGAGGTTCACGTTCACCCAATAAGTTTTTCCAGACAGAAGGACGGAGTGACGCCATCATATTATCGCAGAGCATCCTCCCTCCCATTCACAAACAATCAACAACAAAGTCAAACGTCCAGCTCTAGAGAAGGATATATACCGAATGAATGAATGAAAATGAAAACAAAACCGACTTCAACTATATAGTAAATCAAAATCCAAAATCAAATTAAACTCCCCAGTCAGTTCACGTTCAACTCACAACAGGTTCTATTTTGCTTCAAGGGTTGCGTCTAGAATTGAGATGTTTTTAAGGCAGCTTCCCATCACCATCCAGCGGTGTGTATACAGGATACAAAAGTCGGGCGTTCCCAAGTTTAACAAAACCCCCTGGGGAAACTGACATCATATCAAAATAACAGCGTAAGCGAAGAAAAGATGTTTTTTAAGGCAGCTTCCACATCTCAGAGGTACAGTTAAAAGCAAAGAAAAGATGATCTTTCAGGACATTGTGACCATAGCACACATTGATTATTTAGCATCAACAAGCCTCATCATACCAAGTCCAACCAATGTATGGAGCCGTTTTTTTAATAGAAAGCCAGAAAATAATATTACATTTAGGGCCTTTTTGGTTCAATAGAGGCTAGGAATAGGATTAGAAATCCTATTTTATTTATGGATTCCAACCTAATCCGTTTAAAATTTATAGACAAGTTTTAGTTTTATGGAATCCCATTTTTCTTGCATTCTATGTTTGTTTCAACCAAAGGAAAAAAGAATCTCATTTTTTATAGAAACCCTCCAATTCCTAATACCATGTTTGGTTCAGAATAAAAAAATTTTAGGGATCAACACTATAACAACGGCTAGCTCACTGATCATCACAAAATCATTGTAGCAACGGCTAGTTCCACCAACCTCAAAATTCAAAGACAACTTTTAGACCCTAGAGGGGGGTGATTAGGGCCTTATGCTAATCTAATCCGACTTTATGCCAATTAAAACTTATTAACAAGTTATCCTAGCAAGTATAAAATACAACAATATATATGAGATAGGATAAGCAATATGAACAACAAGATATATCCTAACAAAGAGATATAGGTAATGTATGTGCAAGGATATATAAACAACACAAGGGTAAATAATCTAAACTAGATAGTGGACAAACTAAATAGTGAGACAATGGCGAAATAAGCAATGAGCACAAATAAGAATAAACGCCAAGGCACACACAAACACAATCAAATGATCACGGAGTTTGGACCTTCCGTCCTACGTCTCCGTTCCCCACTCCCGGGGAGAAATCCACTATCACGACCAGGTTTTCTACGCTCACCCGAATAACGTTTACAACCACACTATGTCGGTTTTCAACGTTCACCGATCAACGTTCACAATCACTCACAATATCAGTTTTCAACGCTCATCGAACAACGTATACACTCACACTCACAATGTCGGTTTTTAACGTTCACCGATCAACGTCCACTCCTCACACTCGGTTTTCTAGCTAACCGAAAACTTTACAATCTCATAATTGTAACAAATAATAAATTTATTCTCTATAATAGATGAGAACAAAATAAAAGCTCACACTCAATTGTTACAACTCCTCACAACCTAAATTATACTATAAATGTAAATACAATAAGCTCAAAGGTTGTATGTGTAAGCAATGAGAAAATCAAAATAACTAAACTCAATTAAAATCTAGCATATAGAAATTATGAACAAAATAATAAATAGCTAGAAATAGAGTTTAGGAATTCTTCTCTGAAAATCAAGTTGGAGAGGAAGATTAAAATGAAGTTCAAACACTGTAGATGATCTTCTCCACTTGTAAAAAAAATCTTCACAAACCAAACAGACTTTGAACCTAACTAAAACCCTTTTCAAAACTCTTTTAAACTTCTTTAAAACTATCCATTGGATTGCTGAGATAGAAGGGGGTTTGAGGGTTTATATAGGAAGAGAAACAATAGCAAAAACCCCCAACCAAATCTCACAAAAACCTAGAAAAAGATTTTTCAGATTCTGTACAAAAAGAGCCGTTTGGGCATACGGCGGTCGACCGTGGAAAACTCGCGATCGACCGCGAGCCAGCTAAGAAACCCAGAAAACTTCCAGAGACTTACGCGGTTGACCGTGGTATTCGACCGTGGGAATTTTCGAGCTAACGGTTCACCGTGGCGGTCGACCGCGAAAGTTTCTGCTGCCCACTCAGGAAAAAACATAGGCGCGGTCGACCGTGGCGGTCGACCGCAAACTAACATATGAAAAATCTGATTTTCTGAATTTAAAACTCCGTTTAAAAATATCAAATAAATTAAGAAAAATATAAAACTTTGAGAAATGATTGTAGACATGATAATACACATGCTACAAAAACTAGTTTTCTAAAAGGACTTCCCAAATAAGAAATATCATTATTTTATAAAATAGTCCAAAATATGAAAGTGTAAACATATGAATTTTGACATTTTGGCTAAACCATGTTTTAAAACTTTACAAAATGAGTTTATAGACTTGAAGAAAGATGTAAACTATTATTATGAAGTCTATAAATAATGAATGTAGTATTTTATCAAAATACACATATAATGCACTAAAACATGATTTTATTGAACTAAATAAAATTGATATTGATAAAATCATATATATGCATATAAGTATGAAATAAAAATATGTTTTCTAATTATATTAAATTGTTTCATATTAAAACTTGAAAACTATCAAACCAAAACATATATGTATATATATAACTATATATATGTACAAAACCAAAATGTGTATGTGTGTATATGATTGAGCTTAAAGTACTAACACACATAATATAAACTCCTAAATTAAATGTTACCTAACCTTTATCTTAATCTTCATTGTAGCTCAACTTGGTAAACTTGGATGAAGCTTGTAATTGGATCTTTAAATTGATAGCAAAGCTTTACTCCACTATTCCGCCAACCTCCATTGGATATTATCATTGAAGCACAATCCATCCAACCTCCAACTCGTTGTTTGTCTAGAATAGATACAAAACATAAATATTAGACAAACAACATTAGTGCTAAATTGTTTGTTAAACATCATCAAAACAAAGAGGCCAACAATCTCCCCCTTTTTGATGATGATAAATAATTTACAAAAATGATATATGCATGAAAGGAAATGAATATATAAGTTACAATAATCATGTATATAAGCAAACAAGATAGATATACTCATAATATTTCTCTCCCTTTGACAACATCAAAAAGGAGAAAACCATAAAGAATGAAGAGAGTGAAAACTCCCCCTACAAATAAGCACGGGTGAGTATGAAAAATATATATAGGGATTGCTCCCCCTATCAAAATATCATATAGAATATATTAAATGAAGATCATGGCAAACATATGTGAGCAAGCATAGATGGAAAAAATGCATAACACTCCTCACATACGAAAAAGAGAACGCATATGAATATATCAATATGAAAAATAGTATCTCATATCAAAGAACATAAAAACCATGTGTAAAAGTAGATTTATGAAATCAAAAGAAAAAGAGCATGAGAATCATGCAAAATATTTTCAAATAAAAACAAAGCAATCAAATGAAATCATAAATCAAATAAAATCCATAAAAACATAAAACCAAACCATCATTGATTTTCAAAAATCAAGAGAGGCAACTATATCTAGCTCTTGAGCTAGAATCAACCCATATAAATATTTTTAGCACCCGGTAAACAAGATTTGGGAATAAACACCCAATAAACCCGGAGGGTATAGAACTATAAACCTCTCATTTAAAATCAAAACTAATAATCGTGAAAACAAAAGATTTGATCAAAGAAAAATTGTTTTCATGTTCAAAAATTTAAAGTATAATTTTCAAAACCAAGAAAAAGAAAAAGAAAAACACTAAAATACTTGGTTTAAAAATCAAATTTGTTTTGGTACACAAGAATTCTTGGTACCAAGAGATTTAGGAACATGGCCCCTATCTTTCAAGCTCAAAGCCCTAGGGTTATGGACCCTCTTGGGCGCATATAGTGCACTAACACGGTCAAAGCAATAATCACTCAAATGATCCTTCCGATTGCAATTTGTGCAATGAAAGAGATCCATTTGTTTTTTTGGACCATTAGCTCATGCACGGGAATCATTTGAAAATAAAGATTTTTCTTTTAAATTATATTACAAATGAGAAACATTATTATACAAAGGTGGTTTACTTGAGAAATTTGGCAAGTTTGAATTTTTTTTAAATCATAACAAAACTTTACCAAATGGTCAAATCTACCACAAACATCACATTTAAAAACATGTGGTCTACTAGAAACATTTGGCAAATGAGATTTCTTTTTCAAATCAAAACAATATTTTTCCAAGTGATCAAAATGACCATAAAGATCACACTTGAACACACTAGCATGCTTATGATGAACTTTATGAGAATGAACATGTGAATGTGTAAGTGTACAAGATGAAGAAGCTACATGAGATGCACAAGGAACATTAGCATTCTTATGTTTGTGTGCATCATAACAAAATTTAGATAAATGACCTTTTCGGCCGCAAATAGAGCATTTATAAATTTTTCTATATATGTGTGCATAATGAGTAGATATTGACTTAGACTTGGCACACATATCCATAAGCCTCTTATGATTATTAATGCATGTTTTCAAAGTTGAATCTAAAGAAGAAATACGTTTATTCACAAGATTTAATTCTTCATTTTTAGGCACATATGCATTTTTATTAGAAGTAGAACATAAATAGTTATTTATAAAGGAGGCAGTATCATTTTGTATATTCTCTACTTCTAACATGGCATTATCTTTTTCATGAAATAAGCTAGTTATAGATGTGTTTAATTTTTCATTTTCCAAAATTAACATGTCATTGTTTTCTTTAAGCATGGTATTTTCTTTTGTAATGACATCCAATTTTGACACTAGCTCCTCATGATCGGATTCTAAATTATCATGCTTGCTTTTAAAATCAATAAAGTCATTTTGTAATTTATTATAGGCATGCAATAATCTTTCACTAGCACAAGCAAGTTCATCACTAGATAAATCATTAGTGGTTTCGAACTCGCAAACATCACTAGGGCTATCGCCTAGTAGCCGTGTGCATGATGCTCCATATGAACTTGAAGCTGAATCCGCCAAAGCTTGTTGGATCACCTCCAAGTCCCCTTGATGTGCTTTAATAAATTTTCATAAGGTGTAAGCACTATCAAAATGAACAAACTTGTTAGACAAAGATGAATCAAATGCATTATGTAAGAATTCCAACAAGAGCTTGTTCATAATAAATAATCTTTTATTATTTTTATTCCACTTGGATTTCTCCAATGTGGGCACAATATAAGCACAATCAATGACTTCCCATAAATTTATATTTTTAGATTGAACAAATATTTTGAATCTAAAACACCATTGAGCATAAGGGAAATCATTGAATTTAGGAGCAATACTAGAATCATAGCCTAAACAAGATGCATCATTCATATCCATAATTTGTAAAAATATACAAGCAAGATACAAATATAATCAAAACAAGATTTGCACAAAAAGATAACTTGGATCTTTAACTCAAGGCGATTAGACCTTAAATCAAAGAGCACCTATCTTTGATACCAATTTTTAGACCCTAGAGGGAGGGGTGATTAGGGTCTTATGCTAATCTAATCCCATTTATGCCAATTAAAACTTATTAACAAGTTATCCTAGCAAGTATAAAATATAACAATATATATGAGCTAGGATAAGCAATATGAACAACAATATATATCCTAACTATGAGATATAGACAATGTATGTGCAAGGATATATAAACAACAAAAGGGTAAATAATCTAAACTAGATAGTGGACAAACTAAATAGTGAGACAATGGCGAAATGAGCAATGAGCACAAATAAGAATAAACGCCAAGGCACACACAAACACAATCAAATGATCACGGAGTTCGGATCTTCCGTCTTACGTCTCCGCTCCCCACTCCCGGGGAGAAATCCACTATCACGACCGGGTTTTCTACGCTCACCCGAATAACGTTTACAACCATACTATGTCGTTTTCAACGTTCACCGATCAACATTCATAATCACTCATAGTGTCGGTTTTCAACGCTCACCTAACAACGTATACACTCATACTCACAATGTCGGTTTTCAACGTTCACCGATCAACGTCCACTCCTCACACTCGGTTTTCTAGCTAATCGAAAACTTTACAATCTCACAATTATAACAAATAATAAATTTGTTCTCTACAATAGATGAGAATACAATGAAAGCTCACATTCAATTGTTACAACTCCCCACAACCCAAATTATACTATGAATGTAAAAACAATAAGCTCAAAGGTTGTATGTGTAAGCAATGAGAAAATCAAAACAACTAAACTCAATTAAAATCTACACAATAAGCTCAAAGGTTGTATGTGTAAGCAATGAGAAAATCAAAACAACTAAACTCAATTAAAATCTAGCATATAGAAATTATGAACAAAATAATAAATAGCTAGAAATAGAGTTTATGAATTCTTCTCGGAAAATCAAGTTGGAGAGGAAGATTAAAATAAAGTTCAAACACTGTAGATGATCTTCTCCACTTGTAAAAAAAATCTTCACAAACCAAACAGACTTTGAACCCAACTAAAACCCTTTTCAAAACTCTTTTAAACTTCTTTAAAACTATCCATTGGGTTGCTGAGATAGAAGGGGGTTTGAGGGTTTATATAGGAAGAGAAACAATAGCAAAAACCCCCAACCAAATCTCACAAAAACCTAGAAAAAGATTTTTTAGATTCTGTACAAAAAGAGCCGTGCCGCCGGGGAGCCAGCTAAGAAACCCAGAAAACTTCCAGAGACTTACGCGGTCGATCGTGGCGGTCGACCGTGGGAATTTTCGAGCTGATGATCGACCGTGACGGTCGACCGCGAAAGTTTCTGCTGCCCACTCAGGAAAAGACATAGGCGCGATCGACCGTGGCGGTCGACCGCAAACTGACATATGAAAAATCTGATTTTCTGAATTTAAAACTCTGTTTAAAAATATCAAATAAATTCAGAAAAATATAAAACTTTGAGAAATGATTGTAGACATGATAATACACATGCTACGAAAACTGGTTTTCTAAAATAACTTCGCAAATGAGAAATATCATCATTTTGTAAAATAGTCCAAAACATGAAAGTGTAAACATATGAATTTTGACATTTTGGCTAAACCATGTTTTGAAACTTTACAAAATGAGTTTATAGACTTGAAGAAAGATGTAAGCTATTGTTATGAAGTCTATAAATAATGAATATAGTATTTTATCAAAATACACATATAATGCACTAAAACATGATTTTATTGAACTAAATAAAATTGATATTGATGAAATCATATATATGCATATAAGTATGAAACAAAAATATGTTTTCTAATTATATTAAATTGTTTCATATTAAAACTTAAAAACTATCAAACCAAAACATATATGTATATATATAACTATATATATACAAAACCAAAACGTGTATGTGTGTATATGATTGAGCTTAAAGTACTAACATACATAATATAAACTCCTAAACTAAATGTTACCCAAGCTTGATCTTAATCTTCATTGTAGCTTAACTTGGTAAACTTGGATGAAGCTTGTAATTGGATCTTTAAATTGATAGCAAGGCTTCACTCCACTATTCCGCCAACCTCCATTGGATATTATCGTTGAAGCGCAATCCATCCAACCCCCAACTCGTTGTTTGTCTAGAATAGATACAAAACACAAATACTAAACAAACAACATTAGTGCTAAATTATTTGTTAAACATCATCAAAACAAAGAGGCCAACAAAAACACTGTAGCAACGGCTATTTCCACCAACCTCAAAATTCAAAGACATAACACTGTAGCAACGGCTTGTTTCAAGGTCATTGTGGCTATAAATTCAACTTGAGGCCTCAAATTAATCCATGCATTCTCATTTCTCAGCAATTTATAAATTCCCATTGTCTGCAATTTGCATCCCAGACATCAATATGATATCAGAAGAGTGCTCCCAAAATTATGAAGTTTATTGCGACTGCAATCTCCGAACACCAATGAAATGTGCAAGAATGGTAAAAATAAGGGAAGGTGTTATTGGGGGTATGCAAAATTCCTAAATAAAGAATATAATTTTTTCGAATAGGCTGATGAAAGAGGAGACATAAGCAACCAAGGAAGCCAATATGTCAAAGAAAATAGGTACGGAGATAAATATATTTTATAATCAAAGAGGCTAATGAAAGAATTGAGACTTATCGAAAATCAACTACTAGCTTGGAAAATTTTAGCAATTTTATTAGCAGTTTTTTATATTATTTTAATTATTATAAACTGCATGTCATGTACTTATACTTGCAAAAACTATTGATGTTGTAATGAAAACTGTTTTTGGAATTGGGTATAAATTCTAATTGATATTGTATGGCTCGGTAATAGATCAACTTGTCAAAATTGATTGCCTCACCTATAACTTACATGTTTATTACAGATTGCATTCTAAGGATGGATTGCCTCGCCTAGACATTGTCAATTCAATGTAGGTTGCAATGTCATCACTTTTTGCCTCATCTAAATATAATAAACAATGTAAGTTAGATTGCATTCTCAGTAAACGCTAATCATCATCATTGCCAAATATCAACTGCAAGGAGCTACACAAGCTCAAAACAAAACAGCAACAAACCCACAGGCAAGGAAAAACACAAGCTCCCACATAGCAACGACTAGCTACACAAGCTCAAAAACAAAACAGTAACAAACCTAAAGGAAAGAAGTTACACAAGCTCCAAATAACAGCAACAAACCCCTCAACGTCATGAGCTACACAAGCTCAAAACAATACAACACATTCCCAAAGGCTAGGAGCTACACAAGCTCAAAACAAAACCTCATATAATCCAAAGGCAATGAGCTACACAAGCTCAAAAAAAAACAGCAACAAACCCAAAGAGATTGAGGAGCTACACAAGCTCCAAATAACAGCCACAAACGCAAAGGCAAGGAGCTACACAAGCTCCAAACAAAACAGCAACAAACCCAAGAGCAAGGAGCTACACAAGCTCAAAACAAAACCTTATATAACCCAAAGGCAAGGAGCTACACAAGCTCAAAACAAAACCTCGTATAACCCAAAGGCAATGAGCTACACAAGCTCAAAACAAAACAGCAATAAACCCAAAGAGATTGAGGAGCTACACAAGCTCCAAATGACAACCACAACCCAAAGGCAAGGAGCTACACAAGCTCCAAACAAAACAGCAACAAACCCAAGAGCAATGAGCTACACAAGCTCAAAACAAAACCTCATATAACCCAAAGGCAAGGAGCTACACAAGCTCCAAATAACAGCCAATAACCCACAGCAACCACGTGTGACTTTGGAGCAAAATAAACCCAAAGTCATAGCCAGCAGGAGGTCCACTGCTTTGAGCTTCAAAACCGACAACAGTTAACCCAAGAAACAGAGCATCATAGCCAATGGAACTGAGCAACACATGCTGAAAACCGACAACATTAAACCCAGACAACAGGGCAACATAGCCAAAGGAACTGAGCAACAGAATGTAAAAGCCGACATCAGTAAACCCAAGCAACAAACTCATTTACCTGATATCAAAAGCAAAGGCAAAATTCAAAGAACTCATTGATCATTCCACGATCATACTTACCTGCATCAAATGTTAAAATGTACCAATTCATCAATTACATCATGGCATGGATGTTCTTCATAATAATAATATATATTGCAACATTAATATTTTGCAACTAACGCAACAATATCCATCAAAATATAATCGAAACCCAACAAACTAGCTATCCGACCAACCTTGGCTTGATCATCACCCATGTTAGAGTACACGGGCCTAACAAATTCACCATTGGCTTGATCATCACCCATGATAACTTATAAATTTTTGAAGTGAGGAAGGGGTTTGTTTATGTACGCTTTGTACTTAGAATTGGATTTGTCCTGCAATAACAAATACTTATAAGTGGCGAATCAAATGTATTAAATTTCGTTGACAATATAGATGCTGAATTTGTTATACCTGAGCCCAAGATTTTAAGGTTTCATCATCCAATGTAATCATTTTACTTGTTCATCCTACCCAACACCACTTATATCAAGACAAGCCTTCATGTCGTTGAATTTGTTCCTCAAGCATTTCAAGTGGTTAATGACATGTAGGTGAGTGAAATCAGTCCTAAATTGCATGTTGATTTTCATGGCAACCATTTTATAAGCTTCAGCCTTGAAGTTCTTGTCTGGCACCAGGCCATCCAATGCTAAATCTGCAAGATAAGGAATAAGCACATCATCGTGCTCTGGAAGCCAAAACTTATTAGACACGCCTCTTGAGTTCAACCTGGCACCCGGAACTTTTTTCTTATGAGCTAATTTTTTTCCCTCTTTTCATTGGCGAAGTGTGCTCCGCACCATCAACGTCATGAATATCCTTTCCAACTGAATCACCAGTGTTTGGTGAAAATTGTTTAGGTCCACTACTTTAAGAACTGGCTGTGGGAAATAGCAAACATTGTGGACTGCTTAACAGGCTCATGTATGACATTAACGGCTGTGTCATCCCACCATAATTACCATTGTATGGTGGGAATGGTGAGAATGTATGAGGTGGTGAAGTGAATGGTTGTGGTCGAACAGGCATGAAGTTCATGTTAATCCCTGATGTAGGATTTGGCATTGCATTCGAATGAGAAGGCACGCTTTACTTATCTGCCGGATTGTTAGCCATACCTAATATATATTGTAAGCATAGCCATATTAATATTAAAGAAATATAAAAAAAATATGGGATATGCATGCATTTATCAAGGAATGTATGAAACGACGATATTTCTCAAACAACATAAAAAAAGAGGAACCGATAAAAGTAGTAATGTTTTGGGTCACCCAAAGAAACATTAAACAATATCGATGCAAACAGTATCTTAAAATTTACCAAGTTATTACATAGCCATAGAACAAATAACACACTAAGTTAAACTGCTCTTCATTGTGTTACCACCATTATACTTTGCACAATAATCCACCCACATCGCCCAAGCAATTTGATCTCGCATCTCTTTCCATTCATTTATTGCATCTCGATCCTCTCTTTGTGTCCTACTTTGAGTATAATCCACCACACTTGAATCGTCTTCATTTGTCTCTTCCCCAGTATCTTCATCAATTTTAACATTTTTATTTAAAATATCATCATCCAGATCCTCCAAGGTAATAAAATTGTGCAACACAGTACATGCTAGTACAATATCCACTTGAGTGGGAAATGGATAATTTGACTTCGCCGTTAGAATTTTAAACCGATTCTTTAATATACCAAATGTGCATTTAATTTTTGATCTTAAAGATGAATGTCTTAAATTGAACAACTCTTTGCTATTCTTTGGTGTCCTACCGGTGTGCTCTTTTAAATGATATCATACACCGCGATATGGGGATATGAAGCATGGCATTGTGGTGTATCCAACGTCACATAGGTAATATTTACCTACATTAATTGAACAGTATTTTAAAATCTCAATTATTGCCAAGTATTTTATATATTATTCAAAATGTGCATAAGTGAGAATGAATACCATCATAAACTCGAAGCCCGTAAGGCTGTGGTCTCGACAGAGCGTCTTGTAATATCATATAATCATTTGCTCCCCCCCCCCAGCCAGCCAAGACATAAGTAAATAGTTTATTGGTGGTGCAGGCTGCTAAGATATTTTGGGTCACCCATTTTCGCCCTCTAAACCGTGCAACTAGGTCACTAGGTAACACCGCGTCGATGTGTGTGCCATCTATCAAACTAATACAGTCTTATAAAAAATTATAAATTATACATAGTTCAATAAAAAGTTATTTATTTGATAATTTGTTAAGATGTATGTATTTAATTTACCTTAAAGTAAGGAAAATAATTTGAGTTGTTTGCAATCTCCACGGGAACTTCTTTTGGGGCTTGCTTCATGTACTGATCACGTAACCCATTCATTGCTTGCAGGACTTTATTGAAATACCTGCTAACTGTTTCCCCTGATCTTATGAACTCAGTTCTTATTATTCTATTTTTAGTTTTATGACCCACAATACTTAGGAACATAGCAAGTTGTTCTTCAACTTGAACGTGTCTTGTATCCTTTAATAAATCGTTTGCTTTCATTACTTCAACAAGTTTAAAAAAGTCCCTCGGTCTCATTCTAATATAAGATCGGCAGCTATCACTATAGCCTTCCAATACACGTCTGAAGTGAGCCTCTCTACAATATATTTTTCTGATCTTTTCTTGCTTCGTACAAGTTAAAATTGTCTTGCGCTTAGCACGCATTCTCAAAATACATGTTACCAAAGTGACTACGGTGGAAATAGATGTATTAGCACACATCCTCTTCAATTCTTCTTCACTTCCATACCCATCTACATCCGTTTTAAAATTAGTATACATTTACAACTTATCTTGTCTACTTATTTCAGTTTAAAATTAATTAGATAATTGATACAAATATTTATTTCTTGTAAGGCAAGAAATCTAATTATACTGAATTTTATTTTAACTAGTGTTGCATTCGATTTCACACAATTATCAATAACTACACATTCTACTACGCGGTTCCTTTTATGTAACGAATTTAACCCTATTCTTTGGTAAACATAACCCTATTCTTTTTCATGCATTCACATTCTTTTGTAATAAAACATAACCCTATTCTTTTTCATGCATTCACATTCTTTTGTAATAAACACAATTATCAAGAACAACACATTCACACAAATATCATGCATTCTATTTCACACAACTAACTGAAATTTAGTAAACATAACCTTATTCTTTGTTAAAATTCCCAAATAATGAATTATCATGAACAAAAAAGAGGGGGAAATCGTATACCTTGAGCTGCAGAGGGGAAAAAAATGTCGGCATCCAAGCAACACACCCACCAAAGCCGGGATCAACACCGTAGCCAACAAACCCACCCGAACCAGAACAAGTTCAAGAAGGGATCACCAACAACCAAAGCCAAGAAACCCACCAACAAGAAGCTGGAAAACAAGTCAGAGAAATCACGGCTCAACAAGAGGCGGGATCAGATTAGGGGCTGTTTGTTTCGTTTCCCCCAGAATCCAAAACACATTTTCCTTTACTTTTTCACTTTCCTCCACTTTCCAAAACCCACTTTTCTTCACTTTCTCCACTTTCCTCCAATAATATTGTGACAACTCATCCCACCACATCACATTTCATACTTTTAAAAATAAACAAAACACAAGAAATGAGTCACATCAATCAACTCATCTAACTCACTTTCCCCCACTTTTCTTCATTTTCTATCATCTTTAAAAATTACTCACATCATCCAATAATACGGTGACAACTCATCACATCTCATTAAAATTTACTTCCATCACTTTCCTCCAAAAAAAATTTGTAAAATGATTTTCCTAAGTATGTGTCACATCATCCAATAATATAATGACAACTCATCTCATCTCATCTATTTTCCCCCACTTTTAAGAATGAACCAAACACAAGAAAAGAACCTAAACAAGGAAAGTGAAGGAAAACATCAAAAATTACTCACATCAACCAATAATATGGTGACACCTCATTTTCTCCCCCACTTTCGGTTATAGCTTTGACGAACCAAACCTCTGAAAGTGGAGGAAAACATCAAAATTCACTTTCTTTTCCCCCACTTTCCCCCACTTTCGGTCTTTTTTTGCGAAACAAATAGGCCCTTAGAGGGAGAAGACGATTCGATATATAAATCTGCAAAAAAATCATGGCTCAACCAGATCTAGGGTTTTGAGTTCCAACCACGACCACGCACAAGCCACAACGAGCAACGGGAGAAGAGAAGCGAAGAAGAGGCGTGAAGAAGAGAGCGCTGAGGCGGGAGAAGAACAACGAGGAAACCACGGATCAACAGATCTAGGGTTTCGTAGATTAGGAATCGGAATAAGAAAGAGGAGAGGTGTCAGAAATTTGGTCCAATTCCTCTCAAATGGACTGGAATTAGAAATCCTGAAATATACACTGTTTGAGCCACTTTATAGATTACCTTTTCCATAAAAAAATTTTGAACCAAACTCAGGATTAGGATTCATTTAGAATCCATTAATTACAAAAATGCCACTGTCAGGTCTAAATACCATTCCTATTTCATAAAATTGGTGAAACAAACTGGCCCTTAAGCAATCAGAAATAATTTCATACCGCATGATACCATGGGACAACAGCAACAAAACTTCCAACGAGAGGACCAACCCAAAATCTTCATCTTTAATGCATCAATAGATCCACTTCCAAATCACATCTATAATTTTCAATAATTGCCACATCCAAGAATGAGAGGCCTTAGCATGCAAGGTACAAGATGTTATCCCTCCTTAAGTACATCTCATGAGTCCACCCAATCCAAAGCCAATCTTAATAAAAGATGAATATTAAAATAAGATCAAAAGCCAATATTAAAATTCTGGCCCTAATGCCGCCATCTTAATAAAAGAAAGCTCTTGCATTCATTGATCAAATAAGAATTGGGGAATAAATGAATTCATCTAATAAAAGGAATTATATAATCATCATGGAATAGAAACAACATTGCAGCCTGAATTCTTCATAATCTCGTATTATATGACATGAACTAAGATTGCAAAACATACACGAAATCATAAAATTAGCATCCTATCAGAAACTAATAATATCAAACCAACAAATACAATTCCACCCAGCAAGACATCGAAAGGTTAAAATATGGTATTCTTAGACTTGAATCAAATCCATCCTTATATCACCAGATGTATAACACACTTTATAGCAAAACACGTATATTATAATAATCGCCCTTGAAAAACAAATTTAATCATGATACAACACATTCTCTCATTCACATGTTAGAAGTTCAATATTTTCTCTGCAAAATCTCATTGACATGGGAAGCTTCATCCAGACTTTCGATGTAGTCTCATAACGTATTTCTCTTCAAAACCAAGAAATACGATTTAACACGTATGGATGACCACGAATTAAACTATGATATAACTCATATGGATGATCACGGATTAAACTAGGATATAACTCTATTATATATACAGGCAAAAACACTTGATTATTTTAGTTGAGGGGGAAAAAACACCACTCTCTCCCAGCTTCAATCTTTATTCTTTCAAAAGGAGCATTCCTTGGTGAGCCTTGCACGATCTCCTGTTGTGCTAGCACAGCACATTCTGGCAATTGCCACACAGCACAACCGTCTGTGAGTGGCTAAACAATATTGTTCTGCAACAGAGAACAAAAAGAATAAAATAATAATTCAGAAGGAAACTGAAAATGGCTCTAAAGATTACATACTTCTTTATTTAAGGATGAATTACCCCCCTTGCTTTATTTGAGGTAGCAGTAATTGTACAATATTTTGTGTACTCCTTTGATACAACTATGAGAATGATAAGGTGGATCCATTTTATAATGAGTTCTAATACAAAATTGATGTCTCAACATTTTTTTTCATTCACTTTAGTATAAGATTAGTACCAAAAACTAGTACAATTAGCATCACTCGTTTGTTATATATTGAAACGACCAAGACAAGCAATGAGCTTATGCTGCAATACATTGCATTAAACTACCTAAACAGAAAACTACATAGTTCCTCACCGTATATCCCTGATGTGAAACCAACCAGTAAGATCGGTAGGTCAGAAAAACAATATTATAGGAATAACATGCAAACATCTGACACTTCAACATCCATGAAGTCACCACAGCTGAAGATAAATGGTTTGCCAAAGTTTCATATTAAAAAAAAAGTTTTGAAACTAAACATCATGTGTATGCACAGAATTTTACATGTGAAGTATTGCAAGTCTCTGAAGGTCAAGGATTCAGAAGGGTCAGAAACTATTGGCATATGACAACTAACAACAGCTTAAAGCATAAGACATGGATCAATAGTAGGGACATATAGGTACCACTTTCGCTTGACAGACAAATATCAATCAATATACCAGAACTAATATTCATATTTGTCATAACTGAATACAGATAATAATCTGATTACAACTGTGTTATACCATAAAAACGCTCCCTAGTAACGACCAGTGATAGAGCACTGCGTATCAGATAAAAGACCGGGCATGAGTAGAACGGCCAGAAACCACCTCGGGCAGCATGGCTGCTCGTCCCTTGCTCGAGGTCGGTTATCACCAGCTCTACCTAAACCCAAATTAACCATCATGACTTGAGCCCTGCTCAGCATCCTATGTAGACAATTCAATTAGAGGAAGCTCCTTACAGCTCACTGGA
>NC_033800.1:97092944-97132227 GCF_001876935.1 Asparagus officinalis
TCTCCAGCTCAGTGTTTTCAATGCGTGAGACGTAATGCGGGGCGCAAAGTCAGTTTACACGCACATGTGCAAGGCGCAATGCGATGCGCGCGCCCGAGCGAAGCGAGGCGCACTCCAGACCACAAAAATTTTGAAGATATACAAAATTATTCAAACTTTCATACTAGTGTATTTACTGTATTGCATCACTAACAATTATACTGCCAAAGAAAAAAAACAGTTAGCAATCAAGAGCAAGCAAAAATAAAATAAAATAAAATAAAACAACAACAATTAACAGTCGAGACAAAAGTCCACTTAATCTCTCTTTATATGTTAGTTTCCACTTACTCTCTCTTTATATGTTAGTCAGCAAGTGCGATTGTCTACACCAAGTATTAAGTTGCTTCTCCACATTAATAACACATACATTTTCATTAAAATAAAATGAAGCCAGATACTTTTGAGCACAACATTTTTTAACAACTCTAGATGCAGACTGCTTCAGAAAATACTTAAACTATCCAATAGTTAGTGTTCACAATACTTTACTGTTCACTATTCACTAATTTTCACAATTTCATCTCGTGACTTGAGTGTGGAATCTTTCAAGAGAACAAAGAGAGGGAAGAATGTACCTCAATGTTGACTGCTACTCGCCGTCGCTGATTCCGTCGATTGTCGCTGCTGACTTGTGAAAACGAGAGGCGCTGTAGGGAGATCGAAGAGAAAAAGGGCGAGCCCTAACATCTAGATTTTTCTTTGGGTAGAGTTATAAGTATTTGAGTTTAAGTGGGAATCGGGTTTTTACTCGATAACCCGCTGGACTAACTTTAAAAAAAAATCAAAACGCGAGCAGTTAACTGAGGCGATCACCTCTACGAGCATGCAAGGCGTTGAGGGGTGCTCTCCAGGCGTGCGCTCGACGCAAGCGTATCTCCCCGCACCTGCTGCGAGGCGCTATGCCACTGCACCGAAGCGCCCAACGCCTGAGGTGCGCACTTGGATGCGCCTATAAAAACACTGCTCCAACTTAGTAGAAGAAGAGGTAATCTTGGTAAGAAAACCCTAAGTCTAATTTCATATTTATTTTTTATTAGATTTCCACCTTCTTCATCTTCATGAAACTAAAGCATTGGAGGGTCATCAAGGCGCCAAGGCTGGGTGTCTTCTAACCATTTGTTAGTGGTTTCAAGAGTAGTTCAACCCACAAAACAGTCAGCGGAGGAAACAAAGAAGCCTCCACAATTTTTTGAATCACAAGACCTTCCTAACAATGAAAAAAGAGTATTTCACATATGAATTTGAAGAGAAGAAAGGGAGATTCTTAGTTTCTATGGACATTGGAAACTAGAGAAAGTGTGAATCCTATGTTATTTGCTTTATTTAGCATTAGGAAGGAAGTTGAATTGAGGTCTTAGATGTCTTAGATGACATGATATCAATTGTTGCATATTTCTCTCTAATTTAGTAAAGAGCAAGGTTATCGATAGCGGATAACGTCGCGTAGCAGTGAGGCATCGCTAAGACTATTTAGGCCTATTGAAGCAAAATAGCGGTAAAAAGAGCAAAGTCAAACAGCGGTCTAATTTAGATATATATAAATATTCAAAAAATTTATAGAAAATTCTAGAAAATCTAATAGTGCATATTTTATGATTTAAAGAGATTCTAAACATGAAATAGACATGTAACTGTCATATAATACGAAGATGACTAGAGGAGTCAAAAGAGTCGTCGTCTTCGAGAATATGAGTGAGAGGACTGCAGTAGGAGGAGCTCATGGCGAGAAGAGGTGAGAGGAAGTGCTGAGGGAGGTGCCGGAGACTATGGGAGACAACAGGAA
Source organism: Asparagus officinalis (assembly GCF_001876935.1). Classification (NCBI taxonomy): domain Eukaryota; kingdom Viridiplantae; phylum Streptophyta; class Magnoliopsida; order Asparagales; family Asparagaceae; genus Asparagus; species Asparagus officinalis. Next base: position 97,094,770 of record NC_033800.1, read on the forward strand.
TACGCCAGAAATCGCGGGAGGCAGTGGGATGTAGTGGTTGCGGGTCGGGTTTAATTTAAAAAATAAACCTCAAACCGCTTTTAAATATTGATCAAAAAGCAAATTTTGCCCGCAATCGCCCGCTATTTACCGCTATAGCGCACTATTGGCCGCTTTTGTGAGCGGAAAACACATTCCATAGTATGTCACCACTATTAAGTGATAGCGTAACGGGAAGGGACCGCTAACGCTATTAGCGCCGCTATTACGGCGCTATTTACCGCTATTTATAACAGTGGTAAAGAGTGGAATATTCAAGAGAAAAAGTTAGATAACATGGAGGAGCTTTTTTCCCAGGATTTTCCTCCTTTGCAGGAGGAAAGTTTTTTGGGATGTTTTCTTTGTGGTATATGGGTCCATAGAAACTATAAACTTTAATTGCCAGCTTTTTTTTTTCTTTTTCCTAAAATCGATGTGCCAAATATAGATTATAAGAATTTTGTTGAAGATCCCTCGAACGTTTCTAAACTTTCTAGTAAACTCCACATGCCAAGCAGCCCAAACCAGACTACTTGGGTTAGCATTTATCTTTCTGCACAAATATGCAAATTAGGAAGAACAATCTCTCAAAAGATGTAATAAACTTCAACTAATTTGATACAGCTGCATTATATGATGTTGCTTTCCTGCTATTTTGATGTCACCTATCCTTTACATGACCGACTTAGTTGTTCACAGCACATTTCCTTCATAAGCTTGGATTGTGGGGAGACAATACCCACTATCTCAACATTAAACAATGCAATTCCCAGACCTCAATAAGAAATTTATCAACTTTTTCGCTCATTTCTTATATAAATGCCTACTAATCTACGCATTTCATTCATCAAACAGTAGTATAAATCGACATTAATGCCCAAATTCCATCCATTAGTTTTACTCATTAGCGCTCACGTTTCATCCATAATGTTTTACTAATTAGCACTCGCATTTCAGCCAAATTTGTTCCATCCAGTGCCCAGCATGCTAAAAAACAAACTTACTTCAAAAATCTGCTTATCATTCAATGATATCATATCCACTAGCTTATAATCTCTAAATAATGAAACATGCATTGCACTATTTGCCTTGTTTTACATATCTACTATCTACAATTGTTTTCAACTTTCTTCATTATTTTGTGCAATTGATCGTACAATTGAAAACTAGTGTGCGGATGACATTTAGTATATAGCATACCCAAGATTATACAACCACACATTGTCGATCATTTGACTAAAGCCTCAGTTACACTATTCATACATCTGAAGGAGATTGTAAATATTCCAATCACTTTTGGCCCCTTTGCTTTAATCTAATCCTGGAAAATACTAACTAGACTACAAGAATCGTACTAATCTTATACTACAAGACACAAAAATGTGAGGTCCATAAAAACTCATCATTTCTTATTGTAATCTCAAGAAATGATGCCACATTTTTGGGTCTTATAGTACGAAAGTAGTATAACTCTTGTAGTCTAGTTATCACTGCTTTCTTACATTTGCATTTCTTGGCTTGTGTCCCATTTTTGTTTTTGGCTAAATGATTCTTAAAAATGATTATGGGTTGTTTTTGCAGTAGACGAGCATTCATAACACCATCTTCGCCTCTTAGAAGAACCTACCCTACAATGCTAGTCAAGCATTTGATGTTCGTTTTTTGCCCATACTCATACAATATTTCAGAAACTAACCATAACGTCCAACTAGAATAGCATAAAACTATCTCCAGGCTCCAATGTGCTTTGTTATCAGTTATCAGTTATCACAGATACATTAATTATTTTATTACTATTTATCCAAAATATCTTTTTAACAAAAACATCAGAAAACTATCAGTAATTAAAAGGCTAAATATGAACTTTAAAGAGAAATAAAATTGCTTCCTGCAAAAGAAATAATAAAATTTTTATCTAATAACCGCTACTTACAACTAGGGGTGGTAAATGATCGAATCGAATCGAATACTAAAGTGTTCGTATTTGTATTTGTTTAAAATTATCGAATTCGAATGCAAACTCTAATATTAATATATGGAGTTTTTCGAATACGAACTCGAATACTTGGTATTTGATAAATATTCATGAATATTCACGAATACTTTTCGAATATCAAAGTATATTTATCCCGCTAAAGAATTTGATTTTCAAATGATATTTAAATTCATAAATAAAAAATATTCCTTTATAATATGTAATCTATGTATATTTAAATCAAAATTTTCATTAGAAAATAAATTTAAGATTAGTTTAAGTCTTAAAATCAGTACATAAAACTTTAGTATAAATGGTAAATAGGTTAAAAATATGACATCATATGTGAAATAATACAAATAATAATTGATCAAATTTTAAACGAATATTTGATAGACAAACGAATCGAAGATACATCTGGTTAAATTATATTTGTTAGTAAACTCGAATACTAAAAAATATTTGTTCAGTGGTAAATGAACTACCGAATCGAATATGACCGAATAGTACTCGAACAATTATCGAACTATTTGTTAATTATTTGGTTCACTTCCACCCCTACTTACAACTTGCTTGAAAAATAGAAAAAAAATTGTACACATTACTTACTAACTTAAATATTTATTATTATATAGTAGTAGCAAAAAAGTTATTTCCAGCACTAAATACCACCACCACTCAGAATAATGTTGTTTATTTGAAAGATTCAATTTGCAGAAAATGATTAAATTACAAGATCATTCACTTAATCATTAACAGGAACCACCAACTTCCTCCTTGCTAATGTACACCTCCATCGTGAAAATCGTGTGGGTGTGGGTGGGTGGGTGTGTGTGGGGAGGGGGGATAGTAGCAAGAAACTCTTCCAAATTGGACTTTGAATCCTAGTTCGCAATCTCCTTCTGACCAATTTGATCCAGATTTTGTCCAGAACGATGAATGCTTCAGCTCATGGATTATGGAGAGCATGGGTCCTAAGGGGATACAGAATAAAAAAGCTAATTGCTTAATTTCTTCATAATTCTACCCCAATTTTTGCTTCTCAAGCCACTTCTGCTCCAGACAGTGGCGTCTGGATTTCAAGATCAAAATCTCAGTAAGTCACCCTCTCATGTATCTTCATCTAGGGTTTCATGGCTGATTGTGTTGATAGTGATGAGGGAATCCCGTCAGAGATTTTGAAGAATCCTTCACCTACTACACCGCTGCTGTTTCATGCCTAATTGAAATGTTAACTCAGCTGATTCTACTGTTCCATTGGCCAAATATCCTGATTCTAATGTGAATAATAGATCAAATTTTACATTCGAGAATAACAATGGGGGATTTACTGCTTTTCTGGATGATTCTGCTAAAGGTAATCCAGATATTAATGCTATGGATACTTCTAATGCTCACACTAATCAGAATAAGAGTTAGGCTAGTCTTTTTGCTGACAACATGAAATCTGGGAGTGGCCTTGATCTCTAATTTTGTTCCTTCAGCTGCTTCTGATACTGTGAGTTTTACTAATGATGAATGGAGGGAAGGAATCTCCTTATGGGAACATTCATTAATTGGGCATGTAATAGGACTAAACGCTAAGTTCAAGGCTATGGAAACCTTTGTGAATAAGTTTTGGGCTGGAATTGCTTCCCGTGAAGTATGTTTACTGAAGGCTGGTTGCTTTCTTTTCAAGTTTAAAAGCAAAGAGGAAAGGGGCGGTATTCTTGATTCAGGACCTTGGTGTTTATCCCCCCTCCTATTGAAGCCATGGCCTCTAGAGGAAGATATTGAGTAAATTCAAGATTGTATTTACCATATGTGGGTGCAATTGCCAATCTTAAACTCAACTTGTGGAGGCCTGAGTAAAATAGCAAGTGTGATTGGGAAGCCAATTGCCTCTGATAAGCTCATGGCTACAGCACACAAAGACAAGCTTATGCTACAGTCTTAATTGAGGTTAAGCTACCCTCTGCCCTCCCTAATCAAATTACCATATAAGGAGCTGATGGAAGGAGTTATATCAGGAAGACAAATTATGAGATGAAGCCAAGAACGTGTGATTCTTGTAAAGTGGTAGGTCATGGTACCTCTTTCTGGAGAAAACACCCCATGGTTCAGAAATGGGTCCCTGTAGCTAAACATCATGTTAATCCTCCTAATGGAGTAGATGTGCAAAGTCCTAATATGGAATCTGCTTCTGATGCTGATATGCGAAGGCAGATACCATAATCTAATGTGCAAGTGCCATCTAATTCAGTGCATGTCAAGTCAAACCTGCTACTATGTTGAATACACCAGAGAATGTTTGTATCAGATCATGTGCACGTTTCTGAACATATGCATGCACACTGTACTGCTATGCATGATGCTGATTCTATGCATATATCAGATAATTCTGAACCTGTACATGTTCACTTGGAGTTTGTTGGGGCTACTAAAGGAATGACTTATGATATTTGGAGTCAGCTTCTTAGGGGGGAAAACAAGTGTGGGCTTCTACTTCTAGTAGTCATCAAAATCAAGGTAGCAGATTCTCGCCTCTTGATAATCATGTCAATACCTTTGATTCCTCTAGTATTAATAGAGGCGGCAGTATGCATTTATGAATCTAGCCTGTTGGAATGTAAGGGGGTTAAATAAACCCGAAAAGCACCATTCAGTAAAGCTTTTTATTCAGTAATATAACATTTCCTTTTTGACTCTCTTGTAAACAAAAATAAATGATGCAAAACTGCCTATCATTGTGAGGAAACTGGCTGGAATTGGTTATCTAATGCAAACATGACTGATAGTGGGAGAGCTTGGATCCTGTGGGATCCTATTCAACTTCATGTGCGCTATATTGGTTCTCAGTCAAATCCTTAGATGGTAGAATCTCCTGTTTTATTTCATCCATCCATGGCTATAATCATGCTGAGGGAAGGAAGGAGATGCAGAGGGATCTGCTAGTTTTTAAAGCTTCTTTTAACAATTCTCCTTGGCTTTATATGGTGATTTCAATTCTATGATTTCAAGTGAGGCAAAAATGGGGGAGCCAATCTAACTGATGTAGATACTGCTGATTTCCAATACTTCGTTGAAAATTGTGATATTTCTCATTTGAAAACAATTGGTTGTTACGACACTTGGTCTAATTAAAAAGATGCCAGTACTAGAACATTGTTGAAAATAGCACCCAATATCGCCACTATAGAGCCGCAAATTGCGTTAGCGCCCACTACCGTAACAATACCCACGAAAGCGGCGGAAGATGGCGCTCTGTGTGCTATTTGCTCGCCATAGTAACGTTTAGCGCTTAATAGCGCTTTTCATTATGGATTCTTAGTATAATATCCGACTCAAACCTGACCGGCACCCGGCCCGTAATTAACTAAAACACCTTAGCTTCGTTTTTCTCTCCTCTCTCTGATTCACTCTCAAAAGACGAACAAAAAAAAGAAACCTAATCCATTAATCCCACCAACTCCGCCGCCTCTTCTCCTCTGCCTCCACTAACTTCGCCGCAAGCAACCCTCTTCCTATCCCTCTCTGACTACTCCATCTCAACCTCTCCCTCTCCCTCTCTGACTACAACACGAGCGAGTCCTTGGGTTTCCGAAATAGTATAATGTAAAAAGAAGTGCTTCGAATCATTGCTATTTGACTCGGACCTGTTCTGAAAAAAGTTGAGGTATTTCTAATTGTTTGTTGACATGTACAAAGGGAAAAACCTTTGAAATGATTTTAATATTGGACCTCATTACCCTCATGAGCACTGTTATAAATAGTGGTAAATAACCCCGAAATAACAACGCTAATAACGTTTGTGGTCCCTTCCCGCTATGCTATTGCCCAATAGCGATGACATATTACGGAATATGCGCTTTTCGTTCGCAAAAACAGCCAATAGCGCGCCTTAACGGTAAATAGCGGGCGATTGCGTGCAAAATCCGCTTTTTGACTGCTATTTAAAAGCGGTTTGGGGTTTTTTTTTTAATTAAACCCGACCTTTAACCATTGCATTCCACCGTCTCCCGCGATTTTCAGCATGCTCCCGTCACGTCTCATAGCATCTGGCACCTAATTCAGCACTTCCTCTCACATCCTTCACCGTAAGCTCCTCCAAAGGTAGTTCTCTCACCACTCAGCTCATCTTCTCGAAGACGACAACTCTTTGACTTTTCCTCCGATCGTCTTTGGTATTATGTGACGATGACATGTCTATTTCATATTTAGGATCTCTTTAAATCATCAAATATACACTTTTAGATTTTCTAAATTTTTTTAATCTTTTTTGGTATTTACACATCTAAATTAGACCGCTATTTAATTTTGTATTTTTTACCGCTATTTTACCGTAATAGCCCCAAATAGTCTTAGCCATGCCTCACCGCTACACATCGCTATCCGTTATCGATAACCTTACTCACGAGCAAGATCACGCCCCTTATTACAAGCTTGTACGCATGTTTCTAAAGCTACCCGATTAGCTACCGCACCAGGTGCATTTCCCCAAGGGTGTCCTAAAGTTCCTCCACCGAACTATAGCATGGAATCATCTCCAGAGATTTCGGTTAGGGCAGGCATATGCCAAACATGAATACCCCCTGAAGCCTTGGGAATAACACCTGGTATAAAAACCCAATCTTGAGTGAAAAATAATGTAAGTAATACATTTTTTTCTAACTAGAATTATTCCTACCTTACTCCCAATATTTCATTTAAGTATTCTTTTCTATGCTATGATTTTGTAGAGCTTTTTTTTACCTTAGACTGGACCTCCTTTCCATTTCTGTTCTCCAAAATGGGATCTTTAGATCCACTACAACACCTCAAACCCCAAGTCTTAGACTACCCTCTACCTCAACCCCTACTTCTCATTCTCCGACTAGTCCACATCAACTCCAAAACTCCCATCTCTGGCCGCCTCTCACGCCGCCTCCACCAACTTGAAGCTCACCAAGTTCTCTTCCTCCTCTTTAGGATCTTTATTAATAATCAAATATGCATTTGTAGAACTTTTAGATTTTTCTTTAATTTTTTAAAATATTTATACATATTTAAACTGGACCGCTATCTGACTTTGCACTTTTTGTGCTATTTTGCCGCTATAGCCCCAAATAACCTTAGTGATATCTCACTGCTATGCGACACTATCCGCTATCAATAACCTTGTACTAGAGTGTGAAGTGGATTGGATAGTGTAAATGACAACTGAATCCAATACTTCTAGCCATGCTGAAATTTCTCACCTAAATTTTTAGATCACTCACCAGCTGTTATTTCCATATTTGAGGATCTTGCTCACGGTAAAAAACCTTTCAGTTTTTTAAAATATGGACCTAGCATCCTAGCTATATGTCTACTATTTCTGATACTTGGAGTTAAAAAGGGATAGCTAAGTTTTTTAAAATATGGACCTAGCATCCTAGCTATATGTCTACTATTTCTGATACTTGGAGTTAAAAAGGGATAGCTATGCCTGTTTGTTATAAATTGAGATGCTCAAGGATGCTCTTATGACTCTTAATAAAGAGAGTTTCTCGATCATTAGTGACCAAGTTCAAAGAGATGTCTTGGAAGACATTCAATCCTAAAATGACGTCTTCAATGCAAGTCTTATCAAAAGGGGGGAAAACATTTGTCTAATTATAACAAATCTCTCAGCCATGAATTATCCTATTTCCAGCAAAAAGCCAGAATTGGTTAGAGCGCATATGGGGATAAATATTCCAGACTTTTCACTCTACCAAAAAACCAGGAGGCACCACACCAAAACAGGATCATTGATGCAGCTTAAGACGCTTAGGGATGTCTAAATGCAATAGTGATTCAAGCAAAAAATCGGATGAAGTTAATCTCAGACGCTAACTTGATGAATGAGTTTATATATGAATGCAAAAACTAATAGTGACTCACTAAATTGATAATGTAATCTAAATAATGCAAAATACAAGCAATGAGATCTATAGTTATCATTGTAATCAAAAAGTAATTATAAGTTCCTAAAGATCTATAGCGATGCAAAATTAATCAATTGAAATCACTGATTGTGATTAGAATTCACCAGAGGTGTGAGGAACTCAAGATACGTCGTACAAATCTGCACTAGCCCTAAATGTTAATTGGATCTTCGCTGTTGGTTGAGAATATCACATGAGATTTTTGAACAACTGGTTCAAGCGCCTTAGGATGATTCCATCAAGTACCTACATCATCAAACAACAATCAAATCCAAAAAAGAGCACTCAAATAGACATTGTGTACTTGCAATAGGTCTGTTCAAAAAGAAATCAGGGTGTTGAGGACCTGTAATCATTGCTAGATGGCTTGTAATCTCAAACAGCGACAATGTGAAGTTGTCACAGACCTCTAGTTGAGTTCTGGCTTGCTGAAGATTGGGGTCGAGGTGATCTAGTTGCCGTCGATGTTGTGTCTGATAGAGGCAGAGAAGGTGGCCAGATCGAAGGTCTTGCTAATGATCGTGGTTAAGCAAGATGATGAAGATGGTACCCTTGGGAGTGACTGTAGCCTGACGAAGGGGGAGGGAAGGAGGGATGAACAGTGATTTTGAGAACTATTGTTTTCGTGAGAATAGAGTTCAGTGTTTCTCTTGACTAGAGGTTAGGGTTAATTAGTAGATGGCTTGTCACGCTCCACACCCGTGAGCCCGTTGGCGCAATGCAAGTCCTAAGATGCACAAAGTACAACACATGATTTGGCTCAATCCACAGCTAAATTGGCAAGTCAATGATACACTCGGCTCTTAAGACCCATTATTTAAACCATTCAATCACTCAATCAATATCTGATGTGGGACTAAATTTTAGTATCACAATCACCCCATCTTACTTACACAACGTCCTCATCGCAGCATGACAATTGGTCCGTCAAGTATCACAACTAGGCAGGCAATGTGGACTCTAAAGGTAGTTCCTACAGGCTTCTAGAAGTAACTCCCACTACACTCATGTGATGTAACTCTTAATCATGTATAGCACTTAGTACCATATTTCCGACTGGCTAACTACATTGATACCATTTGTCATGCCCCGGGCTAGCGAGCCTGTTGGCACCATGTAAGTCCTAGAACCCATGAAGTGCAATACATGATTTGGCTCAATCTACTATCAAATTAACTAGTCAATGTTACACTTTGCTCTTAAGAACCATCATTTAAACCATTCAATCACTCAATCAACACCCAACGTAGGACTATATCTCATGGCTGAGATAAGAGATAGATACAAGACAAATGGGTGGATGGCAGATCACATACCCTATACAATATTTGCAACTCATGCAAAAATGACAACTGATCTCTCACAGAATATATCATTCCTCAAATGCTCAAATTCATAAATCATCGTCTCTCTCCTTCAAGAGAAATACATATATTTATAAGAAAAGGAAAACTAATCCTGAAGATAAGACATAATCTCTAAACTAAAGTCTTATCTTAGCTAATCCTAAAGCTAAGATCAAATGATCTCTAAAATGGAAATCTTATCCAAACTCGCTGAAAATTCATCAAACAATTTGTCTAATTAAATGATAAAACCTCATATAAAAAAATTTTGTAACTAATCCCTATCAGCTGTCAGCTATGATCTTGTATCATGTTGGGGGTTCTAGGCTAACTAATAGGAAGCAATTATTCTGAAGTTGATTTCTTTTTACAAGGGGCTTATGGGTGTTGTTGTCCTCGTTCCTAATCCAGATATTATGTCATCCACAATGTCCTTGTCTCTCTTCAATTCAAGCAGCCAAGCTAGATGAGTTTGTCCCAAGAAATAAAATTAAAAGTGCAGGTTTCCCTATGGTTGATGACAAGGCTTCTGGCCCTCATAGTTTTAGTACATCCTTCTATAAACCAGCTTGGTTTGTTGTTGGTGAGAAAATTTCCCTTGACGTGGAGTTTTTTTCAAGATAGCAAACTCCATGGTATGATTAACTCCACCTCCCTTACTCTTATTCCTAAAGTGCATTGCCCTTAAATTGCTTTCAATTTCAGACCAATTGCTTGATGCAATTGTTTTTATAGGATTATTTCTAAGCTCTGGGCAAATAGAATACAACATGATATAGGATAGTTGATTAATGATGCACAAATTGCTTTTGTACAAGGGAGATTGATAATAAACTATATTGTTAGCTCATGATCTCCTCAAACATTATGGAAGGAATCTTTCTCCTAGGATCATGCTCTATTGACATAAGAAAGGCTTTTGATACTGTTAAATTTGGCCTCTTGAAGGCTATGTTATCTGGGTTTAGATTCCTGTTAAAATGACCAATTAGATCATGTTCGACAATGCAACTCCCTCCCTCCCTCCCTCTCTCTCTGGATGGTACACTTAATGGTTTCTTTAAGCTCTAAATGGTACACTTAATGGTTTCTTTAAGGATGCAAAAGAGCTCACGCAAGGTGACCCTCGCTCTCCGTATTTGTTTGTAATTATGATCAAATAGTTGTCTAGCAGACTTATTATGCTTATGAGGATAAGGGATTTAAATATCATCCTCAATGTGCCAAGTTAAAGCTAAACCACGTAATCTTTGCTGATGACCTCTTATCGAGCAAAGGTGATGCTCTATCTGTTCATAAACTTTACAATTGCTTGTTGGATTTAATGCAGTGTCTGATTTAGAAGCAAATCTAGGAAAATGCTCTGTGTTCTAAGGTGGAGTAGATGCTCATGTGAAAGCCAACATTATGTCAGTTATTAGTGTTTCAGAGGAATCCCTATCAATCAAATATCTTGGGGTACCTATGATTAGTAAAAGGTTGTCCTATATTGATTGCAATCCATCGCTCACCAAGGGATCTAATCAATTTCAATCTTGGATGCATCATAAAAAGCTTTCGTATACATGCAAATTTCAACTAATTAAGAGAGTAATTATGGAAATTCAAGTATACTGGACTAATAATTACATCCTACCTAGAAGGATTTTAATAAAGATTGACGAGCTATGCAGGAATTTCATGTGGGGAGATCTCCTTATTCATGTAAGGTGGCTTTAGTCTCATAGGATAAAATCTGCTATGATCATAAACATGGGGGTCTTGGGATTTATTCTGCAAAAATCTGGAACTTTGCTATAGCCTTAAGACTAATTTGGCATGTACATTTAAATAAGGAGCTATTATGGATAAAGTGGGTTCATTTGTGGCACGTATTTGAAGCAGTTTGATATATGACATGTTGCAATAAAGGTAGGAGACTCAGATGTGGAAACAACTTCTAAGAGTAAGGGAATTGATAATTCGAAAAATTCTCTTCAATCATGCTATTCAAGTTCAAAGATTCAACTATCATATCTTTATAAGATTTTGCCCCTACATCTGATATTGTCCCATGGTATACTACTATATGGGGTTCCCTTAACTATCCGAAGTAGTCCTTCATTCTTTGGCTTACAGTTCAAGGCAAACTACTAACGCAAGACAGAATGTTTGGCATTACAATGATTACTGCCAATCGTTGCATTCTCTGCAATCATCATGCAGAAGAGACCCATGAGCATATTAAGTTTCCATTGTGATTTTTCTATGAAAGTCTGAAACTCCATCATGGAGTGGTTGAAATTTGAATGGGGGACATGCTCTTGGAGTTATCTTATTAGGTGGTATAATGATAGGTTGAAGGGCAAGGGCTATAAGTAAAATATCAAATGATTGGTCTTGGTCATCTCTATTTATGCTCTTTGGACTGAAATGAATAAGAGGGTCTTTACCTAGCAGGAAATATCTATCAAGTCGATAGTTTAGGAAATTAGCTCATTCTTTTAATTATTGTGGTTAACAACCCTAAGCCTGAAGAATTTAGAGATTGAGAGTTGAGTTTATAATTTTTATGTTTTCCTCTTCCATTTGGAGGGAAGATGTGCCTCAGCTCTCAAAGCTATCTTGATGTACTCTCATTTTCAGATTTGGTGAATGAATAAAGTTTTTCATTGACCAGAAAAACAAAGAGGAATCACCTCTGTAGAAAAATCATGTACTAAATGAAGATGATCATCTCAACAAAACTTAACATTATGAAATTATTAAGAGCAAAATCAATTTTTCACTTAATCACTAAAATAAGACATTTGTTATCACATGTTATGCACTTTAAGAAACACGTGGTTTAGTTAAAAACCGATTTAAATACAAAATTGTTCACTTATTAAATCATTAATAAAAATAGCCATATATATGCTGATTATATCCCCCTTTTATATAAATAGAGAAATTGGTGGAACTCCTAAAGGCACAAAAAATGGCATGTGTCATATTATAAAGGCACAAAATACAAACATGTGTCGTATCACAAGCATCCATGTGTATCTCTATCCTCTTAGAAGATAACATGTGGACACCTAATCTTATATTCATCTAAAAATTCTAATCAAATTAAAACTATTAATAGTTAGAAAATTCTAATAATCAAATATTTTATAATTCTTATAAGATTATATATATCTATAATTAAAAAAATCTCATAATTATATATTTAATTTAAATATAAAAATTAGAGAAAAAACTCATGTAGATTGCTCCCCTCAAGTCTGAGCCTATCGTAGCTAATCCCCCTCAAGCTTGAAAATCTACAAAACCCAATTAACTCTTCTCGTTTTACGTCCTGAAAACTAACACTTTTAGGTCTAGCATGTCATATAAGAAGTAGGTCACTAGGAAAAGAACAAAGTACCACTATCATAAAAAAATTACTTTGATTTTTTAGGATAAGAGCAAGATAGAAGGGAGGAAAAAATATTATAAATTGATCAACATATTTTTTATCGCTTAGTGGCTTCTTTGTAACTGAATGAGTTGATTTTCAAAAGGATGTTTCAGTTATTTTACATTTTGAGGGGGTTTGGTGAGAAAATTTTGAAAGATTATGGATGTTTTGTAAAGATATTTGTAGAGGTTTTCTCTAATTTTCAAAGTTGAGTGGGAGTATCAATTTATAATATGCCCAAACTTAAGGCGAATTTTTCCCAAATTAAAATAGTTGAGTCAGAGACATCCACCACTGTTGAGGTTGTTTTCTAAAATTTACCCTAAAATCATATATGCAAACTTATATATGTGTCAAATTATTATATTTAAAGTTGATGGATTGGTCTTTCCTTCAAATATTATTGATGAATTGGTCTAATTGTTTGTTATTTATTAATTTGATATCATGTTTTTACCGATTTTTGTAAAGAGGGGTTACTGATTCACATGTCTCTCTTTAAAATATTAATAGAATACACGACACCATAAAAACATATAACATGTAAAGATCTATAAAATTAAAAACTTTCCTATTATGAAAAATATTATGTGATCCGCAAAACTAAAAAAATCATTTACACATATTACTCGAAATATTATCTCAAATTCTTCATGGTGTATCTTATTTTTTCTAAAAATTAGATTGAAATTATAATGGGTTCTAAAGATTATTCTAGGAATAAATATTTGGATTCTTAAGATTATTTTATGGATATTTTAAAACAACGTATACTTTTATAATTAAGTTGAAATTCTAATGCAAGCATTAGAAGATAGAGGTTTATGCGTGAGATTGTTTAGATTAAATTAATATATGAAGGTCTTATATCTCATCTAGCTGCAATGTTTTATTTGGCTGCTTCATGTTGACGGGTTTAACTCAATGTAGTCTTTAAATCAATAGGTGATCACATAAGGAGCTCCGACTTTTTTATATCCTTTTTTATTTTAAATATTATCAAAAAGGATGGATCTTATAAAGAAGAGTTTGATGGTTAAACTATCTAGTTTTGAATCTGAAATTTTGAAATAAAAACTATCTACACACTCATTCGAAAAGCCGGACTTTTTCTTTTTCTCTTTTCGTCTTAGAATATTATAAATAATGGGGAATATTGTAAATGAGAGGCCAGTGGTTAAACTATCTGAATTTTGAATTTCAAAATTTCAAATAAAACTCCACTCCCTAATTTTGAATTTCTTTTACGTTTCAAACTATTTGAAGAAAAAGCTCCAAGCTTAGATTATCTAATTTTCAATGATCCATATGCTATAAGTCATTGGTATAAACCATTTGTATGCTCATATCCATAAAAAAATATAGTATCAAAAATATAGAAAAGAAGAAGCAGTTCAAAAGAAATTCTATTTAATTCAATTTAGAAACATATGCATATGACTAAGTAAGAAACCCATAGAGACCAAACAAATCACATATAAAAAAAGAGATCTACCCTTCCAAGCTAATGATGCGAGTTCAGTACCCGCTACGCGCTCCATATTACTTATTCTACACGTAAGACTCACCCATGCAAGCCCAGACCAAATACTTGTATTTATATTTTTTCAAAAATGATTGTGAACTGATAACTTCAAAAGCATCAATGAACAACAAATTTATTGACTAGTTATTTATAGTCTACAAAATAATCCTCTTGAGAAATAACATCATTAAGTCAAATGATTTCCGTTATTCCATCCTTTTCCAATGATCTTTCATCAATACAAAGCCAATGACCAAGCTTAAAACCAAAAACTCATGCAAACCAACTTAAATGAGTATTGCCCTATCCAAGGTGCAACGTGGGATGCAGTCCCTTTACGCGCCCCATGTACATGACGCAAGGCGATGCACACACTAGAACACCACTAACTAATTGCTCAAGATTAGGAAATAGTTACGAAGCAATATTTTTATGGAATTTTGATAAATAATTTCACCAACCAAATTATAGTATTTAATGTTAGAGAATCACCGTATCTAAAAAATTGCTTAAATTGCTATAAATAAGTGGTTTATTTTCACACAAATAACTTCATATTGTGAATAACAGTTACCCTCTACCAAAAACTGATTTTATAAAAAGACAGTATTAACATCTTACAGGACTAGTTAACTACCATGCTAGAAATTGGTTCTATAAATAAATTTGTATATATAATATAAAAACAACAGATGAAAAAGTATACAAACAATATGAAGATAAAATTAATGAAAAAAATACAATCACCAAGTTTTTGTAAATTATAACTCAAATTTACTTATCTTAGCAAAATAAAGTAAATAAAACATCCTCAATACCAAATTCTGAGATTTAGTACCCAGTAAGGTAGGAAAAAAATAAAACTCATCGATCGATGTTCATTGCCAACAGTGCTCTCGTGTGGGGGGGTTAATATAACAAGTTTATTTTAAAATAGGATACCGAGTTTGGCACCCACTTGAAGTCAGGTTTGAAGCTTTTAATAGACAAGTTGTCCGAAGCACCCTAGGTGAAGCATAAAACGCTTGCAAAGAGCCCTAGGCAAGAACAAAGCATCTTGCATCTGACGCATAATGCTTTAACGACATGCTACATTGCCAGATGCATGATGAGGTCATGCCCCAAAGCAGTCAGATAACACTAGCCTAATATGTAATATCCATGTTCTTTTGATAGTCAGAAATTGTCATCAGTATCAACCCTTGAATCTATATCAGCAACTCATGAATTCTTATAGCTTGAGTTTAGCTACCTAAGAGCATGAGAATGTTAGTTTACCTGTGCTTTCATTAAGGCCATTAATCAAACTATAATGTCTTTTCATCATCTTATGCATATAACGCTAATCACATATGGTTTTAAACTCTAATTAAAGCTAATCAAAACTTAAGAAAATTTTAACCAAAACCACGCCCACCCATGGTATTTTGGCCAACCACATTAGCTTAGGAATGGGTGTAATTTTCCAATGGAAATACACCCCATTTCACATTAAGATCAAGTCATGTCTTAGCCACTTTGTCACTCAACCCTTCTCACTCTGTTATGCATGCAAGAGAGAACCAAGAGCTCATTTCTCCCGACCCTCTCTTCCCCTAAGCCAATCCACCCTATCCCCTCTCCCTCACTTCCATTAAAAAAATTCTTAAGCTCTCCTCTCTAAACAAGTGTTGAAAAAAGTGGTCTGAAGCGGTGCTTAAGCAGAAAATTAAGCAGAAGTGTTAGGTGAACGCTCTGCTTTGGCCAAATTAGGAGTGAAGAGTGTTGGTTGCACTTCACTCGTAAAAGAGCGACTAGGCACTAAAAATCGGTTTAAAGTGGTTAAAAATCCGCTTTCCCAGCTTATATCCGCTACTTATAAAAGCTAATTCCCTTAATCAAAATCCAATCATGTCCATGTATCATCTCTTCTCTGATGGCAAGAGAGAAAAAAAACCCTAACTCGTCTTCACCATCACCTCGAACTAAAGATCAGCGACCTCCAAAGCTTCCCTCTCACCTCCAAAGCTTTCCCTAGTCGACTTCTCTAACCACAAGTAGCTCCTTGAGCACAATCCAATGCTGACCTCAAACCTCCATCACCGTCGACCGCCTCCTCTCTAACTATCTTCAACCATCCTCCTTTGTTAGGCTCAATGCTACCAACGATGCGTCGAGAGTAATGTGGACATTTCTTTCCTCTTTCAAAGTTCAGTCTGAGTCTCTGATCATGAATCATAATTTTCTCTCAGACTTTACTCTCTGTTCTTGCAAATAGAACTTTAAACTATTTGTATGCAGAAAATTTTAATTATAGGGGTAATTTGTAAGTATAATAATATTGGAGTTGTTTATTCTACAATGCTATAAAAAATGTATACTTTAAGACAGCACTTGTGCAACATGCAATAAAAGTGACTTCTAATACTTTTTAAAAAATGACTTGCCTCTATACTTTTGCTACATTTTCAATATAAACCTTTTGTACATGTGGAGCAACAAACCAAAATTCACCATTACTTGACATTTAAAATAGAGAAAAGCTTATGCATTACTTGATATTTCCTCTACTAATCATCTCTTGAACCTAACTCCAAAAATTTGAATCTGATATGCCTGGATTAGATTCATTAGAACTAAATCATTGACTGATCAGACAAACACAAAACTGAAAAAAAATATACTAGTAAAAATCTTTGACAGCATTTTTTAAAAATCTTTTTATTTTTTGTTTAACTTGTTTTATTAATTGTTGCTTGTTCTTGTTCTTCAAATAGGCATAATTTCAGTATCATTATACGGGACTATCCTCCACAGCATCTAATCCAGTGATGAATAGTCAAAATTAAGAGTCGATTAGCTTGAACTGGCCAAATCTTGCATCCGACTCCTTCAGATGATATCGGATGGCAGTGGGGATTTTGTCCGGATTGGAATAAAAAAACAAAGGTCCAATGCATATTGTTTCTTTTCTTGCGAATACTATGTGTAGGTATCCATTTCCATTATTTTTGGTACTTTAGAACTTCAATAGTATACTTTCTCGCTTCCATAGAACTTATATTTGAAATTCATGGCTGGCTTGATTGTCAAATTAAAATACTTGTCATATATTTTTTTCCTTGTTGCTCACCTTGATATTATACCGTTAAGTTCCATGTTGGAATTTTGTCTCTTGCTTTGAAGACTCCCTTGTCTCGAATGATAATGTTTGATTATTTGATATGTAATATTGACTCATCTGGGACTTTTAATATTCATGAGATTTGTTGCCATTTTTTATATTCTATGTTCATGGCTTAGTGCCCTTTAAGTGATGTAATTTACTGGTGAGTGGTATTGAGTCCTGGGAGGACATTGCTTTTTACGCGAGGATACTTGTCGGTGGGTGTGTTATTGAAGGCATGCATGATTATTATTTGATGAATCTCATGATCAGGGATTTGAATCATGAATTAAGAGCAAGATTATTTATTGTTGATATCTACAGGTTCATTTCCATTTGCTTGCCTTATAATTTCCCTTAACACTTCTCTTCATGGTCGTACCCTGATTTACTTTTGCCCACTTAGCCTTTCGCTCCCCCTCATTCGTGGTTGTGTCCATGCGTACGTATTAAATATATTAAAGGCAAGGAGACTGCGTACCCCATCGAAGAATAAGCTCGCAAGTACTTAAGCTTAGTTTGCTATATTTGCACTTTTTGAAGTACTTATGGTGTCATAATATAAAGTGTTGTAATAACTCTATGTAAGTTAAGTCCATTCCCTTAGCTTTTATATTGTTATGATATTCTATGGACTTTGCTATCAAGGTTTCTTTATATTTATATTATATATTCATATCCAGCAACTCTATATTACTATATACAGGTGCATATATAAAGTTTGAGCAAGTTGACCCTCCATGTTACAGCCAAGTCATGCACAAATTTTATATCCCCACGGCCCACATTGGTAACGGGCGGGGGCCATTACACAATCAACTGAAAATCCATAGTTACCTAGCTTGCACCACCCTAACAGCTGCAAACACAAATAAGAAATGTGTAATTCCTTTCATGATAATGAAGGCAGAATGAATAGAGAAATGGTGTAAAAGATAGAGTATAACATTTAGGATAAGGTTCTTGTGCATGTGGGTGGGTGAATTAAAAAGCGAGACTGCGAGAGTTGAAATGGCCATAGAATTTGTGAATATTTTGGCAAAAGAGGTTAAACATGTAGGTTACTAAAGGTTGCAGACGAGTAGCGTTAGGCTTGAGAAAATGGATGGACGAGGATACTTTGTGAATAGGGAAAAACTTGGCTAGTTGTATAGAAAGGGCACAAAATCAAATTCATAAGGGTTATCCAGTAAGTTCATGTCTTTACAATGATAAACCTTGAGAAAAGATGTCAAAGGAGCAATTTTCTAAAAAGTAACCAAAAGCTAACAAACAATAACCAAATTGTGGACTGTTAGTTACAACGTTGGTGAACATTTGTTGTTTAGTAGTTTAGCGCTTATTTTATGCACAGTAAGAAAGTAGTGTAAGCTCTATCTTGCTTAATATAATTGTAGCACATTGTGCCATACATTGTATTGCTGTTGCTAATGCAAAACATTCTTCATGCGGTCCACCTAAACACCGTGCAAGCAGTCTATGCGGGGGCCTAAATGACCACTGGAAGTGACTTCCTAGATAAATATAAATGGATCTTGCCACCCTAGTCGCCTACTAAGTGTTTTCGTCGAAAATTATTTTCTTCATTGTATAACTCATTACAACTTTGATCGTTACAATAAGTTCAAAAAGATCGGTCTTTTTATAAGACCTTTACACAATGAAAATAAAAGATACAATTCTCTTGAAAATAAACGCAAGATCCGTTTATCGTCTCCTGCTTGCGTAGGTGTTTTCGCCTGTGCCGGGGTTTATCCGTGGACCATCTTTGATCAGATCCGGTTGCTGAAAATTCGGCAAAACTCCTACCTCACCAAGGAGGTATTTGCTTAAAGCATTGAAATCGACCAAGCGAAATCAATAGCTCTTCTCGAGATTAAGACCAAGCCTAATCTCGAGGAACGGACGGGAACGGGCTTTAGATCCTTCGAATTGCCCCTTCTTTATGCCGGGATTCGCCGGGATCTCGCTAGCCCTTGCTGAAATTCGTGCTCCCTTGCTCTCCAACTCGGCAGCACCTCCTCATCTTGATAATTAATCCGCCCCTGTGAAATAAACCCCTAGGCTTGTATTTATAGACTTCGGTTGGGGGGTTTTCGGATGAGAACAATAGATTTGGCCTTATCTTCAGTTGATAACGACCTAACCACGTTTGTACATGAGATTAAGTCAGTTAGGAACCCCTGGAACAGATAAATCCTACGAAAAACCGTTTAAAAACCTCTAAAACGCGTTTCAGGCTCCGGACTGCGCGGCGCGGGTCAGACAGATCCGACCTGCGCTTGCGCGGGTCCGTCGCTTCTGCCGAACTTGTATGTTTCCTGACTTTTCCGGGACTTGTAGTTTCTCCTGTTTCGTGTAATTGATCGTCTTGTTGACTTGTATGCTTCGTTGCGGGACTAACCGTCGAGCGCGTGTTGATCGATACGCACGAACTGATTGATGCGCGCGTGTTGATCGACACGCGCGAGCTGATTAACGAGCTCGTGTTGACCAACGCGCACGAACTGATTGACGCGCGCGTGTTGACCGACGCGCACGAACTGATTGATGCGCGCGAGCTGACTGTTGAGCGCGCAGGCCACTCAGTTCGCCGTTTGGCTTCATGCGCTTATCGGCATCAGATGATCCTCTTTGACTCGGATAATCCTCTTCGATTTGGATAATGGCGTTCATCGCCTTCTCTTTGTCTCGAGCTGTGTACGAACACCTATAGGTATTTTTAGACGCATACACTAAGTAGCTCTAGGCTCTAGCTACTGACATGCCTAGAACACAAGCATTTGAACACTTATCCACCTATTGGCCGCAACACAAGTTTATGAAATTAAAATACAAGCCTATAAGGAGAAAGGGGGGCATGATTTGGGGAAGTGACAAATGAACTCCCCCAGGTAAAAGCATGTAATAGATCAAAATCAACCTATCAAAAGCCCCATCCCACTTCAAAACACAAGTGGAAGGAAAAGGAAAAAATATCACACACTCTTTTTGACACCTTATAAAATTTTCCCTTAACATTGATTAACATTTTGCGATGATAATGGCCAGATTAAACCATGATTGACAAAAATATTAAAAAGAATAAATCACGATAACTGAAAATGAATCCATGTGCCATATATACATTTGTGTTTTTCCATATCTTTTGCATCACCCTGCTCGTGGACTAACTTAAAGCACCTCACATTTTACCACTAGACTCTAGCGATATAAGGTCTAACATCCCTAAAAGCCTCAAAAGTTTATAACAATCACTTGCACAGAGAAATGCTTGATGGATGTGGCCACATATGTTCGCAAGCTTGCAGCTTGCAGCTAGCAACTAGAGGTGCCTGCCTAACCAAAGTAAATTGGAGTTCGTAGCACAGAGGCACCTACTTTTATGTAACAATAACATTGTGCGATAAGGGAAAATCTCAATTCATAATGCACATTTGCTAAATATAATAATAATAAATATAATAATCTGAATGCCCGTGAAAATATGTAATCAGCATAAAATTTTCAAAAGACATGGCGTACTTTCTTCTTCAAAAACAATGGGTGGCTTAATAATCCACCTATTGTGACTCGGGTATCACCCAGTCAGTCAAACTTCCCAACATCATATAGAAATTCGGACTACAAATCAGTATTTCCACAGAGCACAACAAAATATTTCGAGAATTGTAATGATTTACATGTTGAAGCGTCCTTAACATTTGACATCCTAAAACCACAAAAATAACAGAAAACAATTAAGATCGCATCTCATACTAGATTACAAGAAGAGAAACAATTGAGAGAAAAATAAATTACCATCAAGAAGGAATTGGGGGATTGGACGAGGCGCTTGAGTTTGTGCCTCCTCTTCTCGAGCTCCGCCCGAGGATTCAACAGATCAATGTCATCCGGAAGAACCTAGCAACGATCAGATTGAGGAAAGATGTTACCATTTTTTGACGAAGAAACCCTATAAAACTTTTTTGACGAAGAGGGAGATGTTACCATTTTGGTTGTTGCGACGAAACCCTAGAAACGACGGCCGTTCTCTCAACCAGAGCAGAGAAGGGAGAGCAGGTTGGGAGAGGAGAGGAGAGGAGAATCTGTCAATTAGGGCCACTTTTCATTCGAGTGTTCATTGTTTTGTTAGAAATCTCCGTGAATCTTAAAATAATAGTATTATATTTTTTGGATAGTATAATATTTTTTGGATAGTATAATGTAAACTAGAGTATTTATGACACAAAATGAGAAGTGGTTATCCACCTCACCACTTTCTACAATGTTTTGACTTTTTTATTATTTTTTTGGACACATTTATGACATTGTGTAAGCTTTCCAACAAAATCACTCCTAATTTTGATGATTTTGTTTTCGGTGACACATCATCAAAAGGTGTAAGCTTTTTATGTAAAAGAGAATTTAAACAAACAATGTAAAGTGATGAAAGCTGACATTAGGACCCACTTTTTTACGCTTTCCATTATTTTACATGGAAAAAACATACAACCAAACAGCCCCTTAACTAATCTTCCTCAAGCATGATTTCCTCTCCAAATTTTTTTTATTCTATTTAGATTTATAAGAGGGTCAGAATAAGATATTTCAATGTTTAGCTGAAGAAAATCATATCAACATATGAGTCAAGATTTTTACTGTACGTTTATGAATACTGCTGTAATAAATCAACATATGTTTAGAGTTTATGTAACTACAATTTAGGATAATAGAATTGTAATACTTAGTTTTATGATTTTTTTCCTTTTTATAAATTTTTCTGTCTCAAAATAATTTTGTCATTTTCTTGTCATTTCTCTTTTTTAATTTGACTGTACGTTTCAGTCATGAAGAATTACACTGTGGTTTTTAAGTAATTACATTACAACTTTATGTCCTTTCTAACTTTCAAATCATAATTTTTATTTCTTGATGACAAAAAAAATTAATATTAATATTTTTACATATTTTAATTAGTAAAGTTGTAATGCCAAAAAAATTAAAATTAATATTTCTACATAGTCATTAGCTAGTTGATTGGATGAGCTTGATTTTCAAGTTGGACTAGATAGGAGATCAGTAAGAGGATTGAAAGTGGTGGTTTTTTTTTGGATTATTTACATCTAGAGGTGTATGTATCTACTACACTAGGGGTGCCAAAAAAATATACGTATTCATCAATGTTGAAAAAAACAGGTTACCTAACACAAAATAACACGTTTTATAACTTAACGTGACCTTCATGTTAGGTAACAGAAGGATGTAACACATTTACAATATAACTCTGCGTTTTTTTAAAAATAACGCAAAAAAAAGGGTTATGACGCGTTTATTTTATAACGCAAAATAACCATAGTTAAATGGTTAAGATGTAAAATACACGCGGACAACTCAATCATCATTCATTTTTAATAGATTTCTCTTAATCTCATCTCTCGCCTCACTCATCCTATTCTATCTCAGCCGCCACCATACAAAAAAATCAAAACTGAAATTTAAAAAGTGAAAACTATGCGCCTCCTGCTTCGTCGACCACGATCGCAACACCTGCCTCCTCCTTCGTCGACCAGGACCGCAGCCCCCTTCGTCAACCACGAGTAGCCGCTCATCTCCTCCCTCTATCATCATGTAAAATTTCAATTTATAATTATTATAAAGTTAATTAAAACTTATTTTTTACTTTTCAGTTACTGCTAATGCTAAGTTTGATTATTTTTATTGCTTAAAACTTGACGACGTCGACGTATTTGATCATTTGATAATGCATTTTGGAATGATTGTTATGACTAATTGTCGTTAGAAAATTGTGATATCATACTTCTATATTTGATAATTGATAATTGTGATGTTATGCTTGAAAAGTTTGATTATTCTTAGTATTAAAATTATTATGAATTATTAATATTTATAAAATATCTAAATAATTAATAAATAATATAACGCGTTACGTTTTTTACGTTTTTTTTACTCAACCCTTAACAGGAGGTCCGTGTTACATAACTCGTTTTCTTTATTTTCATGTGACGCCCCAGGGTTCACACAAGGCTGCAGTCCAATGTGAAACCCGGATTGTCAAACCTGCCAAGCACCAATACCATGCTACAACATGTTTCACCATCATAGTTATTATCTCTCTAGTAGAGTCAACAAACAGGTATAGGTATAAGCAGACAAATAATAATGAAGTAGTATATGAACAGAACAGAACAATCATAGAAGGAATATGAGAATAAACACCGCATGGGCCCAAACGAAATAATGTACGAATATCTCTGAACTGTAACAAATGTATTATGTCTCAAAATAAAGAGTCAAAAGGAATCTCTCTAAGACACTCAGCCTCTACAAAAAATAAAATTCAACTTTAGAGTCTGAAAATAAATAACTATATGTGGAGCTCTAAAATAGCTACAAATGTAAATAATTAGATGGAATCTAAGATGCAATCCCATCAACCTGTGACTCTTCGTGCACCGGACTCGTTGTCTGAAAGGAGGAAAAACAACGAGCGTCAAAGCACTAGCGAGATCATCTCCATTGCCCCCAGGGAGAAGGGGTAGGAGTATATAAGAAAATAGAACCAGTACATATAAGTATAAAATCATTCATATAACTCTAAATGGAGATTGGTATTTAGAAATCCACAATACGAGAATTAGTACGTCGAGCAAAAAAATCCAAACAAGGAAATTCTCATGTATATACCATGTCTCAAATTGTAGATCACTAAATACCAATTCCAATCCTATGAATGAAATACAACACATAAAAGAAAAATACTCCAAACCTCAACCATAATGAACCAAAGTCACATCTCGAACTACCCTCGGGTAGTTGACAAAATCATAAGGAAATATCATCCAACTCAAAACTACCAAAGGCCATATCATGTATGCCATGTATCAAAGGTATACCCTACTATAAGGACCATGAATTTTCGATACTAGTTAAAATATTTTTTTTGGTAATTTAAAATATTTAATTATTATTTTTTAAAAGAGTATTTATATTTTTCTTGATTTTCTACATTTTCTATGATATAAAATTCAAGTTTTGTATTTATTTAAATGATTTTAATTTTTATAAATTAATTTTGTGCGGTGAAAATTTCTGAAATTAATCTGTTGTATTATCGATACTATTATGTCCTATTTTAAATAATTTATTGTATTATTGTTTCTATTACGTATTATTTCGTGTATTATGCTGTATTATTATGTACGTATTATTTGTGTAATTTGTTGTATTATTTTTACAATTACGTATTAACTGTCGTATTAGCACAACTGGTACGTTTTATTGTATAGATAATTATCCTATAATTATTTAATTTTAAAGTATAAGTAAATATATTATTATTATTAATTATTCTCGTTTAATTGTACAATATATGTATATTTTGACTATTTCGTATCAACTGTTGTATTAGCACAACATGTACGTTTTTATTTGTAGATAATTATTTCGTAATTTATTTAATTTTTAAATATCTGTAATTATTTATTTTAATTGTATTCGTTCTAAAACCCTGATCTCTCTCTCTCGTCTCTCTCTCTATATTATATATATTATTATATATATATATATATATAACAAAAATATATATATATATATATATATAGTATATATATATATATATATATTATTTTTACTTTCAACTGTACACAAAAACTGCAGCCGCTGCCCCCAACATCATCTCCTTCCTCCTTGCCCACGCGTCCCCAAAGTCGGTGACCCGTCTTTTTCTCCGACGGACCCACGCCGCCGCTCGTATGTCCTCCGCCTCGATAAGCCAGCACCACGCCTAACCTGACCCGCGCGGACACCCTCTTCGACCCGAGCCTCCGTCACCCCGAACCAGATCCCACACGACAGCGCCATCCACTAGCCTCCCGTCGACGCACCGCCCAGCCTCCTCCGTCGGCTCCCCCACTAGCGCCTCCAAACCGGTAGCACGCTCAATCCGTCAGCCCAGCCTGCCTCCACCAGGACCGCTTGCCTCCTTCTGCAGGGGTCGCTGTCAGCCTCCTTCACCGTCGACCTGAGCAGCCGCCGACAGCAGCTCCTACACCGCCGACCAGAGCTCTCCATCCCCCATCTCCAGTCCACCGCCGCCTGAGCCGCTCTCCGAGCTCGACCAGCAGCACGCAGTCCCTCTTCTCCTCCGACACCACCACACGTCGCTGTCTGTGTCGAGATTCCGTCGTCGGCCTTCTTCTGCTCACCAAGCCACTGACCCATCGCGTCGCTGCCCGACGCCGATCCGAGTTCGTCGCTGCTGCTTCGAGGCCGGACAGCCCCTCGCCAGAGTTTCTTCGGACGCCACTGTCACGCCCCGCTTCCCAAAATACCCGGGAATCGGAACGTAAACAAGCCCACGACGTATTAGATTGAGAAGAAATATACACTATTATTTTTTTTCTCTTTTCTTTTCTTCTCAATCCAATACGCTAAGCGTCTGGAAATAATACAATGCAAAGGCACAGGTCCCCGATCACAATAGCAAGAATATAAAGATAACTCAGAATAAGGAATAGACATATCATCAACAGTAAATCATCCCAGACATAAAATATGGGTCCAACATACCCTTATTACAAAATAGTCCAACTAGGAAATAAGAAATACATAGTCCATAAAGAAAATACTGTTAAAATACTAAGTCCAACATCAACTAAAGAAAAGTACGGTAAAAGAGTTTTAATGTACAACTACTACTACGGAGAAAACTACTACGCTTTAGCTGGTTCTTCTACTCCTTCTGCAAGACACCCCTGCTAAGAATCTTCTGGCCCCTGTACTATTCCGAACTGAGGTTGCTCATCTCCTAAATCTGACGTACACCCAGAAAAATAGGAGTACGTCAGCGTGTGGAACACACGGCAAGATCCCCCAAGGCAAGAACAAATACAATAACGATAATGATAATATATGTGTGGTCAATGCGATAACAGAAACAGAAATAGATCATGTGATGATAGTAATAACGATAGGGGCGTGCAACTGGAATACTAATAATCAGACGAATCCAAAAATCAACCAAGTAACAAGATCATGCAGGTAGCGATCAAAACCATCCAAGCAACAAGATCATACAATAGATAGAATTAATATTTAAAAATCTACAACTCGAGACGTAGTACGTCGAGCGAAATAATCCAAAAAAGGAAACCCTCATGTATATACCATATGTCTCAAATTGTAAATAATTAAATATTAATCCCGATCTATGTATGAAAAGAAAACAACTAGCCATCCTATCACAACTCACTTGTCCTTATCTCACCCAGAGTCAACGTTCATATTCTTGAATAACCGATTGTTCACAAAATCATCTACGCATAACGTTTCACTACCCCCCCTCAGACTCACCCCAGTGCTACACAGGAAATTCACTGGTGCGAGCCTGGAAATAATCAACAAGCATAATATCACATCACCTCAGACCCACCCCAACGCTACACAAGAATATCGTTGGTGTGAGCCTGGAAATAATCAACAATACCACATATCACAACTCCTCAGACCCATCCCAACGCTACACAGGAATATCGTTGGTGCGAGCCTGGAATAATCAACAATCACATCCGGTCACCTAAACCAGGAATTCCCCATCTCAATTCTTCCCGCTTTTCTAAGCCAACAAACACATGTATCTAGATCCTATACACGACACGCTAGGCCACTAAGGACATGAACTACTAACGGTTATCAACAAACAAGAAATAATAAATAAATATAACTATTTTATGCAAATCATATTATGAACATAACTATATAGACTAGCGATGAATCAGGTATGCATATATGACAATGAATGAGTATAAATAAGGAGTGAACTTCGGTCAAAGTACATGAATTCTGTTCTACAACTATCGAATCCCACGATCATAACACAAAAATTAAACCTTACCAAATAACTTCTTCTGAAAAACTTCTCATTCTAAAATATTCCTCCACAACATAAATTCTAAAAAATATATATAATAATTTTGTTATTTCAAATAAATTCTTTAATTATTATATTTCCTAAAAATACTATTTATCCCATAATTACTACCATTCAAATTATTCATCAAATCCACGCAGATAAATATTAACAGATCTTAAATTTACAGATAATTCAATAAATAGAAAAATAGTTCGAGGCAGTGGACTGGCCTCGGTCCACATCGCGATCCAACGTGGGACACGACGTCGGGAAGAGTCGAACAACGGTGCGGCAGATTACGCAGCGACAAAACGTCGGCACGCTCGGCTAGACGAGGTTCGACGGAGGCGGACTGGGAAGCGACGGCGAGCGGGATCCGAGATGCCGCGACGAGCAGCGGCTGGTCGCGGCGAGCGGCAGCGGCTGTCGTCGGCGGTGCTGTTCATCGCGAGCGCGGATTGATGCGGCCTGTGAAGGAGCGACGGGCGTGGGTCTGGTACGGCGGCGGTCAGAGGAGAACTCGCGGGTTGGCTGACGGCGTGAACGCGGGAGAGAGGGAGGCGCATGGGGGCTGGGTCGGTGTAGGCGAGCGGACGTGTCGCACGCTGAACGGCACGTGGTGGCGCCGTTCTCGGCAGATCTGCGTGCTGAGGAATGGCGAGTGACTGGGTTTTTGCTTTGGTCTGGGAATGGCGCGAGTTCTTGGTGTCGGGTGAAGGTGCGGTGGCCTCGGCTGGGTCTGGTTATTATTTTGGTTTTTTTTTTACTTTATCCTTGCCAGCCTTTTTTGGTTTTTTTTTGCTTGATTTGCGTTGGCTCGGCTACGTGTCTGTGTCACGGGCGTTTCGACCGACATGGCAGGGCTTTTTTAGAGGCGACGAGCGTTCGGTGTCGAAACCTGGCACCCCGTCGGTAATGCGAGGATGCGGACCGGTGGGTCTGTCGGCGGCGAGGACGACGGCTGGGAGGTCGCTGCTGGGTGCGACGGCGAAGGGGGAAGCGGAGGGGAGGCCGACGGATGAGCAGGTGGTTTGGGTTTTCTTGGGGATGAAGAGAGCACAGGATGAGAGGGATGATGGTGTACGTGAGAGAAGAGGGTGAACGTGTGAGAGAGATGGGTTTGAGGCGGCGTGAATAACGAGGAGGAGAGAGAGAAGGATATTTATAGGGTATGGATTAGGGTTAGGGTTAAGAGTTAATAGGTATTAATTAACAAATAAAAGAAATAAATAGGGGAAATAGAAGTAATTAGGGAAATTCTTGTATAAATTAACAATGATAATAATAATAACAATAATAATAAAACAATATTAAGTTTTCACCGTAACTATTTAATTTATAATTATCAAAATCATTAATAAATATAAAAATAGATTTTTAAATCATAGAAAATTCTGAAAGGCCGAGAAAATACAAATACTCTTTTAAAAATAATAATTGAATATTTTAAAATACTAGAATATTAGTTTAACTAGTATCAAAATTCACGGTCATTACATCCTACCCCCTTAAAACAAATTCCGTCCTCGGAATTAAACCCAAGGACAGAGATATGAAACGAGAGTTGGTACTCGCAAATCAACGAGACAAGAAATATTGAGAAGCTCCAGAGTCAAGGGTGATAAAGCAAGAATGGAAGAAACAAGAACTTTATCTAGTATAGAAGGAAAATACATCTAAACTAGCACTCATAAATAATTCCTATCATAATATCATAAGGCAATGCGGAATAAGAAAGTTCATACGCAAATAAAACTAAGAATAAACTATTCTCACCGGTGATAACTTGGTTGTTCTCCTCTGCTTCCACACCTGACATCGTGAACATCTATCGCCGAGGTTGCTGCCTGTATGCTTCCTGATATACCTGCTGCTGTGGGGGAAGTGGCCCTGCTCGAGGATAGGGTCTGTGCTGAGCTGGAGCTGCTGAGTCTTGTTAGACCCTAGAGGGGGGGTGATTAGGGTCTTATGCTAATCTAATCCCAATTAATACCAATTAAAATTCTATTGATCAATTTGATCTAGCAAGAATAAATATGATATGAATATGAGCAATAAAGATGAATAATATGTACGCCAAACAAAACACAAACACATGATATGTTCACGAGGTTCGGTCCCCACGACCTACATCCCCGCTCCTCACCTCGAGGAGATATCCACTATCACAATCCGGTTTGGAAGCCGGAACTTCTACACACTCGGTTTACAAGTTCACCGAAAACTCTCACACTACACAATCACTCAACAAACACACTTTACACACTAAGTGTGGGAACCTAGCCCGTGTCCTCCTCCTCAAGTGCTCGATTACAACCTCTCCCTAGGTTCGTCAATCGACGCCACTCCTATTGGATTTGACCCCGTCTCTCTCTCCTCACACTTCTCTCGGTGTACAAGTGTGTTACAAGTGAATCTCACAAATAAAGGTTCAATACAATGATTTGTTCTCAATTAACAAGTGAGAACACAATAAAGCTCACACTCATTCAATCCCACACTATAACCCACAATATATAATATGAGAATATCAAGCTCAAAAAGTGTGTGTGATAATAGCGAATGAAAATAAATATAACTCAATGAATATAGCTTAATCAAATGAAAGTGAAATAATAAGCTATATAGAAAAGAGTTTAGAAGACTTCTCAATAAACAAGAAGAGTTGAGGAAATGGTGATCTCAATAAGATTTGAAGGCCTCTTCTTGTTGTAGAAAACTTCTCTTGAAAAACTGATTAGCGAAACCAACTCTTAAACAGCTCTTAAACGCGATTAATAACTTGTTAAACAACAAACTTGGATTTCTTGGATGTTAGAGAAGAAGAGCAGCAATGGAGTATATATAGCACCCCAATACAACAGCTAAAAATAAGTAAAAGACCAAAAAGTCCATTTGAAAAACTAGCCGTTAGGCTCATTCTGACAACTCGTCGGTCGACCGGTACGGTCGACCGATTAGTTCAAAAACCAGGGAAACGAAGAATTAAAGCTGTCGGTCGACCGACGGAAAAAGCGGTCGACCGAATTGGAAATTTCGGTCGACCGACGGAAATTCTGGTCGACCGGAGGGCTCTCTGGAAATTTACTCAGAAAAGGAACAACTGTCGGTCGACCGTGCCAGTCGAACGAAATCTGATATATGCAAAATTGACAGTTTTGGGCAGTTTTGAAAATTCGTTAAAAAATATCAAATCACATCAAAAAATAGTGAAACTTTGGGGAAAGTTTCTAAATGATGAAATAAACATGTTTGAAAAAGAATTTCTGGAAAATCAATTTTACTTTGTGAATGTAAGCATGAGAGAAAAGTTATTGTAACAACGTTTGATGAGAAATCATTTATATGATAGAAAACATCAAAAAATTGTGTTACGTGTACATATATTGAGCTTAGATATCATCATACAATATATGTAAGTAAACTAAACAATATACCTAGGTAAAATCCACACAAACGAACTTGAATCTTTAACGCTTGATTGACGTGTGTGGAAATACCTGAAAAGAGAACATAAACACAAAACACTAGAAAACTTATTAGTAATAAATTGTTTGTCAAATTATCATCAAAACTATAGGGTCAACAATCTCCTCCTTTTTGATGATGGCAAACAATTTATACATGAATATGAAATAAATCCACATATAAGCCAAAACAAGAGTAAATCATAACAAGACCATATATATATATATAAAAGAATCAATTTGTAAGCTATATGTGGTATTTTCTCCCCCTTTGACAACATCAAAAAGGGAAAAATGAAAGATAGGAGCAATGCTCCCCCTGCTTATAAGCATAGATAAAAAATAAAGAATTGTATGTCAAAGGCTCCCCCTGTCAAAAAGACTGAATGACATCTACTAATCATATATACAGGAGCTAAACCAACAACTATCCATCAAACATATGCAAAAATGATACGAGTAACTCAAATTCTATAAACAAAACATGATTATAGTCTTAACCATGCATTGATCATAATATGATAAACTGGCGTAAGTAATTACAAAACATCATTTTAGCATCATAGATGTGCATAAATATACAAAACTTAAACAGTGCAAAGAACTCATGACAGGCAACTAATATTTACCACACATCAAATTATGAATGTTGTTTCAACAATGCATTGATTTATAAAAGAAATAAATTAAACACAATAGGCCACAAAATATCACATAAGCATTAGAAGCAATATAGTTTTGCCAATAGGCCACAAAATATCACATAAGCATTAGAAGCAATATAGTTTTGCACAAAACATGGATTCGTTCAGAGGATAGTAAATAATACATAAAAAATCACATAAAGCCATACATAGTTTATTCCACAAAGTATCATAGAGTTATTACACTCAAATAAAACAGAGTTATCAAATCATTCATCTCCAAAAGAGAACATCGAAAACAAAGATAACCATCACATAGAGAAACTCAAATCAGTCATCACCAGCACCATCACCACCATCATCACCACCATCATCATCACCATCATCATCACCTCCAGAATCAGAAGAGCCTAATCCATCAGCAGAATCCTCACCAGAATCAGACTCAGAATTAGAAGGGATCCCGAGAGACTGACGCTGTAATGAAAGAATAGTCCTAACATCCTTCTGAATAGATGAGACTTGCTTCTGAATACCTGAGTACTGAGTCTCAAGGCGATCCAGACGGTCACAAATATCAGAAGTGGAAGAGGTTGAGGCTCTAGAACGGGAGTGAGAAGATGATGAAGGAGTGGAGTCAAGGGCCATCTGCATTCTAGAAAGAGAGACCTTATCAAAGAAATCTCTCGTAGATTCAATCTTGGGTTCATTTGTAAGATCAACATTGAAGTGTTTGAAGATGAGGGTGAGAAAGGAGCCAAAAGGTAGAAACTTTGTATGCTTTGATGCCATATTATTGACAAAGATAGTTGCCCAATCTACTTTGATTTTGGCAAAAATGGCGTAAACAGCATTAATTTTATCAGAAGCGAAATGATCAAAGCTACCGGTTTTGGGAATTAAGTTCTGAGCAATAATTCTGGCAATGAGTCTTGCATTAGGATTAAGAGAATTGTTGCTCATTGGGTAAGAGCAACCAGGCTTAAACATGAGTGGGTTAACATCTGGATTACCAACATCAACAGACATGAGATGAACGTCACTTGTTGGGATATTAAGAATCCCCGCAAGTTCGTTTGCAGAAAAGGTAATTTCAACATTTTTCACTGATGATGTAATGGTTAAACTACCATCAGCAGAAGATGTTGTGGACAGGTTCGCATAAAACAGATAAACAAGAAATGGATAATAAGGAACTTTATGACTTTCATCAAGCAATTTATCTAATCCAACATTACGAAGAATAGACTGAGTGTTGTATATGACTAGTTCAGGATACTTGATATACCTAGTTGGGAGAATCTTCAGTTTACACAATTCCCTATATTTTCTAACAAGAGGTTTAAACAGCAGATAATCCTCATAATGTGAGGCTTTTACAGAGGAGGAACTAGATTCGGGTTTAGACCTCTTTTTGGGGGGCTTGGGAGGCATGATTAGCTAGGGCTTAGATAAGATAGAGGAAATTTGTCAATATCCCTGTAAATACAAACGAAAAATTAACAAATTTCTCTAAAAGATAAACCCTAGAAAAGAGGAGCAAGTACTAGAGCAATGAAATGGAATTAAATGGATAAGTGGGAGATCATTACCTAGCAAACACTTGGTAGAGATCGACTGATGCCAAAACCAAAAACGGGCGACCGAAAACTGAAACCCTAGATGCGATTTCAGAATGGGAGGAAGAAGAATGATCGGGTGTTTTGAGAGGGGAACCAGCGGTGGAGATTGAGTGGAGACCTTCGGTCGACCGGGTCGGTCGACCGCGAGAAAATGAAAAACACAGGTGATTTTGGAAATTTGTTTTGAGAGTTTTTATAATATAGACCTTTTGGAAATATGTTTTATAAAATACTGAAAGTTTTGTAAGGTATATATAAGTATTTTTAATTGTGAAATTATGCAAATAATTTATTTTTAACATTAGGAATATAATTTTTCATTCAAAGCCAAAAAGAAATTATTCAAAACAAAAACAAAACAAATCATTAAAAAATACTATATGAGTCTTTTTGGTACCCAAATCATTTTGGTACCACTAGAACTTAGGACATGACCCCTATTATTTAAATTCAAGGCCATAGGGTTATGAACACGCTTGGGCGTATTTTGTGCACCGATACGATCAAAGCAAAAATTGTAAACGTGACCCATACGATTGCAATTAGTGCAATGTAGAGGTTTGAATGGTTTGCGTTGACCAAAATGGAGTGCACGTGGTTCATTTGCAAAAATAGATTTTTCTTTGTAATTATTTTGCAAACGAAAATTTCTTTTTAAATCGAAACAAAACATGGCCAAATGACCAAAACGACCACAATAATTATATTTGTACACATAAGCATGTTTATGGTTTACACTATGTGTGTGTACATGGGTATGTGATGATGAATCTTGATGGGATGCACAATCATGTGTATGCTTGTCAATTTTTGGTGCATTATGACAAAATTGAGCTAAATGGCCTTTAAGGCCGCAAATAGAACATTTGCTTGTCAATTTTTGGTGCATTATGACAAAATTGAGCTAAATGGCCTTTAAGGCCGCAAATAGAACATTTGTGAATTTTGTCATACATATGTGCATAGTGAATAGGTTACTTGGAAGAATTAACATTAACCTTTGCACATAAGTCCATAAGCTTTTTATTATTAGCAATACAAGTATTTAGTGTTGAATCTAAGGTAGATATTCTTTTTCTCATTTGATTCAACTCATCATTGTGCATACAAGTATTGCTACTAGAAGTAGAATAAACAAGATTACTCATCATAGATTTTAACTTATCTACTTCTAACATAGCATCACGTTTTTCATGAAGCAAACTAGCGTTTTCAGTTTTCAAATTTTCATTGCATTCTTTAAGAATTATATTTTCATTTGCAATAAAATTGAACTTAGTAGCTAGAGTTTCATGAATGGATTTCAAATAAACATACTTGCTCTTTACATCAATATAGGAATTGTGTAATTTTTCAAACTCAAGAGCAAGTTCATCAAAAGTAATAATATCATCATTATCGCATACCTTACTAGGGTTATCACCTAGTGGTAATGTACATGGGGATGAGGCTTTCTTAGGACTCAAAGCAAGATTTTCCAATGCTTGTTGAATAGCCTCCAATTTCCCTTCATGTGCTTCAATAAATTTCCATAAAGCATGAGCACTATCAAAATTAGCAAATTTGTTAGAAAACGATGAGTGAAAGGCACTAATCAAATATTCTAATAAAAGTTTGTTCATGTTAAACAATCTTTTATCATTATCACACCATTTGGATTTTTCCAAGATGGGAACAACATAGCCATCCTCAATAATTTCCCACAAATCAAATTGATTAGATTGAACAAAAAGTTTGAATCTAATACGCCATTGAGCATAGGGGAAATTATCCAAACGAGGAGCAATATTAATAGCATATCCTAAACAAGATGAATCATACATATCCATATAGATGAAATGCAAAAAGCACAATGTAATTAAGATTAGATTGGCACAAATGCAATAACTTGGATCTTTAACTCAAGGCGGTTAGTCCTTAAATCAAAGAGCACCAAGCTCTGATACCAATTGTTAGACCCTAGAGGGGGGGGGGGTGATTAGGGTCTTATGCTAATCTAATTCCAATTAAAAGCTAATTAAAATTATATAGATCAATATGCCAATTAAAATTCTATTGATCACTTTGATCTAGCAAGAATAAATATGATATAAATATGAGCAATAAAGATGAATAATATGTACGCCAAACAAAACACAAACACACGATATGTTCACGAGGTTCGGTCCCCACGACCTACATCCCTGCTCCTCACCTCGAGGAGATATCTACTATCACAATCCGGTTTGGAAGCCGGAACTTCTACACACTCGGTTTACAAGTTCACCGAAAACTCTCACACTACACAATCACTCAACAATCACACTTTACACACTAAGTGTAGGAACCTAGCCCGTGTCCTCCTCCTCAAGTGCTCGATTACAACCTCTCCCTAGGTTCGTCAATCGACGCCACTCCTATTGGATTTGACCCCGTCTCTCTCTCCTCACACTTCTCTCGGTGTACAAGTGTGTTACAAGTGAATCTCACAAATAAAGGTTCAATACAATGATTTGTTCTCAATTAACAAGTGAGAACACAATAAAGCTCACACTCACTAAATCCCACACTACAACCCACAATATATAATATGAGAATATCAAGCTCAATAAGTGTGTGTGATAATAGTGAATGAAACTCAATAAATATAACTCAATGAATATAGCTTAATCAAATGAAAGTGAAATAATAAGCTATATAGGAAAGAGTTTAGAAAACTTCTCAATGAACAAGAAGAGCTGAAGAAATGATGATTCCAATAGGGTTTGAAAGCCTCTTCTTGTTGTAGAAAAACTTCTCTTGAAAACAGATTGATGAAACAACTCTTAAACAGCTCTTAAACGCGATTAATAACTTGTTAAACAACAAACTTGGATTTCTTGGATATATAGAAGAAGAGCAGCAATGGGGTATATATAGCACCCCAATACTACAGCTAGAAATAGGTAAAAGACCAAAAGACCCATTTGAAAAAACTAGCCGTTAGGCTCTTTCTGACAACTCGGCGGTCGACCGGTCCGGTCCGGTCGACCGCTTAGCTCAAAAACCTCAGAAAACACGAGTTCAAGGCTGGCGGTCGACCGACGAAATTTTCGGTCGACCGGAAGGCTCTCTGGAAATTTGCTCAGAAAAGGGCTCTCTGGAAGTTTACTCAGAAATAGAACAACAGTCGGTCGACCGTACCGGTCAACCGAATTCTGATATATGGAACTATTCAGGTTTTGGGGCTAGTTTGAAAATCCAGAAAAAATATCAAATCAAGTTCAAAAATAATGAAACTTTGGGGAAAGTTTCTAAATGATAAAATAAACATGTTTGAAAAAGAATTTCTGGAAAATCAATTTTAGTTTGTGAAAACTACCTGTTTTTGAAGAATGCTTAGAAAACCTGTAATTTTATGAAAGTGAACTTTGATATAGGACTTGTAAATATTCATATATATATTGTGCATATAATATATGTATATAGTGAAGTATGAAGGAGCTGTAAACATGAGATAAAGTATTTTAACAACGTTTAATGAAAAATCATCTATATGATAGAAAACGTCAAAAATCGTGTTAAGTGTATATATATTGAGCTTAGATATAATCATACTATATATGTAAGTAAACTAAACATATACCTAGGTAAATCCACGCAAATGAACTTGAATCTTTAACGCTTGATTGACGTGTGTTGAAATACCTGAAGAGAGAACAGTGTTAAGTGTATATATATTGAGCTTAGATATAATCATACTATATATGTAAGTAAACTAAACATATACCTAGGTAAATCCACGCAAATGAACTTGAATCTTTAACGCTTGATTGACGTGTGTTGAAATACCTGAAGAGAGAACATAAACACAAAACACTAGAAAACTTATTAGTAATAAATTGTTTGTCAAATCAACATCAAAACTATAGGGTCAACAATCTCCCCCTTTTTGATGATGGCAAACAATTTATACATAAATATGAAATATATACTGATAATCCACATATAAGCCAAAACAAGAGTAAATCATAACAAGACCATATATATATATAAAAGAATCAATTTGTAAGCTATATGTGGTATTTTCTCCCCCTTTGACAACATCAAAAAGGGAAAAATGAAAGATAGGAGCAATGCTCCCCCTGCTTATAAGCATAGAGAATAAACATAAAGAATTGTATGTCAAAAAGCTCCCCCGGTCAAATAGACTAAGTGACATTTATTGAACATACATACAGGAGCTAAACCAACAACTTTTCATCAAACATATGCATAAATAATACAAGTAATTCAAATTCTATAAACAAAAACATGATTATAGTCTTAACCATGCATTGATCTATAAAAGAAATAAATTAAACACAATAGGCTAGAGCTTGGGGACACATAGATGCGGAACATGTCCAAGCACACAAGAAGGCAGCTAGAGAAGAAGCTGTTAGACCCTAGAGGGGGGGGGGGTGATTAGGGTCTTATGCTAATCTAATCCCA
>NC_033800.1:97133666-97170833 GCF_001876935.1 Asparagus officinalis
CTTCTCAGGCTCGCCGTCAGCCTCCTTCACCGTCGACCTGAGCAGCCGCCGACAGCAGCTCCTACACCGCCGACCAGAGCTCTCCATCCCCCATCTCCAGTCCACCGCCGCCTGAGCCGCTCTCCGAGCTCGACCAGCAGCACGCAGTCCCTTCTCAGGCTCGCCGTCAGCCTCCTTCACCGTCGACCTGAGCAGCCGCCGACAGCAGCTCCTACACCGCCGACCAGAGCTCTCCATCCCCCATCTCCAGTCCACCGCCGCCTGAGCCGCTTCTCAGGCTCGCCGTCAGCCTCCTTCACCGTCGACCTGAGCAGCCGCCGACAGCAGCTCCTACACCGCCGACCAGAGCTCTCCATCCCCCATCTCCAGTCCACCGCCGCCTGAGCCGCTCTCCGAGCTCGACCAGCAGCACGCAGTCCCTCTTCTCCTCCGACACCACCACACGTCGCTGTCTGTGTCGAGATTCCGCCGTCGGCCTTCTTCTGCTCACCAAGCCACTGACCCATCGCGTCGCTGCCCGACGCCGATCCGAGTTCGTCGCTGCTGCTTCGAGGTCGGACAGCCCCTCGCCAGAGTTTCTTCGGACGCCATTGTCACGCCCCGCTTCCCAAAATACCCAGGAATCGGAACGTAAACAAGCCCACGACGTATTAGATTGAGAAGAAATATACACTATTATTTTTTTTCTCTTTTCTTTTCTTCTCAATCCAATACACTAAGCGTCTGGAAATAATGCAATGCAAAGGCACAGGTCCCCGATCACAATAGCAAGAATATAAAGACAACTCAGAATAAGTAATAGACATATCATCAATAGTAAATCATCCCAGACATAAAATATGGGTCCAACATACCCTTATTACAAAATAGTCCAACTAGGAAATAAGAAATACATAGTCCATAAAGAAAATACTGTTAAAATACTAAGTCCAACATCAACTAAAGAAAAGTACGGTAAAAGAGTTTTAATGAACTACTACGCTTTAGCTGGTTCTTCTACTCCTTCTGCAAGACACCCCTGCTAAGAATCTTCTGGCCCCTGTACTATTCCGAACTGAGGTTGCTCATCTCCTAAATCTGACGTACACCCAGAAAAATAGGAGTACGTCAGCGTGTGAAACACACGGCAAGATCCCCCAAGGCAAGAACAAATACAATAACGATAATGATAATATATGCATGGTCAATGCGATAACAGAAACAGAAATAGATCATGTGATGATAGTAATAACGATAAGGGCGTGCAACTGGAATACTAATAATCAGACGAATCCAAAAATCAACCAAGTAACAAGATCATGCAGGTAGCGATCAGAACCATCCAAGCAACAAGATCATACAATAGATAGAATTAATATTTAAAAATCTACAACTCGAGACGTAGTACGTCGAGCGAAATAATCCAAACAAGGAAACCCTCATGTATATACCATATGTCTCAAATTGTAAATAATTAAATATTAATCCCGATCTATGTATGAAAAGAAAACAACTAGCCATCCTATTACAACTCACTTGTCCTTATCTCACCCAGAGTCAACATTCATATACTTGAATAACCGATTGTTCACAAAATCATCTACGCATAATGTTTCACTACCCCCCTCAGACTCACCCCAGTGCTACACAGGAATTTCACTGGTGCGAGCCTGGAAATAATCAACAAGCATAATATCACATCACCTCAGACCCACCCCAACGCTACACAAGAATATCGTTGGTGTGAGCCTGGAAATAATCAAAATACCACATATCACAACTTCCTCAGACCCACCCCAACGCTACACAGGAATATCGTTGGTGCGAGCCTGGAATAATCAACAATCAATATCACTGCACCTCAGACCCACCCCAACGCTACACAGGAATATCGTTGGTGCGAGCCTGGAATAATCAACAATCACATCCGGTCACCTAAACCAGGAATTCCCCATCTCAATTCTTCCCGCTTTTCTAAGCCAACAAACACAGGTATCTAGATCCTATACACGACACGCTAGGCCACTAAGGACATGAACTACTAACGGTTATCAACAAACAAGAAATAATAAATAAATATAACTATTTTATGCAAATCATATTATGAACATGACTATATAGACTAGCGATGAATCAGGTATGCATACATGACAATGAATGAGTATAAATAAGAGTGTCAACATGTCGGTGTCAATGTACATGAAATGTCGTGTTCTACAACTATCAATCACACGATCATAACACAAAAATAAACTTTTACCAAAATAACTTCTTTGAAAACATTCATCATTCTAAAATAAATTCCTCCCACAACATAAATTCTAAAATATAATAATAATTTTATTATTCAAAATAAACTCTTTAATTTATTATATTTGTCCTGAAAATACTATTTATCCCATAATTACTATCCATTCAAAATTATTCATCAAACCCACGCAGATAAATATTAACAGATCTAATATTGCAGATAATTCATAATAACTAGAAAAATAGTTCTGAGCAAGCGGGATCTGTGCCTCGTGCATGATCGGGATCGATGAACGTGGGAGCACGACGTCGGTAAGAGCTCCGACAAGGGTTGCGGCGATGGGCAGCGACAAACGTGGCAAGCGGTGTCGCTAGCGGAGTTCGACGGAGGCAGGACTGGAAGGCGACGGCGGAGGCGGGATCGCGAGATGGCCGCGGACGAGGCACGGCGGCGGCGCGGACTGGGCGGGGCTGGTCGGCGGCTGTTGTTCGTCGGCGAGGCGGTTGAGCGGCCGCTGTGAGGAGGCCGACGGCGGGCGGTGTGGGTCTGGGAACGGCCGGCGGTCAGGGAGGAGAACTCGCGGGGCTTGGCTGACGGTGAACGGCGGGAGAGAGTGAGGCCGATGGGGCTGGGGTGGTGGCAGCGGAGGCGGGCGTGGTCGCACGCTGACGGCGACGTGGGGCGGCGGTTCTCGGCGGATCTGGTGCTGGAGGATGGCCGGAGGGGACTGGGGCTTGGCTGAAGGCGAGTTCAGGTTCGAGGGTTGGAGAAGGGTGGCAGTGGCCTCGCTGGCGGCTTGGACGTGAGGGGGCGGTGGTTGCGGTCTGGCGCGGCGTCGAGGAGATGGTCGCAGGGGTGAGGCGGCAGAGGCGACGAGGCGACGGTCGACAGGCAGGTGTTGGCGAGGCGGACGCGGGCTGGTCTGGGTGCGCGGGTGACGACGGTTTGTGGAGGTCGCTGCTGGTGGCGACGGGCGAGGGGGAAGAAGGAGGGGAGGCCGGACGAATAGCAGCGATGTTGGGGTTTTCTTGGGGATGAAGAGAGCACAGGATGAGAGGGATGATGGTGTACGTGAGAGAAGAGGGTGAACGTGTGAGAGAGATGGGTTTGAAGCGGCGTGAATAACGAGGAGGAGAGAGAGAAGGATATTTATAGGGTATGGATTAGGGTTAGGGTTAGGAGTTAATAGGTATTAATTAACAAATAAAAGAAATAAATAGGGGAAATAGAAGTAATTAGGGAAATTCTTGTATAAATTAACAATGATAATAATAATAACAATAATAATAAAACAATATTAAGTTTTCACAGTAACTATTTAATTTATAATTATCAAAAACATTAATAAATATAAAAACAGATTTTTAAATCATAGAAAATTCTGAAAGGCCGAGAAAATACAAATACTCTTTTAAAAATAATAATTGAATATTTTAAAATACTAGAATATTAGTTTAACTAGTATCAAAATTCACGGTGCATGATCTCGTTACCTGATCGATTTTGGATGCTTTATGTTTATCATGTTTGGTAGTGTTTTTGCATGTTGATTTTGTCAGATTTCCAGTTGCACGTTCTTTTGTCATTTCTGTTATCGTATCGTTTTCTGCTTGGCTTTTCGTTTGCTCTATTTGTTTTGTGGGGTCTTATCGTGTGCCATACACGCTGACGTACACCCGTTTTCTCTGGTGTACGTTAGACTTAGAGGAAGAACAGGTTCAGCTGGGAGATCGTCAGGAGCCAGAGGATTCTCAGCAGGAGTGCCATGTAGAAGCCTATTCTTTGATGGTTCCAGTTTACTTTTGTAGTTTTTTCTTTTTCCATTGATCGATGTATTTTTGTATCTCTTCAGTATTCATTTGTTCAGTTTTGTATAAGGGCATGTTAACCTGAATATTATGTCTCGGATGTTATCCCATTTGTGATATGATATTTTTATTCTAAGTTTGTCTATTATATTCTTGCTGATTGTGATCGGGGACCAGTGACTTCGCATTGTATTTATTTCCAGATGCTTAGCGTATTGGATTGAGAAGAAAAGAAAAGAGAAAAAAAATGATAGTGTATATTTTTTCTCAATTTAATACGTCGCAGACTTGTTCACATTTCGATTCCCGGGTATTTTGGGAAGCGGGGCGTGACACCTACTCTTGGGTTATTTATAATGGAAGCAAACTACAACTGTATATATATGTCATTATCACTCAACAATACTCTTGTAAGGTTCTCACATTAACATGTGGATTAACGTCCTTACTCAATCGTTCTGCGATAATAGGTTTTATCTCCCCTATTCTGGTTATGCATCCAGATGACCATACTATAGAATGTAGGCATATCAGCCCAACCGGGAAACCACCGATTATCTTCGAGTATTGGTACTGTCAAGGTCTAATTACGGGAAAAACAACCAAATACTCCTAGTGTGGTACAACCGAGGTCTTATTACGGGGTAAACAACCACACTGTGTATCCATAAATGATGAACTATATGCTATCATTTGTTATCTTAATATTTATCAACTCGTCGTGTGTCACGTATATTGACCATGCATATCACATCAATATAAACTAAGTGTCCATGCACATATCTCGGTATGCGTATCAATATCTGGTAATCACAAACATCACTGATGTTAAAACATCTCATAAGTATCATAGAAAAACTAGAAAAGATCGAGAAAATCCCTCGAAAATGAAACAGAAGTCAAAAATATGCACAGGCTGTTTGCCTGACTAGTGGTCGACCATGATAAAGCGGCGGTCGATCGCGCCGCGATCTTGAAGCTGCCAAGGCCTCTGCCTGGCAAGCGGTCGACTGCACCTTGGGCACGGTAGACCGGACACGGTTCCAGAACCTGTTTAGTGCAGGTTTATGCTGTGTTTATGTTGTGTTCGTGCGTGTGTTTGACTCAAACTTTTTAAATTCATGCTGAAACATGTGTAGAACATTATAGACATCAGATTTACATCTCTGGAGATTGTCAAACATGTGAAACATGATTAATCATATAATAAATCATATTTAAACCCTAAAACATGCACGAAATATCGATACGAAGAACAAATCATCAAAACCCAGTTAAACAACGTTGTTAAATACTATCAGATCTTAAAACATCTCTATAATTTTGTTCTTAATCTTTTAAACAAGAAAAGATCTGGTCTTATACATATAATATAAAAGATTTATTTTTTATATCCAAACTAGTTAATTAGGCCCAAGAAATTACATTAAAAACTCATTAAATCGTTTAAAAATAGGGGAGAGGGATTAGCAGATATGAAACTCGCCTGAGACTTGATGCAAAAAGTGAAAGATGAAATTCCAAGGTAGATCTCTAAGCCAAAACCCAGAACAATCCGAAATCCCGCTCCAAACGCCCTTAAACTCTTTCAAAAATCAAACTAGAGTTTTGTGGAAGTGTTTGGTAGCTGCTAGGGTTTTAAGAAAACTAAAAATCTCGTGAACAATGTGTATATATAAGAGAAAACGAATATGGGCCTCAAATACCCAAAACCAACTCAGATCAGGAAAAAGCAGGTTTCACGGTCGACTACGATGGTTGACTGGGCTGCGGTCGACTACGATGGTCGACCGGACTGGAAATTTCCAATTCCTCAAGATTTTCCCTTTGTTCATGTTTTCGACTCATTCTATTCTTTTGTATAGACTTGATTATACTCAAAATACTTGTTAATGTACTCATACATTATTTAATGATATTTATCTCAATAAATATCCACTTATAATAATTAATCACATATTAAATTATATAATCTCAAATTTTTAGGGTTTTACATTCACCCCCTTTAAAAGAATTTTGTCCTCAAATTTTCGTGATCGTATCTTAAAGATTAATAATACGAGAAAAGTACTAAGAGGGGATAATCTAGACAAGAAAACCCTCATGTACACATCTCGTACCATTAATCCCCAGATTCAAAATATAAACAAACATTTAAACTTAACGATCTAAAATGGGTGCACTCTCACTTAACCCCTAACTAAATAAAACTAGTACGTCGAGCAAAAAATCCAAACAAGGAACCTTCCATATATATACCATATGTTCTGAATGATTAGGAGCTAAGTGTTGAGTGACCTATTCTAGCGTTAAATATAAATGTGACTGAACAACATATATAAACATAAATGCATAGAAGCATACTCAAACATCAACATCTTACCTACTCAAACAGGTATGGGTAGTTGCGATGTACATCCTCCTTGCGCTCCCAAGAAGCTTCTTCGACTCCTTGTCAGTTCCACTGAACTTTCACTAATGGAATAACTTTGTTTCTAAGCTTTTTATTCTCTCTAGCAAGAATGCATACCGGAATCTCTATGGTAGTCAAATCATCCTGGATCTCAATCTCTCGTGCATCAATCACCCTCTACTACTCCTCGTCACGTAAATGCTTCTTGAGCATCAAAACATGAAAGACATCGTGTACACTCGACATTGATGTTGGAAGATCTAATCTATAAGAGACAGCTCCAATACGTTCAATAATCCAGAATGGATCAACATTCTCGGGACAAGCTTTCCCCGTC
The DNA here is from genome assembly GCF_001876935.1 of Asparagus officinalis. NCBI lineage: Eukaryota > Viridiplantae > Streptophyta > Magnoliopsida > Asparagales > Asparagaceae > Asparagus > Asparagus officinalis. The sequence continues at coordinate 97,140,455 of NC_033800.1, forward strand.
TATCGAATCGTTGAACGTCCTTCATCAGTGATACTTTCAACATGACTAAGTCTCCAACCTGAAACTCTAGAGGTCATCGCCTCTGATCCGCATAGCTCTTTTGTCGACTCTGAACAATAAGAATGTGCTCTCTAATCAATGCCACATTCTCTATGGTTTGCCTAACATACTACAGCCCAAGCAATAGGCTATCCTCTGGCTCTGCCCAATATATAGGCGATCTGCAAGACCTCACATACAATACTTCATACGGCACCATCCCGATAGTAGCTTGATAACTATTATTATATGTAAATTTAATCAATGAGATGTGGTCCTCCCAGCTACCCTAAAAATCTATCACACATGCTCGCAGCATATCCTCTAATACCTGATTTATCCTTTCTGTCTGACCATCTGTCTGGGGTGGAAGACACTACTGAATGACAACTAGCTGTCGAATGTATTCTGGAAACTCCGCTAGAAATGAGATGTAAAAACTGAGCCTTGATCAGATACAATCGTCTCCGAGACTCCATGTAATCGAACTATCTCCCGAATAAACATTCTCGCATACGTCTCTGTTGTATAAGTCGTCTTCACAGGTAAGAAGTGTGCCAACTTCGTCAACCTGTCTACTATAACCCAAACAGAATCATTTTCTTTCTTTGATTTATGTAACCCTATGATGAAATCCATGGAAATATCTGCCCACTTCCACCTAAGAATGGGTAAAGGCTGTAGGGTTCCTGTAGGTCTCTGATATTCTGCCTTCACTTGCTGGTAGGTAAAGCACTTAGCCACATACTCTGCAATCTCTCTACGTATGTCACTCTACCAAAAATGCCTCTTTAGGTCGTTGTACATTTTTGTTGTGCTTGGATGCACAGTATACCTGGTACGATGCGCCTTATCAAATAGGTCCCTCTTCAGCTGTGGATTGTTTGGTATAACTAATCTGCCTTTCATCCGAAGACCTTCATCTACTCTAATAGTCCAATCAGCCTTAGGCTTTTTTTAAATCTTCCCCTTACGGGTTTGAATCCAAGAATCTCCTAGCTGAGCTCCGATCACTCTATCGCTCCAAGATGGCTGCACTGATAAAGCTCCTAAGAAAGCACTACTCCCGCCAATCTCCAGCCTAAAATCATAGAGGCTGAGGGTATAAAGATCTCAATGTAATGAACACCTCAAAGTTGCAAGTCCGCGATGGCGCTTCCTACTCAATGCGTTGAACACCTTAAAGTTGCAAGTCCGCGATGGCGCTTCCTACTCAATGCGTCTGCTACCATGTTCATCTTTCCCGGATGGTACTGTATAGCAAACTCATAATCCTTAATAAACTCGACCCATCGCCGCTACCTATGGTTGAGTTCTTTCTATAAAAAGAGATAATTTAAGCTCTGGTGATCTGTAAACAACTCAAATTATACTCCATACAAATAATGTCTTTTAAGTCTTTAGTGCAAAGACTGCTGCTACTAACTCCAAATCGTGCGTGGGGTAATTCTGCTCATGAGTCCTTAACTGCCTCGAAATATAGGCCACAACTCTTTGGGTCTACATCAAAACACCTCCAAGACCCGAAAATGACGCATCAGCGTAGACATCAAAAGTATTATCACTGCTCGGAAGAATCAACATTGTCGCTAAAGTCAAGCCTTCAAAGTCTCAAAGAGTCAAAGGCCTCCTGGCACTCCGTGTCCCAAACAAACTGTACACCCTTCTTCATAAGGCGTGTAAGTGATGTCGCAATCTTCAAGAAGTCCTAGACAAATTTCCTGTAATAACCCGCCAAACCTAAGAAGATACGAATCTCGATAACGGTCTTTGGCGGCTCCTAATCAAGAATGGCCTCCACCTTAGCCGGATCTACTGTAATGCCTTCCCGACTGATAACATGGCCAAAAAATCTAACCTCAGATAACCAAAATTCACACTTACTAAACTTAGCGTACAACTGGTGCTCCCACAAAGTCTGTAGTGCTAACCGTAAATGCTGCTCATGTTCGGCCTCCGACCTCGAATAAATAAGGATATCATCGATAAACACTATCACGAACTAGTCCAAATATGGACGAAAAACCTGATTCATCAAATCCATGAATATTGCTATATGGTCAGCCCAAATGGCATGATAAGAAACTTAAAAGACCCATATCGAGTTAGAAAGACGGTCTCGGGAAAATTCATCTCCCGAACCCGCAACTAATGATAACCGGAACGAAGATCTATTTTCGAGAAACACTATGCTCCCTGTAACTGGTCGAACAAGTCATCAATCCTCAGTAGTGGATATTTGTTTCAGATAGTGACCTTGTTCAACTCACGATAATCAATACACAATCACATGCTTCCGTCCTTCTTTTTCATGAAAAAGACCGGCGCCTTCATGGAGAATGACTCCAATGAATAAAACCCTGAGACAACAACTCATCTAACTGGATCTAGAGCTCCTTCATCTCAGTAGACGCCATACGATAAAGTGCTTGAGAAATCGGTACGGTCCCTGGCTACAACTCTATGCAAAACTCGACCTCTCTCACTGGAGGTAAACCTGGTATGTCTTAGAAGACATCCTAATACTCTGAGACCACTCGCGTTTCACTCAAATCTGCACCCTGATCCCACAACACCACCTCCTCAATGTATTCCAGAAATAATTCTGTAATCTAGTTGCCCCATGAGGTTGCTACCACCAGCTCAGATCCATCACAAGCTCGCAAGCTGACCGTATTTGCAAAACAGTCGATACTCACATGGTAGGAAGATAATCAATCCTTACCAAGGATAACATCGAACTCAAACATGTGCAACACAATCAAATCATCACGAACTCAGAATTGTCTAAGCTGACGATATATCTCCTATAAACACTCTCTAAAAGAGACACCTCTCCCAAAGGAGTAGATACAGATAATGAAATATCTAACAGTTACGCTACAAGCTGAAGTCTAACCATAAACTCATAGGAGATGAAGGAATGTGAAATGCTAGAATCAAAAAGAATATATGCTGGAAAGGAGTTCACAAGGAACATACCTTCCACCACAGGCCTGCTCGTGCCATGGTCGTGAGGAACAACTGCATATACTCTACTAATAGCCAAAGGCTGCTGTGCTGCATCGCCTGGAACGTATGAGACTATCTGTCCCTGCTGGGACTCCTGAATAGACCACACTTGTCCCTCAACCCTCGGGACTGCTGGCGATGCCTCAATCCTCAACTAGTGGCCCTGACCTCGGCCCTGAGCACGGTGTTGTTGCTGCTGTTGCTGATTCTTGCCTTGCTGGCCTGATGTAGGTTCGCTATGACACTTTGCTACTATGTGTTTGAACTTATTGCAATTGAAACAAGTCCCCTGAAATATGCACTGTTGCGACACCCTCTGATCCTACTGATGTCCCTTCTTATGGGGACCCTGCTGATGTGGACCCTTACCCTGCTGCTGGGGTCCTCCTGGTCCTGCAAAAGGCCTTTTACCTTTGCCTTTATCCCAGGACTGTCCTAATTTAATATTTCCATCCTTGCCCTTTAGGAACATAGCTATCTCTATCTCTTGAGCCATGGTGGCATCCGCTACCTCCCGCACTGACTAAAATCTCCGTGATACCAAATATTAATGTAAACCTCGGCAAAGCCCCATCATTAACATCTGAGTCTGCCGCTCCTCGGTGTGCCACATGCCCGTGAATCTAAGTAGTATCATAAATTTACTCTCAAAATCCATCACGGACATATCCTCTTGCTCCAACCAGGCTAACTCTAACTCCTTCCCGACTTTCGCTGCAGCCGAAACATACTGCTCGTCGAAGAAGTATACAAAAGTCTCCTACGAAATTGTCATCCTCTGCTCTGGAGTGAAACGAAGCCGATACCATCCTCCTACATTACGCTTGAGGCTGAAAGCATCTAGCCTCTGTTTCTGCACAGTATTCACATTAAGCACATCAAAAATATTGCTCACAACTTCCTTCCATTTGTGTGTAGCAATGGAATCTGACGAACCATGAAACTCTGGAAATACAAAACATCTGATACATGAAGTAAGGCACACAGCCTTTACAACTCTAGAATATAAATCTCTCAAGTCTAAAAATGTCTCGAGTGGAGTACAAAAATGAAATACATCTAATAAGAGGATAAACGACGCTAATAAAAATCACCCTCAACCTGCGACTCTCCAGGCTCCGGGCTCTTTACCTGAAAGGGGGAGGGACAATGAGCATCAAAGCGCTAGCGAGCAACATCACAACCAACCCCAAGGGATAGGGCTCGTTGTAAATAAAAATACAGTTAATACATAAAAATATAAAATTATTTGTACTAACAATAGTGGGTTTTAGTACTTAGGAAATTACAACACGAGCATAGGTACGTCGAGCGAAATAATCCAAACAAGGAAACCCTCATGTATATACCTTGTATCTCAAATTGTAAATCCCTAAATACTAAACCCGAGGTTTAACACAAGAAACAATAAAGAAAAGAAAACAAACCCATCTCTACCGATACAATTTAAACATGTCAAAGCTACAATAAATGTTATGTCCAGCCTAGGTAGCTATCATGTCCCAGCCTCATATAATATGTCGTATTCCAAACTCGGTTAAGAAATATACTCAAGGTTTAGCAATTATCCAACATAAGACTTTAATGGATTATAGTCCAACACGAGGACTTTAATATACTCAAGGTTTAGCAATTATCCAACATAAGACTTTAATGGATTATAGTCCAACACGAGGACTTTAATGGATTATAGTCCAACACGAGGACTTTAATGGATTATAGTCCAACACGAGGACTGTGTATATGAACCATGGAATACTAATAGTAAAGGTATACATATTCTACTCTTGTACGTGCTCGCTATACAGATCTAAGCTTGTGTAAGAAAAGTCATCTTATATGTGTAGATGAAATCATAAATACTGCAATTTAATACCCGCTAAACAAGGCAACTTCTCATGTTCAACAAAAGATAAACAGAACCCTCGATCATATATGAACACTGTATGAAAGTATAGGCACAGTAGGTGATCAAGCAGAAACACAAACAAAATAGGAAAAACTCCGATGAGTCGACTCATGATCAGTTATGAGTCGACTCATGACTCATGGGTCGACTCATAAACTGACGAGTCGACTCAGCAGACGCTTATGAATAACAGGAATTGACTTCATGAGTCGACTCATGATAGTCATCGGTCGACTCAACCTGATGAGTCGACTCATGATGAGTCATAAGTCGACCCACGAGCTAAAAACTGGATATTTCACAACTACAACTCGTCATCTCGTTCCATACTTCCACTACACTGATTTACACCTCCATAATTATCAATTCTAAACTATGAGACAGTGAAAAAGAATTCCTATATAGCATGAGAAACGAACACTTACATGTTAGATCTAACATTTAACCCCTAAACATGAAAGATTGCATTTAAACAAATAAAACTCATATTTTCATTTCTTTAAATAAATTCCCAGATCTGGGTTTTCATCAAAAACTCGTTGGTGGGGATTTTAAAATCTGAAACACATGATTTCTAGCATTTACACTAATAAGAACATTGATTTATACTTGAAAATAAGTCTTAGGCTCAATAAAACTCATGAAAAACATTTATAAACTAATAAAAACATAGGAAAGAGATTGGGCGAGATGCTACTCGCCTCAGATATGTTGAAGAACGATTCCCCTCGCTGCAAACCATAAGGAGCTGCTGAAATCCCCCGAAAATCTCCCAAAAATGCCCAAAAACGAACTAGGGTTTTTAAGGGGAGAGGAGGCTAGAGTTTCTCTGGGGAGAACTGATGAAAAGAGGTGTTTTCGGGTGGAGGAGAATATATATGAACAGTTAAAACCCGACCCGAAACCCGAACAAATCTGATTCACAAAAACCAGAAAACCCTCGATGAGTCGACTCATGACTGTCATGAGTCGACTCATGACTCATGGGTCGACTCATAAGATAATGAGTCGACTCAGCAGAGACTTATGACAATGGGAGTTGATATCATGAGTCGACTCATGACAGTTATGGGTCGACTCATGAGCTAAAAACTGGGTTCTACGACTCTACTGCACATGATTTGCAAATTGCAAACTCAACATCATAACTGATGCATATATACATTCTCATAAGCTCAAAACGCTAGTTTTCATACACAACCATGTCCTAAGGATATTTTTCATAAATAAATATTATTTTTCATTAATAATCACATATATAAATTATCAAAATCTACGAGGTCTTACATTCTTCCCCCCTTAAAAGAATTTCGTCCTCGAAATTCAGAAATCATATCTAACTCATAATGGTACTTGAAAAGCACGACAAGGGTCAAATCCAACCCGCACACATACACATCTTGCAATATTAATCGCTAGATAAGCATATAGTGATATTCATACTTAACGATCTAAAATGGTAATATTCTTACTCAACCCCTAATCTAATGGAACTAGTACGTCGGGCGAAAAATCCAAACAAGGAACCCCCCATGTATATACCATGTGTTCCGAAAGATTAGGAATTAAGTGAAAATACTCTCATTCTAGTGTTAAATATAAGTATCAAGGTACATATATAAATATACAAGTAAGAATTCACATCATAAATACTTTAATTAATTTACCTGCTCAAACAAGTGTGGGTAGTCGCGTCGCATGTCTTCCTCGCGCTCCCAAGAAGCTTCATCAACTCCACTTCGGTTCCATTGAACTTTCACCAATGGAATCACCTTGTTCCTGAGTCTCTTGTCTTCTCTAGCAAGTATAGACACTGGGATCTCAATAGTAGTCAAATCATCCCGAAGCTCAATCTCCGGTGCATCCAACACTCGCTGATGCTCCTCATCATGCAAGTGCTTCTTGAGCATAGAGATATGGAATACATTGTGTATACTAGATATAGAAGCTGCAAGATCTAGTCTGTATGACACAGCTCCAATGCGCTCCAAAATCCGGAATGGTCCAATATATCTCGGTGCAAGCTTCCCTCGCCTCCCGAATCACTACATGATTTTTATAGGTGATACCTTCAGCATAACCAAATCCCCAATCTGAAACTCTAGGGGTCTTCGCCTCTTATCTGCATAGCTCTTCTGCCGACTTTGAGCGGCTAGAATCCACTCCCTGATCAATGCTACCTTCTCAGTAGTCTGCCTCACAAGCTCCGGTCCATCCACTCCCTGATCAATGCTACCTTCTCAGTAGTCTGCCTCACAAGCTCCGGTCCAAGCATCAAACTATTCTCCGGCTATGCCCAACATATCGGTGATCTACAAGGTCTCCCGTACAATGCCTCATATGGGGCCATACCGATCGTCGCTTGATAACTATTGTTATAAGCAAACTCTATCAGTAGAATATGCTCCTCCCAGCTACCCTGAAAGTTAATGACACAAGCCCGCAACATGTCCTCTAACACCTGGTTCACCCTCTCCGTTTGACCATCCGTCTGTGGGTGGAATACACTACTATAAGATAGTCTGCTGCCAAACGAGTTCTGAAAACTCCTCCAAAAATGTGAAGTGAATACTGATCCTCGATCCGACACGATCGTGTTCGGAACCCCGTGGAGTCGAACTATCTCTCGAATGAAGATCCTTGCATACGCCTCGGCTGTATAAGTAGTCCTCACTTGAATAAAATGTGCTGACTTCGTCAACCGGTCCACTATCACCCAAATCGAATCATTCCCCTTCTTCGACTTCGGCAACCCTATAATAAAGTCCATAGAAATGTCTGCCCACTTCCATTCTGAAATAGGCAACGGTTGAAGTGTCCCTACCGGTCTCTGATGCTCTGCCTTCACCCGCTGACAAGTAAAACACTTGGCCACATACTCTGAAATCTCTCTTCGCATGCCACTCCACCAGAAATGTCTCTTCAGATCATTGTACATCTTGGTAGTCCCTGGATGTACTGTGTACCGAGTACGGTGCGCCTCATCAAGTAATTCCCTCTTCAGCTCTACACTGGCTGGCATAAACAATCTACCCTTCATCCGTAGACCTCCATCTGCTCCAATGGTCCAATCGGCCTTAGGCTCTTTGGAAATCTCCTCCTTACAGATTTGAATCCAAGAATCTTCCAACTGAGCTCTGACAACTCTGCCACTCCAAGATGGCTGCACCGACACAGCTCCCAAAAATGCACTGGTTCCACCAACCTCTGGCTTAAAATCAAACTGGCTAAGGGTTAGAAGGTCTTGATGCAACGAGCACCTCAAAACCACAACCTGATGTCGACGCTTCCTACTCAAAGCATCCGCTACGACGTTCGCCTTCCCCGGATGATACTAAATCGCGAACTCATAGTCCTTGATAAACTCAATCCATCTCCGCTGTCTCTGGTTGAGTTCCTTCTAAGAGAAAAGATATTTCAGACTCTGATGATCTGTGAACAACTCAAACTGCACTCCATACAAATAGTGCCTCCATGACTTCAGTGCAAATACCACTGCTGCTAACTCCAAGTCATGAGTAGAATAGTTCTGCTCATGCACTCTCAGCTACCTTGAGATGTAATCTACTACTCTCTGAGTCTGCATAAGAACGCATCCCAATCCTGCCAAAGATGCATCTGTATATACGACGAATGTCCTGTCGCTGCACGGAATAGTCAAAACCGGTGCTTTAGTCAACTTAGCCTTCAATGTATCAAAGGCCTCCTGGCACTCTGTGCTCCAAATAAACTGTACACCCTTCTTCGTAAGGTGTGTAATTGACATTGAAATCTTTGAGAAGTCCTGGATGAACTTCCTGTAATAACCTGCTAAACCCAAAAAGCTGCGAATCTCCGTCACCATCTTTGGCGGTTCCTAATCAAGCACTGCTGTAACCTTAGCTGAGTCTACTGATATGCCCTCTCTGCTGATGATGTGGCCAAGAAATCTGACCTCTGAAAGCCAAAATTCGCACTTGCTGAACTTGGCGTATAACTGGTGCTCCCGGGGTCTGCAAAGCTAATCGGAGATGCTGCTCATGATCTACCTCTGATCTCGAATAAATGAGGATGTCGTCGATGAAAACAATCACGAACTGATCTAAGAAGGGACGAAAAACTCGGTTCATCAAGTCCATGAATACATTGGGTGCATTGGTCAGTCCGAATGGCATGACCAAGAACTCAAAAGATCCATATCGCGTGAGGAAAGCGGTCTTAGGGATATCCATCTCCCGAACCCGCAACTGATGATAACCAGAATGAAGATCAATCTTCGAGAAGAACTCAACTGGTCGAACAAGTCATCAATCCTAGGTAGTGGATACCTATTTCGGATAGTGACCTTGTTCAACTCCCGATAATCTATACACAATCTCATACTGTCGTCCTTCTTCTTCACGAAGAGGACCAGCGTGCCCCACGGAGAATGACTCTGATGAATAAAACCCTGAGCTAACAACTCGTCCAACTGGGTCTGAAGCTCCATCATCTCAGCTGGTACCATGCGATAGGGTGTGCGGGATATCGGGGCTGTGCCCGGCTGTAACTCAATACAAAACTCAACCTCTCTCACAGGAGGTAACCCAGGTATGTCCTGAAAGACATCCTGATAATCCAAGACAACTCTAGTCTCCAATAAATCAAAACTCTGATCCTGTCACATCACCTCATCGATGAACGCCAGGAACGACTCCGCAAAACGATTGCCCTGAGAAGTGGCCACAATCATCTCGGACCATCGGACGTTCGCAATCTGTCTGTCTTCGCAAAACAGTCAAATCTAATATGGTAGGACGACAACTAATCCATACCAAGGATGACATCAAACTCGGACATATGCAAAACTATCAGATCAACTATGAACTCGGACTCGTCTAAACTGATGATACACCTCCTACAAACGCTCTCCAGAAGCGATACCTCTCCTAGAGGGGTGGAAACTAATAAAGGGGTGTCTAACGAATGAGCTACAAGCTGGAGTCCAACCATTAAAGCATATGAAATGAAATAATGCGAAGCTCCCGAATCAAAAAGAATACGGGCGGGAAAGGAATTCACGAGGAACGTACCCTCCACAACTGCACCGCTGGCACTATGATCACGAGGAAACACTGCATATACTCTGCCTGGTGCTGAAGACTGCTCTACCACTGGTGCTGGAAAATACGGGATAATCTGCCCCTGGGGGGCCTCCTGGACTGCTCGAACCTGCCCCTCTGGCCTCTGTGCTGCTGGCGGTGCCTCAAGCCTGACCTGCTGACCCTGACCTCGCCGTACCCTGCTGAGCTCCTGCTGGTGCACTACGACACTCTGATGCCTTGTGTCCCACCTTGCGACAGTTAAAGCATACCCCCTGAAACTTGCGCTGATGATGTGCCCTCCGATCCTGCTGGGGTCCTCTCTTATGAGGGCCCTGCTGATGATGATGATGTCCTATCAAGGGCCTCTTATTCTTCCCCTTATCTCCAATTTGTCCTGTCTTAGTCTTCCCCTCCTTATCCTTCTGAAACATAGCCGTCTCATTCTCCTGTGAGGTGGCGGCCTCAGATACCTCCCGGACTGGATAGAACTTCCTCGAGACGAGGTATCGGCGAAGATTAGGGTGAAGCCCTGGTAGGAACATCTAAGCCTGACGCTCTCCTGTCTGCCACATCCCCGTGAAATGCAGCAACTCCATGAACTTGCTCTCAAACTCTGTAACTGACATGTCTCCCTGAGTCAAACGGGACAACTCAAATTCCTTCCCAGTCCGTGCTGCAGAAGAAACATACTGCGCGTCAAAGAAGTAAACAAAATCCTCCCAAGTGAGGATCATCCGCTGCTCCAATGGAAACTAGAATCGGTACCATCTCCCGGCATCCCCCTTCAGACTATATGATGCCAGTCTTTGCTTCTGTACTGAGTCTTCATTGAGTATGTCTAGGACATTACTCACATCCTCCTTCCACTTGTGGGCTACAAGTGGGTCTGAAGAGCCTTGGAACTCCGATGCTCTCATCTTCTGGTACCTCTCTACCAAGCGGAGCCAAGTCTTCTGCTCCGTGTCTCTATCCGGTACCGCTGGTGGAATAGCTACAGGTGCTACCTCTGGGTCTCTCTCTCTGATTGGGACGGCTGGTATCCCCTGTAGTGGAACTACGGGAGGTGGTGGTGGTGTCGGTGGTGCGATATGACTCGCCACAAGCTCCTCAATCACTGCCATCCTAGCTACGATAGGAGCCATGAGATCAATGAGGTACTGGGGAGCCTGATATACAACATTGGGTAAATAATAGGGCACCAACATGCAGCATTAAGTAAATAAGAGGGCATTAAAATTGCAACATTTTAAAACTTTAGGGTATTTATATGCAATATTTAAAGACTATAAGGTATTTATTTACTCGGTTTTAAATTAGGGGTCACTTAGGTGCACAATTAGTTGTGACGCCCCTGGGTTCACACAAGGCTGCAGTCCGAGGTGAAACCAGAAATGTCAAACCTGCCTAACACCACACCGTGTAATAATATGTTTCACCATCACAATTACTATCTCTCTAGTGGAATCAACAACAGGTGTAGGTACAAAGCAAGTAAAAGATTTTACAATAAATACATGATGAAATGATAGATCTCGGATTAATACCTCTCATCAACCAAATAAGCTGGAATACATAGTCAATGTCTAAAATGAATAATAATAGTCTGGAGATCTCAACATGTCTCAAAATACAAAACATCTGATACATGAAGTAAGGCACACAGCCTTTACAACTCTAGAATATAAATCTCTTAAGTCTAAAAATGTCTCGAGTGGAGTACAAAAATGAAATACATATATTAAGAGGATAAACGACGCTAATAAAAATCGCCCTCAACCTGCGACTCTTCGGGCTCCGGGCTCGTTACCTGAAAGGGAGAGGGACAACGAGCGTCAAAGCGCTAGCGAGCAACATCACAACCAACCCCAAGGGATAGGGCTCGTTGTAAATAAAAATACAGTTAATACATAAAAATATAAAATCATTTGTACTAATAATAGTGGGTTTTAGTACTTAGGAAATTACAACACGAGCATAGGTACGTCGAGCGAAATAATCCAAACAAAATCCCTAAATACTAAACCCGAGGTTTAACACAAGAAACAATAAAGAAAAGAAAACAAACCCATCTCTACCGATACAATTTAAACCTGTCAAAGCTACAATAAATGTCATGTCCAGCCTAGGTAGCTATCATGTCCCAGCCTCATATAATATGTCATTTTCCAAACTCGGTTAAGAAACATACTCAAGGTTTAGCAATTATCCAACATAAGACTGTAATGGATTATAGTCCAACACGAGAACTTTAATGGATTATAGTCCAATACGAGGACTTTAATGAATTATAGTCCAACACGAGGACTGTGTATATGAACCATGGAATACTAATAGTAAAGGTATACATATTCTACTCTTGTACGTGCCTCGCTGTACAGATCTAAGCTTGTGTCAGAAAAGTCATCTTATATGTGTAGATGAAATCATAAATACTGCAATTTAATACCCGATAAACAAGGCAACTTCTCATGTTCAACAAAAGATAAACAGAATCCTCGATCATATATGAACACTGTATGAAAGTATAGGCACAGTAGGTGATTAAGCAGAAACACAAACAAAATAGGAAAAACTTCGATGAGTCGACTCATGATCAGCTATGAGTCGACTCATGGCTCATGGGTCGACTCATAAACTGACGAGTCGACTCAGACTTTAATAGATTATAGTCTAACACGAGGACTGTGTATATGAACCATGGAATACTAATAGTAAAGGTATACATATTCTACTCTTGTACGTGCCTCGCCATACAGATCTAAGCTTGTGTCAGAAAAGTCATCTTATATGTGTAGATGAAATCATAAATACTGCAATTTAATACCCGATAAAGAAGGCAACTTCCATGTTCAACAAAAGATAAACAGAACCCTCGATCATATATGAACACTGTATGAAAGTATAGGCACAGTAGGTGATCAAGAAGAAACACAAACGAAATAGGAAAAACTCCGATGAGTCGACTCATGATCAGCTATGAGTCGACTCATGACTCATGGGTCGACTCATAAACTGATGAGTCGACTCAGCAGACGCTTATGAATAACAAGAATTGACTTCGTGAGTCGACTCATGACAGTCATCGGTCGACTCAACCTGATGAGTCGACTCATGATGAGTCATGAGTCGACCCACGAGCTGAAAACTGGATATTTCACAACCGCAACTCGTCATCTCGTTCCATACTTCCACTACACTGATTTACACCTCCATAATTATCAATTCTATACTATGAGACAGTGAAAAAGAATTCCTATATAGCATGAGAAACGAACACTTACATGTTAGATCTAACATTTAACCCCTAAACATGAAAGATGGCATTTAAACAAATAAAACTCATATTATCATTTCTTTAAATAAATTCCCAGATCTGGATTTTCATCAAAAACTCGTTGGTGGGGATTTTAAAATCTGAAACACATGATTTCTAGCATTTACACTAATAAGAACATTGATTTATACTTGAAAATAAGTCTTAGGCTCAATAAAACTCATGAAAAACGTTTATAAACTAATAAAAACATGGGAAAGAGATTGGGCGAGATGCTACTCGCCTCAGATGTGTTGAAGAACGATTTCCCTCGCTGCAAACCACAAGGAGCTGCTGAAATCCCCCGAAAATCTCCCAAAAACGCCCAAAAACGAACTAGGGTTTTTAAGGGGAGAGGAGGCTAGGGTTTCTCTGGGGAGAACTAATGAAAAGAGGTGTTTTCGGGTGGAGGAGAATATATATGAACAGTTAAAACCCGACCCGAAACCCGAACAAACCCGATTCACAAAAACCAGAACACCTTCGATGAGTCGACTCATGACTCATGGGTTGACTCATAAGATAATGAGTCGACTCAGCAGAGACTTATGACAATGGGAGTTGATATCATGAGTCGACTCATGACAGTTATGGGTCGACTCATGAGCTAAAAACTGGGTTCTACGACTCTGCTGCACATGATTTGCAAATTGCAAACTCAACATCATAACTGATGCATATATACATTCTCATAAGCTCAAAACACTAGTTTTCATACACAACCATGTCCTAAAGATATTTTTCATAAATAAATATTATTTTTTATTAATAATCACATATATAAATTATCAAAATCTACGGGGTCTTACAGTCACCTCCCAAATGGGTGTCTCCTCTCGAATGGGTGCCTCCTGCTGAGTCTGATTTGCTAACTGCTCCTTAATCGCTGCCAGTCGAGCTGCCAAAGGTACTATGAGATCAACTAAGACAAAAGAAAGAGTCAAAAGAAATCTCTCAAAGACACTCAACCTCTACAAAAATAAAATCCAAATCTAGATTCTGAAAATAAATAACTATATGTGGAGCTCTAAAATAGCTACAAATGTAAATAACTAGATGGAATTTAAGATGCAAACCCATCAACCTGTGACTCTCCATGCGCCGGACTTGCTGCCTGAAAGGGTGAAAACAACGAGCGTCAAAGGGCTAGTGAGATCATCTCCACCGCCCCCAGGGAGAAGGGGTAGGAGTATATAAAAAAAATAGAATCTGTACATATAAGTATAAAATCATTCATATAACTCTAAATGAAGATTGGTATTTATAAATCCACAACACGAGAATTAGTACGTCCAGTGAAATAATTCAAACAACCCTCATGTATATACCATGTCTCAAATTATAGATTACTAAATACCAATTCCAATCCTATGAATGAAATACAACACATAAAAGAAAAATACTCCAAACATCAACCATAATGAGCCAAATTCACATCTCGAACTACCCTCGGGTAGTTGACGTAATCATAAGGAAATATCATCCAACTCAAAACCACCATAAGCCACATCATGTATGCTACGTATCAAAGGTATATCCTACTCTTGGGTAATCTATCATGGGAGCAAACTACAATTGTATATATATGTCTTTATCACTCAATGATACTCTTGTAAGGTTCTCATATTAACATGTGGATTAACGTCCTTACTCAATCATTCTGCGGTAATAGGTTTTATCTCCCCTATTCCGGTTATGCATCCAGATGACCGTACTACGGAGTTTAGGCATATCAGCCTAATCGGGAAACCATCGATCATCTTCGAGTATTGGTACTGCCGAGATCTAATTACGGGAAAAACAACCAAATACTCCTAGTGTGGTATAGCCGAGGTCTCATTACGGGGTAAACAACCACACTGTGCATCCATAACTGATGAACTATATGGTATCATTTGTTATCTCAACATTTATCAACTCGTCGTGTGTCACATATATTGACTATGCATATCACATCAATATAAACTAAGTGTCCATGCACATATCTCGGTGTACGTATTAATATCTGGTATTCACAAACATCACCAATGTTAAACAAATCATAAGTGTCATAGAATAACTAGAAAAGATCGAGAAAATCCCTCGAAAATGAAACATGGGTCAAAAACATGCATAGGCTGTTTGCCTGACTGGCGATCGAGCACAATAAAGCGGCGGTCGATCGCACTGCGATCCTGAAGCTGCCTAGGCCTCAGCCTGGCACGCGGTCGACTGCCTGATAATCACATTTTATTACAATTTTTATACCCTTATTATCTATTTTATATGAATAAATATACCACTAATAATTGCTTTTATCTTTAATTGCAGGATAATGAAGAATAAATCCCAAAAATCCCATCTCTCAACAAAGACCCTTGAGTAAATAAAGAAATAAGAGAAATTCAAGAAGCCAAAGGAAATATTTGAATTTTAAAAAAACCCAAAAGCCCAAATATCCCAAATGTCCATGGCAACTCATTTTTTTTCACAAGAGAATTTTCTCAAGCTTGAAGGCCCAAAGCCCATCAACAAATGAAATTCCAATTCATGGACCGGACTTTGGATGCTGGAAATTGGCTTTTAATTCAAATGAGGACCGGACTTTGGATGCTGGAAATCAATTTTAATTCAAATGAAGCAACAGACTGTGCTGCAGAATTTAAGTTTGAAAATCAAATGAACAAACATCAATGGGCCGGCTTGCTTACATTTCATTTTTTCTCAAATAAATAAGTGCTGCAGTTTTGAAACTCAAAGACTTGGGCCGGATTTCCTTGTGGACTGCAGAGTTGATTTATGGGCCGGAGTTTGCTTTAGAGTTTAAAAATCAAATGAAATGCTGTGGGCCGGACTTGCTTGTTTGGAAAATCAAATGAAGACTTGCTGCAGATGTCATTGCTGACTTTGGACAAGGGAATCTCCAATGGGCCTGATTTCAACACCGGATTTCATTTTGTTTTGAAAATGAAATGAAACTTTTCATTGATGTGCTGCAGTTGAATGGGCCGGTTGCTGAAAGTTTGCTATGAACCAGACTTGATTGGATTTTTATTTTGAAAATCAAATAAATCAATGGGCCTCCTATGTTTGGGCTAGAGAAGAAGAAAAAGCAAATTCAAAGGTGGAGATTGTTGCTTGGGGCTCAAGACAAATCCAATGGCTCATATTCATTGAAGATTACTATAAATAGGGGTAGAGAGTGAGGGGTTAAGGGTGTGAAAATTTTTGTAACTCCTTTTGGAGAGGAGGGCTACTCTTAATTGAGAAGGCCTTCCAAAATTGTAACTTTTTATTGCAATTAATAATAATAATTTTTTCACCACTTTAAATTTTTCTCTTCTTCTCTTTGTTGGATGATGAAGATAAAGATGAAGATGGAGAATTATTTGAAGGTTTGTATTTCTTTTCTTTTTCTCTTTTATTGCTTATTAGTTTAGATTTATTTCTATGCTTGTAGTTTAGATTTTATTTTCTTGTTAAATAGCCAAGAGGCTAGAACCCTGTTGCCTTAGATTTATTTCATGCTTATAGAATAGATTTATTTTCTTGTATTTAATTCTTGTAATTTTATTTTGTAGTTTAGATTTTGTAATTTATTTTGTAGTTAGATTTTAATTTCTTACACTATTCACCTTGAGGCTAGAACCCTCTTGGGTTTAGTTTTTCTTTTTGTTTATTTTTATTTTGTTTGATTCGCCTTTAGGCTAGAACCCTTTAGGGAATCACCCTTTTCTAAGAAGTGGGTTCAATTTTAGATTACCATATCTATAATTGAATCCACCATCTTTAATTTCTTACATTTTCTTTTGAATTTTGTTCTTCATTCTTGATTTTTCATTTATTTCTTGATTTTATTCATTTTTCCTTCTTGCCTTATTGATCACACTCATTCTTTGTCACATCCACTCTCACTTAAATTTTGCACCGTTTCACACACTATCACTTTCACTCTCATTATCTCTCCACAATCACATTTACTCATCACTCCTATTTGTCACGCACACAAAATAAGAACCAATTTTATATTTTCTCCTACAAAACACTTTCCTCGTGGGATCGATATCTTAAATACTATAACTTGACACGGTTGTGCACTTGCAACCTTTTTGGTACATGTTTATGCCGCATCACTGCCCCTTGGACGCGGTCAATCGGACGCGGTTCCAGAACCTGTTTAGTGCAGGTTTATGCTGTGTTCATGCGTGTGTTTGACTCAAAGTTTTTAATTCGTGCTGAAACATGTGTAGAACATTGTAAACATCATATTTACATCTCTGGAGATTGTCAAATATGTGAAACATGATTAATCACATAATAAATCATATTTAAACCCTAAAACATGCATGAAACATCGATACAAAGAACAAATCATAAAAACTCAGTTAAACAACGTTGTTAAATACTTTCAGATCTTAAAACATCTTTGTAATTTCATTCTTAATCTTTTAAACATGAAAATATCTGGTCTTATACATATAATACAAAAGATTTGTTTTATTATATCCAAACTAGTTAATTAGGCCCACGAAATCACATTAAAAACTCATTAAATCGTTTAAAAACAAGAGAGAGGGATTAGCAGAGATGAAACTCACTTGAGACTTGATGCAAAATGTGAAAGATAAAATTCCAAGATAGATCTCCAAGCCAAAACCCAAAACAATCTGAAATCCCGCTCCAAACGCCCTTAAACTCTTTCAAAAATCAAACTAGGGTTTTGTGGAAGTGTTTGGTGGCTGCTAGGGTTTTAAGAAAACTAAAAATCCCGTGAACAATGTGTATATATATAAGAGAAAACGAATATGGGCCTCAAATACCCGAAACCAACTCAGATCAGGAAAAACAGAAAGCAGGTTCCGCCGTCGACTGCGGCGGTCGACCGGGCTGCGATCGACTGGATTGGAAATTTCCAGTTTCTCAAGATTTTTCCTTTGTGCATATTTTCGACTCGTTCTATTCTCATGTATGGACTTGTTTATACTCAAAATACTTGTTAATGTATTCATATATTATTTAATGATATTTATCTTAATAAATATTCGCTTATAATAATTAATCACATATTAAATTATATTATCTCAAATTTTTTAGGTTTTACATTTCAACATTGGTATTCATAGATATATTTGTATCCGTATTCCTTAGGATATGACTATGGTTGCTAAAATTTACAAACGATAAGATATGATTACGAATATGGTTATGTTGGGAAATATCAGATCTATATCCCAAATATCCAAATATATATTGATCATAATGTTGAAATTGTTTTAATTTTTAGGTTAATGGACTTGAGAATTATTTTGATGAACTCTCTTGTATCATAGGATTATTTTTTATATTTATTTTTTATATTATTTGGTTTTCATATTCATTTTGTATAGGACAAAATTTTGTTTTAGACCTCTTTAGAAATATATTTTAAAAAATTGACCTATTTTGAAAACATTCGGCAATTTCAACCTAGTTTCGACCAATTAGCTGAAACTGTGTCGAAATTGGCTGCAACTAGGTCGAAATTGGTGAAAAATATTTAAAAACTTCACGGGATTTCAAATCCCGTAAAATTTAAGCCACTTATTAATAATCTTATTAAGGGGGCCAAATCTTCACGAGATTTGAAAATCTCGTGAAGCTTAAAACTTAATAGGATTTCAAATCCCGTGAAGTTACAAGCCAAATTCTAGAGAGCATCGCTCTCTGGCGAGGTGGCCTGCAACTACGCAGGATTTGAAATCCTGTGGAGTTGCGGCAGGGCCTATATAAGGCCCACGCGATAACAAATCGCGTTTACCCGACCCCGATCGAATCGTAATTCTTTGTTCATATGATGAGAATATTAACTATCTTGAGAATAATATGCATGTATATGAAGGAGGTGTGACGAAGCCGTTGTTTATATCAAAATCATGTACTCTCGATGAATTGATTAATGACTTACATAAACTTATATTAAGCAATCCATGTGAGTATCACCTCAACGTTATTTATAATTATCCTATTACGGGGAACAAAATAAGTGACATTCAAATCTTAAGTGACTACGATATGGATCTTATTGGAATATTGCATGACGAGATGCGTTCGGTGGAATTATTTATTGAAAGCCATCACAGAATTTTGGGCAAATCGGTAAATCATGATGGAGTATACTCTCACATATTGGAGGACCTTGAAGCTGACTCTGCCGACTTTTTATCTCCGTAACAAGATATAGGATGGACACAGTCACAATACGTGAGTGGTCCTTCGCTTGTGGGCACTTTAAATGCCTTTGATGATAGCGTTCCCCATCGAGATATAATGCCTTCCACAAGAGTGACGATAGTGGATGATAATGCAAGTGTTGAATCTGAGGATGATGACGAAGAGGATGGGTTAGGAATCAATAGCATGATGTGTTTGATAGATCGTGATGAATGAGACAACCAATATATTGACCAATATTACTCTAACAATAAGTATGTCGTGTTAGAGGATCCGCCGCCCGATGAACTTCATGGAGAAGAATGTATTGATAATTTCACGATGGAAAGTATTTCTATTGGCACTAATTTAGATGATGATACACAATGCGAGGACTTCTCATTCAGAAAGGGCGATCTATTTGAAAGCAAGGAGAAATTGATTCATACGCTTCGATTGTGAGCCATCCAAAAAATGTCAAGTTTAGGCAGACAAAAAGTAATGCAACAAGTTATAATGTAGTTTGTTTTTACCGCAAAGATAGCGAGGAAGAAGATAGTGGTGGGCACCATGATGGTAATGCAAAATATCCTTAAAAGCTTAATTCACGCTTGGGTGTAAGAGTAGGTGGACAATTTAAAATAACACACTACAACGGACTTCACACATGTAACAATCCTCAATTAGAGATGAATCATAAATATGTGTCCGCCTCTTTCATATATCGATTGATTATGCCTAAACTAAAGGAGGATCTTGATCTAAGGCTAAAGGATATTCGTAGTTTAGTGCATAAAGTGACCAGCTTGGATGTATCATACAACAAGTGTCGGAATGCTCGGAGGAAGGCGATGATAAAAATATTCGGAGATTGGGATAAATTTTATGAGATCTTACCACATTATCTTGAAGCACTCACAAAAAAAAATCTGGAGACAGTGTATGAAGTATCATCATACCCTATTGATGGCAGAGATAGACAATTCACAGGTGTATTTTGGGCATGTGGGCCTTGCATTAAGGGATTCAGATATTGACATTCTCTTCTTAGGATTGATGACACTCACTTGTACGCTAAATATAAAAGCATTTTGCTTGTTACAACTGGAGTAAACGCAGATGGCGATTTATTTCCTTTGGCCTTTGTAGTGATTGACGTTGAAAACATGAAAAATTAGGCATGGTTTTTTTGCATGTATTAGATATCATATCCCTAGTGTGCGAATGCGGTCGATTACATTAATATCTGATAGGATGAAAGGAATTCCAATAGCACTACAACGATATTTTCTGTCACCACATCAACATTGTTATTATTTGCGACATATTAGAGATAACTTCAAGAGGAAGCATAGACAAGTGAAGCTTTAATATCTTATTTGGCAAGCTGGATATGCAACGAAAAAATTAGTTTATGAGCAACCACGGGAGAGGATAAAATTTATTTCACGAGCTGCATATGATTGGATCGAGACTAGTTTGGGTCCAAACAATGTTGATAGGTAGGCTTTATGTGAAGATGTCAGGAAACGGTTTTGTATAATGACCACTAACGCTTCTGAGAGTTTTAATACTGTGCTTAGGGGAGAACGTGGTATGCCAATACAGTTATTAGTTGTAAAAAAATTTTACAGACTTAATAAATTCTTCCTTAGACGACGTACACTTGGTGCAAACATCCCATCAGAGCTGACGCCGACGGTTGAAGGCATATTAGCGGATTGGATTGTGCGGGCTCAATCATTTCGTGTCATTAGATACAGTTTTAATGAACGGGAGGTTATTGAAGGAATATCACATAGAGAAAATCGCTCTTATAAAGTTAATATGCTAGTGTATCAAACTTGTACATGCACTTGCAATATACTGTAATTACAATGGCTTCTTTGTTCCCATGTTGTCACAGCTTGCTCGAATCTACAGGGTGGCATGAGGATTTCACATTATACATTCGTCACAGATTGGTATTTAACTTATAACTCTCAAAAAACATACAAAGAGTGTTTTCGTCCACCATATGATAGTCGACAGTAGACACAAGGCGGGCCACGAATATTACCTCCTTTGTATAGAAGATCAGCTAGGCGACCTCGTTCCATACGAATTAGAAATAATATGGATGACAGTCGAGAAGGAATCAGGAGAAAAAACAAGTGTAGTAGGTGCGATCAACCGGGCCACAATAAAAAGTAGTTGTCCAACTAGGCTTAGGCATTGATTATTCAGGGACAGTTGTAAGGATGACGAATATTAGCTCCTTTTGTAATATATAACCTTTTATTTTTAATCTTGAATATGTGATAATCGTTTTTGTAATATATAACCTTTTATTTTGAATCTTGAATATGTGACAATCGTTATGCATGTTTTATTCTTTTTTTTCTATGTTGGATGAATTCTTTACTTAATTTTGGCCATAAAAATACATATGATTAAGTCATTCAACTGAAAAATCTAACATATTGTATTTTAATCTCAGAGATATCCATTATGGATCTGGCACCGATGCAACCCGACGTATTATACCTTCAGACAGATCATTATTCACACAAGATTAGCTTGAGACAGGTAAAAAAATGTTGTATATATATATTCCTTATTTTTGGCGCTAGTTTTAATTTTTCTTAATAAATTTTATCAATTTTGATTCATGTGCAGCCCGTAGCAAAGATCAGCATAGTGGACCATTCCCAGAGTCACTCGGGCTGGGAAATGGAGGATGATTGAGTACTACAGTTGGTAGCTCAGGCCGGGTTTTGGAAGTGTTCATCGGTGATATATATTAGGCTTGACTGGGCCCTTATCAGTGTACTGATTGAGAGATAAAGACCGAAGACTAACAACTTTCATATGCATATAGGGGAGCGTACCATTACACTTCAAGACGTAGCCATCATACTTGGGCTCCACATCGATGGCTCGATTGTCACAGGCACCGATGACCATAATTAGGCTAAAGTATGTGAGAGGCTTCTTGGGCAAGTTCACGATTTGAGGAGTGGTGCGATGAAGTTATCTTGGCTTCGATTGACATTTATGGGAGATATACCAGTTGATGCTATGGATGAGACGATTCAGTATTACGCTCATGCTTATATGTTGCACATGATAGGGGTGTATGTTATTTCCTGATGCGAGCAAGAATCTTGTACATACACGATGGCTGCCACTACTCTAAGAATTTTATGTATGTGACACTCTATCATGGGGTAGTGCGGTCTTGGCATACCTTTATAGAGAACTAGGCAAGGTCTCCTTGATGCAGAATAAAGAATTCAAGGAATGCATGACATTAATGAAGGTTTGGTCATGGAAACGCATTCATATTGGACAACCTACTTTGTATGTGCACCATGATCTACAGGGCTAGTTTCTTTTGGGATGCAAGTATATTTATGCATAAATTTCATTCATATTGAATTTGTTCTCATATATTATTTATGTTAAATAGGTATAACATGATGTACTCTAAATACAAAACAGCGACTAGACATATAGAATTTTACCGAAATGAGCTTGATGGCATCCAACACCAATAGATAAATATAAACACAATTCATTATGAATATTTTAATTTTCCCGTAGATACTAATAATTTTTTTTTAAATTTTAGTTCAAGTAGACGCCATATTCTCCGCCAGATCTCGATATGCATACTCTTGCACCTATCTATAGAGATAGCGTTACTTTGTGGAGAGCCAGAGTCTCGTTGATATGTTAGGAGATTGTAGAGATGCATGTCCCAGATTGTGTCCCAGATCGTGTGTTACGACAATTTCTTCTCTCTTAGCATGTGTCAGATCCTGTTGAGCAAATCGATTATAGGCGACGGATGACATAGCATCATACGGACTGGGCCATATTCCGTGCGACCTACATAGACAGGTGGAATAACAGGGGGAATTTCATACAAAATGAGAGAATTCCACCTGATGGTTATACTACGTATATGCGTTGGTATTAGAATATCACACACAGATAGATGGGACGCGACCCACAGCCATCAGCTGGATACATACCACACCCACTGATAGATAGTTACATCCCTAATGCCATGATTGAGAGAGATTATATAAGTTTTAAAACTAATTTAAAACAACAATTCTTTTTATTATTAATATATTATTTGCTAAGTTGTGTATATATTGATTAAATCACAGATCAATGCTTTTGATGAGATTGAGGCTTATATAAATGTGCATATTAATGATATTCAGGATCTGACGGTGTTAGGGATCTTCAATAGCATCAGATAGAATAGCAAACGTGTTCCATAAAAATCATGTTGACGAGTTTGAAGGACGTGAGGATAGGTCACGCCAATTTGTTCAAGTGTACACGTGAAGACATAGGACATGTCAAAGGGCGGCGCATGACGATGGAGCCGGTACTTCTCATAGCACGGCGCATGCTGATGGAGTCGGCACTTCTCAGCCTCATACACAACCAGATACTCAGATCATCGAGCCTCATCAGCATGGACAGAGGGAGCGGGGACTGTAATGACCGTGGATTTTAATACTAGTTAAAATAATTTTCTAGTATTTTAAAATATTTAATTATGATTTTTTAAAAGAGTATTTATATTTTTCTCGAATTTCTACAATTTTCTATGATTTAAAGCCTAAATTTTATATTTATTTAAATGATTTAAATATTTATAAATATATTTAGTGTAGTAAAAAATTTCTAGAATTTATCCGTTGTGTTACTGATACTATTATCATTTTAAATAATACATGGTATTATTATTATTATTACGTATATTTTCGTGTAATACGTTGTATTATTATTTCATATTATTTTGTACAATTTGTTGTATTATTATTACTTTTGCATATTATCTGTCGTATTAGTACAACTGGTATGTTTTATTGTGTAGATAATTATTCCATAATTATTTGATTTTAAATATAAGAAATTATATTTTTATTAGTTATTCTTGTTTAATTGTACAATTTTTTGTATTATTTCTACTATTGCATATTATTAGTTGTATTAGCACAACTGGTACGTTTTACTGTGTATATAATTATCCCATAATTAATTAATTTTAAATGTAAGTAAATATATTTTTATTATTAATTATTCTTATTTAATTGTATAATATGTTTATATTTTGACTATTCGTATCAACTATTGTATTAGTACAACATGTACGCTTTTATTTGTAGATAATTATTCCGTAATTATTTTGATTTTTAAATACCCATAATTATTTTTTGTTTTAAATACCAAACCCTAACTAATATTATATATATATATATATATATATATAACCCCTAATTTAAGGTGGTTTTGTGAAGCCCCATTGACTATGACATTATTTAAGAATTATTGTACATGCATTTAATCACTCTAAAATACTTAACCGAACCAATTTTAAGCATATTATATCACACAAGCAAAAGCCATTTAAATTCAACTAGCTTCATTAAAAAAATATCATCACAACCCAAAATTCATCATAATATTAACGTCATGCATGAAATAACGTGTATACTGTGAGAGGCACTTAATTAGGATGAATTAAACATACGTAAACAAACATTACTTGCATCAAATACTCAATTCTAGAATGTCGCCATGGCCAAGCCTCCCCTCCTCCCCCGAGCTCCGACCAGATCAGCCCAGATTCGCCCGCCCCGACGTCGAGCTTGACAAGCCTCCTCCTCCCGAGCTCCAGCCCCGCTTGACAGCACCACCCCTCGCCCGCTATCTAGCTGCCCTCGGCTCAGATTCGTCATCAATCAGATCTTCAACGACCCGCACAATCATCGGATCCGCTGCCCTTCACTGTTCAGATCCGTCGTACCGCGTCCGCATTGGCCCCGTCGCTCGTCTTCAGGCCCTTAGCCTCGCAAGCAAGACCTCTCTTACTCTTCGCCTCGTCAACTTAATATTTATATCTATGATGAATTGTTTTGATTATTTACTGGGATATATGTGAAATTATTTGATTACTAAAACTAATAACATAAACATGACTAGAGAAAAAAAAGAATAGAAATAGAATAACATGTTTAGGAAAGAATATCGTTTTAGCAGCGCATGAGTCGACCCAACCTGACGTGCCGACACGCATGAGTCGACACGAAAGACATAGTGCGACGACTGCTCTTCGAGTCGACACCGTAAGTCAATTCGAAGGGCGGTGAGACCCGGCCCAACAAGTCGTAGGATTTTATTGGGAGTAATGTCGATATTTCATGTGTATAATAACTACTAATTGTAATCCCTCTTATACTGTTCATGCATAACGTATTGTTCATAGTTTCTAATCATGTTTTATAATCTTTATTTTATTGTATTAGTCTTAATTGCTTGTTGTTTCATGCTGTGGTTGAGAACCTTAGTAGTTCATGACTTAGTGGCCTTGTGCGTCATGAACAGTTGTTTCATGCTGTGGTTGAGAACCTTAGTAGTTCATGACTTAGTGGCCTTGTGCGTCATGAACAGACCTAGTGACACGTGTGGGACCTTAGTAGTTCATGACTTAGTGGCCTTGTGCGTCATGAACAGACCTAGTGACACGTGTGGGTGTGTTTACTCAGTTTAGATGGTGAACTAGAATTTTAATAGAGATTATGATCATTGACTTAGAAAGAACAAGAAGAGTTAGGGTAGGAAAGTCTCTGTTCATGTAATCGGATAAAGCTATTGATATATCTTCCAGGCTCGCACCAGTGGATCGGTATCGCCACTGGGGGTTGGTTTGTTGGGTCAAAGTAGATCGGTGTCGCTACACTGGACCGTGAATTTGATATTCACCCGAGTTTAGCTTGAGTCCAGACCAGGCTGAAAAACGGATTCCGTGTAGTCCTCTGACCGAGTTTGTGTAGCGGTATTGGATGCATGTAGGGGATTTGTAAACAGTCAGTTATCTGATAATATGAACGTTGACTATGTGTGAGATGTGACCAGTAACCTGTTATAGAATAGCTAGTTACATGACATGTTACTCGGACGATTATGGATTCTTGCGAGGTGCAGACCAGTTATATTTCTTTTCATACATAGATCGAGATTAATATTTAATTATCTACAATTTGAGATATATGGTATATCCATGAAGGTTTCCTTGATTGGATTATTTCACTCGACGTACTACATCTCTTGTTGTAGATTTTTAAGTATTAATTTCATCTAGTTGTACGACATTGTCACTTGGATGATTATTCTGATCGCTAGCTGCATGATCGACTTGTTACTTGATTGATTTTGTTGGATTTCCAGTTGCACGTTTCTTTATTATTTATGTTGTTGTATCGTTTTTCGCATTGAGTTTTCATTCGTTCTTTCCTTTTGTGAGGTCTTGTCGTGTGCCATGCACGCTGACGTACACCTGTTTTCTCTGGTATACATCAAACATACAGGAAGAACAGTGTAACAACCGTAATTTTTCGATACGTATTTAAACAATTTTTCTAGTATTTAAAATATTATATTATATTTTATTAATATTTTTCCCAATTTCTAGAATTTTTATAAGTTTTTCAAAATAAATAAATAAATAAATATTTTTTTCCATAATCTTTTCCCTCTTAATTTTCTCATTTTGAATTCCTACCATATTTTTCCCTGATTAATTCTCTAATCAAATCCCAAATCATGATCAATTATCTCCCCAAATATTTCTCCCGTGATCAAATCCCCTCTCCCATAACCGGGTCAATCACAATCAATTCATACCATTTTTCCTCCTGACCCATCACTCACGTTCACACCCTCTCTCCTCACGTTTCTCTCTCCCCTCAACTCCAAGAAAACCCAAAACGAAACCAACTCCATCCACGCCAGTGCCGCCCAACCGTCGACTCCCAACACGGCTCCTCCTCCGCTGCTTCCCTCATCACCGAGCTCCACCCCCCCTCTCTCCCACCACGACCAAGCCTCCATTCGGCCTCCGCCCCAAGCTCATCGTAGTCCACCTCCGGCTCAGCTCTCCCCTCCCATTCGCCGTCTCCGCCTGCCCCTGCCCAGATCTCGAGCCCCACGCCGTCGTGCTCCTCACCGCTGGCCCTGCCTTCGCCCAAGCGCCTTTTCTCGCCGGAGCTCACCTGCACGCGCCGCCTCGGTCTCTTCGAGCCGCCGGCCTGCTCCTCCACCTCATCCGCGCCACTGCCCTGCCAACCCCACCTCTACCCGGTCGCCTCCAACCAGCACTGACACAAAGCCGTCGGCCGAAGCGTCGTGTCTTCCTTCAGGCCGTCGCCCTGCGACTCGGCCGCCGAACAGCCTGCCTGCGCTCGCTCGAGTTCGCTGTCCAGAACCCGATCGACAGCTCAGCGCCTCGTCTATGCCTCAGACACCCTACTCCTCCCCCCCCTCTTCTACCGACCACCACAACCCTCACCCTCGTCTCCGACCTCCAGTAGCTCCACCGTGAGCCCACACCTCGCTGCCCTCCTTCAGAGATCCGACCGTCGCTCTCTCCGCGCTCCAGCAGCTTCATGGCACCGTCGTCTCGTCATCAGACCACACGAACCCGTAGGCAAGATCCCGCTTGCTCAGAACTATTTTTCTATTTATTATGAATTATCTGTAATTTTAGATCTGTTAATGTTTATCTGTGTGGATTTGATGAATAATTTTAAATGGATAGTAATTATGGGATAAATAGTATTTTCAGGACAAATATAATAAATTAAAGAATTTATTTTGAATAACAAAAATTATTATAATATTTTTAGAATTTATGTTGTGGAAGGAATTTATTTTAGAATGATGAGTGTTTTCAAAGAAGTTATTTTGGTAAAAGTTTATTTTTGTGTTATGACCGTGTGATTGATAGTTGTAGAACACGACATTTCATGTACATTAACACCAACATGTTGACACTCTTATTTATACTCATTCATTGTCATATTTGTATACCTGATTCATCGCTAGTCTATATAGTCATGTTCATAATATGATTTGCATAAAATAGTTATATTTATTTATTATTTCTTGTTTTGTTGATAACCGTTAGTAGTTCATGTCCTTAGTGGCCTAGCGTGTCGTGTATAGGACCTAGATGCCTCTGTTTGTTGACTTAGAAAAGCGAGAAGAATTGAGACGGGGAATTCCTGGTTTAGGTGATCGGATGTGATTGTTGATTATTCCAGGCTCGCACCAACGATATTCATGTATAGCGTTGGGGTGGGTCTTAGGTGCAGTGATATTGGTTGTTGATTATTCCAGGCTCGCACCAACGATATTCCTGTGTAGCGTTGGGGTGGGTCTGAGGTGCAGTGATATTGATTGTTGATTATTCCAGGCTCGCGCCAATGATATTCCCGTGTAGCGTTTGGGTGGGTCTGAGGTGATATGATATTGTGATTATTGATTATTTCCAGGCTCGCACCAACGATATTCCTGTGTAGCGCTGGCGTGGGTCTGAGGGGGGTAGTGAAAAGTTGTACGTAAATGATTTGGTGAACAATCAATTATCCGAGAATATGAACCTTGACTCTAGTGAGATGTGAACCAGTGAGTTGTGATAGGATGACTAGTTGTGTTCGTTTCATACATAGATTGGGGTTAATATTTAATTATCTACAATTTGAGACGTATGGTATATACATGAGAGTTTCCTTGTTTGGATTATTTCGCTCGACGTACTACGTCTCGAGTTGTAGATCTTTAAGTATTAATTCCATCTATTGTATGACCTTGTTGCTTGGATGTTTTCTGATCGCTACCTGCATGATCTTGTCACTTGGTTGATTTTGGATTCTTTTGATTATTAGTATTCCAGTTGCATGCCTCTATCGTTATTACTATCATCACATTTTCTATTTTTATTTCTGTTATCGCATTGACCACGCATATATTATCATTATCGTTATTGTATTTGTTCCTGCCTTGGGGGATCTTGCCGTGTGTTTTACACGCTGACGTACCCCTATTTTCTGGGTGTACGTCAGATTTAGGAGATGAGCAGCCTCAGTTCGGGATAGTACAGGAGCCAGAAGATTCTTAGCAGTGGTGTCTTGCAGAAGGAGTAGAAGAACCAACTGAAGCGTAGTGATTTTCTTCTGTAGTAGTAGTTGGATATTAAAACTCTTTTACCGCACTTTTCTTTAGTTTGATGATAGATTTAGTTATTTTATTTCCTTTTATTATGGACTATGTATTTCTTATTTCCTAGTTGAACTGTTGTTGTAATAAGGGTACGTTTGACCCATGTTTTATGTCTGGGATGATTTACCATTGATGATATGTCTATTTTTATTCTGGGTTGTCTTTATATTCTTGCTATGTGTGATCGGAGACCTGTGACTTCGCATTGTACTTATTTCTAGACACTTAGCGTATTGGATTGAGAAGAAAAGAAAAGAAAAAAAAGAAAAGAAAAAAAAGATAGTGTATATCTCTTCTCAATCTAATACGTCGCGGGCTTGTTCACATTCCGATTCCCTGTATTTTGGGAAGCGGGGCGTGACAAACAGTTTTAGCTGGGAGATTGCCAGGAGCCAAAGGATTCTCAGCAGGAGTGTCTTGCAGATAGAATTGAAGAATAGGCCGAAGTTCAGTATCTCGTCGTATTTGATGATCCTAGTTGTTTTGTAGTCTTTTCCCTTCTATTTTTTTGAACAATGTATTTCATATTTCTTTAGTATTCATTTGTTCAGATATGTATAAGGGCATGTATTCCTGAATATTATGTCTTGGATGATATTCATTTATGATATGTATTATTTTATTATTGTTCATTATATTCTTGCTAATTATGATCGGGGATTTGTGACTTCGCATTGTATTTATTTCTAGACGCTTAGCGTATTGGGTTGAGGAGAAATGTTTATTTTTATTTATTCTCCTTAATCTAATACGTCGCGGGCTTGTCCACGTTCCAATTCCCAGGTATTTTGGGAAGCGGGCGTGACA
>NC_033800.1:97170843-97180769 GCF_001876935.1 Asparagus officinalis
GGGGGGGGGGAGATTGAGGGGAAGGGGTAAGAAAGGGAGAGGAAGGAGAGGAGGACTTTTGGGATGCATGTGAAATTTTACAGTATGATTATGAATTTTAAGAATGTATATGGTTAGATTGTTTAAATTTGTTACTTTTGCGGATCAATTATTATTTATATATATGATTTTTGTGTGTATTATTTGATTCATGGTTGAATTTTATGAATATTGTTGTAATTCAGTATATATCTACAAATTTTATATTTATGGTTGGATTTTGATGTATATTGTTGTCAATGAGGCGGAAATTTCATGTATATTATTGTAAATGAGGCAGAAATTTTATATATATTATTGTGAATGAGGCAAAGTTTTTTATGTATATTGTTGTCAAATTTCAGGTATGTATATGAGAAACATGCACTAATTTTGTGCATGTTTGGGGGCAAACCTGCAACTCCACGAGATTTGAGCATGCCACCTCGCCAGAGCGGTGCTCTCTAGAATTTAGCCTGCAACTTCACGGTATTTGAAATCCCGTGAAGATTTGGCCCCCTTAACGAGCTTGTTAATAAGTGGCTTAAACTTCACAGGATTTGAAATCCCGTGAAGCTTTTGAACATTTTTCGTCAATTTCGACCCAGTGTCAGCCAACTGGCTGAAATTGGCTCGAAATTGGCGAATATTTTTTAAATAGGTCGATTTTTAAAAATATGTTTCTAAAGAGGTCTAAAACGAAAATTTGTCCTTTTGTATATGCATGTATATCCGTATATATATCCGCATGTAAATTCGTATTGCATACATAGATATGAGTTTTTCTTACCCAGACATCTATATCCGCATTCACATTTGTGATTGATAAGCATATATAGATATGGTAATTATCATATCCGAGCCATATTCGATCAGTTAACACCTCTAATCTACATGTATAATGGTGAGGATAGCAACGGATATTACATGGATAACCCTCTAATGAAAAAAATATCAAGGTTGCCCAGGATTTACTCATATAATAATCTAAATTAGTAATCCCCTTTTCATTTGGGTCAAACTATCTTATTTCGTTAGCTGCATCATTCTAGGTTCTCTAAACCCGCGCCTAGCTGAACCGATGGATCGCATAGGTTCTAAATCTTGGGGCCTTCGGTTCGGTTAAAAAAAAAAAAATAGTTAAAAACCGACAAACTGACTATATTCATCCTCTTTCACGCTGGAATAATTCACGGGAAAAATTACAAAATAGACCGTTTTTGCTAATTATTTAGCAAAATGATCGTTTTACTAAATAATTAGCAAAATAGACATCTTTTTGGCCAGTTGGCTAAAAATAGGTCTATTTTGCAAAACAGCTCAGAAAACATACGGGACTAGTAATCCCGTATGTTTTAATCACAAATTAGTAAAATTTTCTACTCAGAAAACATACGGGACTATTAGTCCCGTATATTTTCTGAGTCACTAATCCGTAATTAGTTGGCTCTAAACATACGAGACTAGTAGGCTCGTATGTTTTCTGAGCCTTGTTTTTCAAAATCGACCTCTTTTTTTCAAAAGAGATCTATTTTACTAATTATTTTTCAAAGTGGTCTATTTCGCTATATATTTCATAAAAATAGTCTATTTTGCAAATTTTCCCATAATTCACTTGTTTTAATCACTACTGATAATCAAGATCCAAATTTTACTGATTTATCTTAAATTTAAGTAATATATATATATCACATTTGTATTTCTTAATGGTATTTTCAATTGAAATAAAGAGAGTATAACTAAAACATAAATGTTTTTTCTTTAAATAACACCAATTAAAGTCTGTTGGTAACTTTTTTTAAAAGAAAACCCAATCAAGATCTCAACAAATTCCCGATCGTACTGTTAGAAAGAGAAACGGCCTTGCTCTCTCTCCTATAATTGCTCTCTCACTCGTGATATAAAATCCCAATGGCTCTCTCCTTTCTTCCTCCTCCTCTCCCTCTTTGCTTATTTGAACCCATCCTTTTTTGGGATGGTAATAAAGCACTGGGTTTTCTTCCATTTGAGGTCAGTCTCATTGTTGGGTTTTTTTTTTTTTACCCATTTCAAATTTATTGACCGGGTGCGTTTTGGGTCCTTCAATTTTGATTGTTGATTTACTGAGTTCCATTTTTTCTTTGTTTTTTTGGTGAGTTACATTGTTAGATATCATTAATGGGGGGTCTGTTTATTCGGTGGAAATTTTTTACTTTTTTTTTAGAAAAGAAATTTTCTGCAATTTTTTTATTTTCAGTTATCGATTCGCTGTGTTTTGTTGTTAACTTTTCTCTTGCTTTTATACAGTTTTATTTATCTTTTAAACTGTGGACGAATTGTGTTCCGATGCACTTTCTAATGCGACAATTTTAGTTCTCAAACAATTTTAGTTGTTTGATTCTTAAATCACCTAACGCATTGAAGTTTTAACCCAACTCTTGCATTTTTGTTTGAGAAGTTCATTTAAATTTCTCCCTAAGTTAGGTACTTGTAGACACCCCCATCACATTTGTTGCTTGGGAAATTTCATGAAAAAGATGCACCTATAATTGCGATACTTGACAGATATATGTTGGCTACTCCTAATAAATTCTGGGATTCGCGAAGTGTGAAAAACATATCGAATACATATTATAAATTTATTTGAGACTAAGAAATTGTGGTTGATGAGCTCACTATTCTATTTGAGAGTAAGAAAACAAACATGCATGCATTTACATAATACCTTTTATTCTTAATAAGCATACGGTTTGTCAAATTACCGATGTTTCCATGCAATTAGGAAATGTTCCATAATGACCGGGACTGTTTTTAGATTTCAAATTGTTCCAGATTTACAAATTCATACAACAAAAAATAAACATCAGCGGAAGATTATACGTGCACACATATGGTCTTATTGCTATTATCAATATCTAAACGTCTTGTTTGTCCTGCTACTCATACCTCGTACCTATATTGGTGCATTGTAGCTATCACTGATTCTTTTGTTTGAATCTTAACGGTTTTTTTACCGTTTCTTCGTAAATGATTTGATTGCACAACCAAGTGTGATCCTATTATAATAACATGTAACATACAAATTATGGCGAAGGAGTCCAGTGAAATCGTAAAGAAGTGAAGTGGTAGGAATAAATATTCACTAGAAATTTAACAATTTTCATGTCATTTTAAATCTAAGTAACTAAATGAATCAGTAATAGTATCTGAAGTGGACACTCAATGTTTTATTGCTTTGATTTAAGTTTCTTTCCATGATTGCTTGCTTGCCAAGCTCTGGTTTTCTGTTTTTCCCTTTTTTTGGCTAATCTTATTGGCTTCCATGTCTTTAGACTCTTTTGTGGCATAATTTCTGGTTTTGAGCTATTATTTGGTAACATGCTACAATGTGAATCATTTCATTAGTTATTTCATGGAAGTGGAAATGGGCAATCAAATTAGACATGATTGCCTAAACTTCTGATGTTTATAGCAGATCATGATCCAGTCTAAAACAGATGTTTATTTAGTGTCTCTGGATATTTCCTCAAAATTTGAGGTTCTTTTCTCAGTTGATGGTACCACAGATATGAGACACAGTTAATTTCCCCCCCTATACTGCTCCTGTAATTTTAGTTTCCATTCAACTTGATCCTCATGGTGTTGTAATATCACTGATCTTTCTAACACTGCATATTGGCTGAGCCATTCTGAAGTAAATTTGTTAATGTACCGTTGTATCTTGGTTTGTGCTGAATCAAACCGAACCCAACATGTTGGTTGCATTTTTTGATATTCCTTCTTACTTCCAAAATTGCTTTTCTGTTTGATGATATTATTTGTTTCGCATGTTTTCTTGCTTTTCATTGTTTGAAATGAATAACCGACATGAAAATGTTTGAACAAATGGATTAGATTCAATCAAATAAATCTGAATTCCCCGTAAAATTCTAGTTTCAGGTAACATAAACAGAGATTCAGCAGTAAATGGGGCTTAGTACCATGGTCTCTCAAGGAGCTCAAGCACCGGAGTTCCAACAAGCATTCTTAAACCACAACTTTGATGAATTAAAAAGCTATCTTCCTGAACTTGGTATTGTCCCATGCAAGATGAACATCGAGGAGCTTGTGAATGCAGTGCAACAGTTCCAAGCTCCATCATCATCTTCATCATCCTCTTCTTGTATCCCCCAATCATTTCCTTCAGAGTTCAATCTCAATGGCACCCTTGGCCAAAAAATGGTCCATGATGTTCTGAGAGAAATCACAGATCAAGAAGAGTCTGTGACTGATGATAAGTTTTCAATATTTGGCAAGAATGCAATGGATAAATTCTTGATTCAATCTGGTGCAAATTATACTGGGTATGAAGGGAAGTCTCAATCTTTGTTGGCCACTGAATATGAACATAATACTACTTCTGAGCAGAAAAAACACCAAGAGATGGAAATCTTGGGTTCGAGCTTGCCAATTTTTGGAAATGCCAGTGTGAATGCTGGATTTCCTGAGAGCCCAATGCCAGTGGTGTCCATGGCAATGGTTAAGCCTAGTTCATCTGATATGCAGATGCTAGTGGAGATAAATCGTAATGATGACACTGTTGATAAAAATATTGAGAGGAGACAAAAGAGGATGATCAAGAATCGGGAGTCAGCTGCTCGATCAAGGGCAAGGAAGCAGGTAACCCTTCATCAGAGTTGAGATACGATGGCTTCTCATGTTTTTCTGAAAAAGTGTATTTAGTTTCTGTTTGTGTTCCCCCCTTGTGCTGATTATAGGCTTATATACATGAGCTGGAAGAAAAGGTGAAGGACTTGGAGGATCAAAATTTTAAGCTTAAGAGGCGACTGGTATGTAAGCAATTAAGAATTATGCTCTTAAGTAGGGATATATGAACATTCTGTCTTAACTTATTTTCATTCGATGATAAAGTTGAGCATGTGGATGAGAAGGCATACACATGTTTCATGAATAAAATAGTTCAAGCAAAGACCTGTATAATATGTTATGACAAGCATATATAGCTTGAAAAGGTATCGATAAATACCTTTTACATTCTTGCATCTCATAATTTATTAGCATTTTAAGTTTTAACTCTCAGTAGGATGTAAAGGTGTTTCTGTTTGTCAATGAGATAACTGACTTTTACAGTGATGTACTGTATCAGTTAGACAAGCAACGAGGAAGATGCCTTGATTAGGCCTATAGTATGTCTGCAGGTCTGTGTATCACATCCTCAGTTGCTAGGACTCTGCTAAAAGATTCACTTAGAGGACTTCTCAGCAGTGTTTTAAATATCGGCCGCCATGTCGGACATGGCGGCCGATATGGCGGATTTATACCCTATCCGCCACGATATCCTTCATTTCAATGCGTATTGCGTTTCTGAGGTCATGTCGGGGACATGTCAGAAAATATCGGGTATGTCGGGCGCCATTGCGGCCAAGAAATATCGGCCAAATTTCAGAAAAAGCGGTTTTAAGCTTATTGGGTCAAGTTTGAAAAACCCGACTCGGAAATCAGGTGTCTACAATTGGTTAGTGATCTTAACATCAATAAGTTATGTACTTTTTCATATGTTTAGACAATATAATTATCATGTAAGTGAAGATTCTATTTATGATATTATATCAACCTATCCGATATGGCAATCCGATATTTTTTTTCATGTCCCCGATATATCCCCGATTTCCGCTATCCGACATGAATTTTGGCCAACCGACATGAACCCGACATCCGACATTTAAAACATTGCTTCTCAGAATGGTTTCCTCATAGTAGGGAATTATCCTAGATAGCTTCCAAGTTCAGTTAGGTATCACATACTGATTTTTTTTACTATTTTGGATAATTTCTCATACCTAATTGAAGAAAAGAACTTGCATTAATTGCGGGTGCTTTCTTGTGATAATGGAGATCACAATATCAAGGTGAATCTAATGGAATTAGAAGAATCTTCTCCCAGGAATCATCTTCTTAGTAATTCAGAATAATACTCATGCCCTTTCGTTTTAATAAAGTGTCATATATTCTCTTTGACTAAGAATAACGCTCTGAGCTTTTAACATCAATGACTTTAACTGATCAGCATGAATAAACCATTTGTTTCATTTTGTCGAAGCATTACATGTCTTCTGCCAACAGTTCTAAATCATTCTAAATAGGGCCAATTAGACTCCAATGCTAAAAAAACCTTTCAAATTCAGAGGTTGCAAGTGAATTATTTTATCAAGAATGACCCTCTTGAACAACCATCTCATCACTGTAGATATTTTAGATTCTTAAAGTCTTCAAAGACCAGTTTTCTTGAAGGCTCTAATCATATCCTACTGAAAATCAT
This sequence comes from Asparagus officinalis, assembly GCF_001876935.1. Lineage (NCBI taxonomy): Eukaryota > Viridiplantae > Streptophyta > Magnoliopsida > Asparagales > Asparagaceae > Asparagus > Asparagus officinalis. The sequence continues at coordinate 97,177,160 of NC_033800.1, forward strand.
TCAAGAATAATACGGAAGGGCAAGAAAACACTGAACTGTAGCCTATTAAAGTGATCCTATCTAGAGCAATGCAAGTAGGATGAAAACCTTGAATGTTTGTGGTGGACCATCAATTATATTCCAGTATTCAAACAATATGTCATTTCTCATTAGTTGTTCAAACTCTTGAATGTTAGAAACAATTTTGGTTCCTCATTAAGCTAGATGGTTCTTAGTAATCATAGCAAATAATTCATTCAAGAACTTCCGCCAAAAAAAAAACACAAGATCACACATCCACGCACCACGCAGAAACACAAAAACATAAATACAAACACAAAAACAAATATAGTAGGTAATGCCTGTACAATTGGGAATAATCTCCTTCCACACTGAAAGTACTCATTAGCAAAACAATAACAGCTTTCAGGATTTTTATTTCTTTTCTTGAGCTAAATAGTTGGTTACAGAATGCTTGTTGCATATACTACTGGCTCGGAGTTTTTCCCAAACCCCATTACAAAAAGGAAGTGGAAGATCCACTCTTCTAGATTCATTTCAATATCTTGATTATGGCAAGACCCTCGCTTGCTCATGTGTGAGAAAGACATCAGGCTCATGGAGGGTGACAAAAATCAGTCCTGCCTGCTGGAGCTTTCTCTAGAATCTGTATCACATTCATGGATTAGATGATGGTGTAGTCATGAAATCTACATACATGATGTGTTTTCTTTTATTCCTAGCATGTATTTTTTGATTTTTTAAAGAAAAGGGCACTTGTACTCAGATATAATGTATAATAACAAGAAAGTAAACTACTTAATACCATATAGAGGTATCAGAATCCCTACGTCATAAAAAAGAGAAATCCATACCCTAGTGCAAGACACATAGCCCTGTGCCAGAAACAATTAATTATACACTATGATTGAAAGGAAAAGAAAATAATGACATGATGAAGCTCGCAGATGTAATTCTGAAATGATAGTCTTGAAGAAGCCCAAAACATTAGCCTTGAGGAAGTTAGTTTGAATTTTGAATTCTAAATTCAAATTACAAAGATAGTAGTATGCTGTTAATACCAACATTTCATTAAGAACTTCTATTACTCTTTGATTTTTCATTTCAGTTGATAAGCTAGATAAAATTGGCTCATGTTCTACCTCAGGAAGTGCCATCCTCATCCAAACCCAATCATTACCTATTTAACCTGATAAATCCAACTATTAAGGTTCCTACACACAACAGACATCAATGATTAAAATCATTATATCTCCCACATCTTCATAAATTATGATGTGCCATTTTTTTCATTGTCAATGTGGAGCTATTTGTGATCATCCTGTAGGTTCCTCCAGCTCTCCTTATGTAATGTAGAAGATGGCATTAGTCTTTCCTTGTTGCAGTGTGGATAATTTTTAAAATCCTAAGCATATGAGAAACCTTATATTTTAAACTTTATGTTAGAGGCTGAATTATGACTTTATCAAAAAGACGAACCAATGTGGTCTTGGATAGTGTTTTGTAAGATTTCCCTTTAGCACTGCTCTATCTTCTGTAATTTAAATTTTTTTTTGCAAATAATGTTAAATTCCTGGCAACTACTGATTATATCATTCTTTTTTCCTTCTTTTCGACAGACGGATCTAGGTTCTGATACCTTTGCAGGGCCAAGGCACCAACTTCGTCGTACCACTTCTGACATTCAAGTCATATTACACGATTAGGTCATTCATCATGGTCATTTTTGTTTTATACCATTTTTGACAGCATCAATTTTGAATTTTCAATGTTTTGTAAATTAGGTTTTCTTCATCAGATCAAATAATAAGACATGGAGAAAACAGAGAGTTTTCTATTCTTTGTTGATATTAAATAAATATGCTTTTGTTTCCATCATTCTCTTTGATTGCTGACTTGCTGTTATCTACATATAGAACATGTTAATTAGGTATGAGTATTTGGACTTCGGAAGCTTGGGAAAATTTTAATATTGAGATGTTACCATGTTATCTTTAAATATGAAGCGAGATTACGTTGTCCATGCAATCTTAGTGTATGAGATGATGAGGACTGGTATAAAGACACCATTTTTTTCTGTCTAGTCTGACAGTCTATTATTGGCGTAAAGACTCACAGAGAGGTCAGAGTATTGTTTTGCTCAAGCTATTAAGCCTTTTGCTGATTTGGTTGAGTTACAGACAGGCTAGGTCAGGGTCTGAGTTTACTGATGCTGTGATGTTCAAGATATTCCTACGGTTCTGAATGTCTACATCGGAATTTACATATAAGGGTCAGATATGAGGCTAGGTTATCTATTATTACTATCTTGAGTGGATTGGATCACAGATTCATGATGTTGCTGTGAAGGATAATGGTCAGAAGAGAAGTAAATCTGACAAACGTGGGATAGGTTGGAGCTTTTGGAAGAATACTAAGAAGAGTAAAACCCTTGAACAATATGTTTCAGGAGATTCCTCTGAGAGAGTCTCCAGTGTTGGTCAATGGATGCTGGAGCAGGAGTTTAGATGTAATCATTGGGATTTTGCAGCTAGCAGATTGTGAGTTCAGACTTCAGAATATTTTTGTAAAAGCTCCAATGAAGGATAAAGAATCCATAGCTGATCAGGCAGTGGATCTTAATCAAGTTCAAAAGGAGATTGTGGAAGCTGGAACGACTAAGTCAAGAGTTTGTTATGCGAAGTAAAATTTGCAATCACATTGCTCAGAAAGATGTCAAGAGAAGACCAGGTCTGAGGATATGCAGAAGGTTGATTCTGAGTTTTGGGCTCTAGTAAAAAAATACTGGTGGTCAGAAAGTAGCAGTTGAGAATTTGCGGTATCGGGATGTTCTTGAGGAGTCTTTTATTGGTTCTAAGGATGTTATATCTGACGTTATTTCATTGGACATGATAGCTGCAAATGAGAAAAGTCATTTTGGGAAAGCTGTGGGTGGGAGGGTTTCAGGAACTGCTCAGGGATTGACTTTTATTAGGAGAAGCTGGAGCTTCACGGAAATGATAACCAATCTGCATTGGAAAAAGCTTCTCTCAGAGCTACTATCAAGGGTTTAGACATAAGTTACTGTGAATCAGAGCTTCTCTCAGAGCTACTATCAAGGGTTTAGAAATAAGTTACTGTGAATCAGAGCATAAATATGGGTGGTGGAGAAGGTGAATCTTTTGCTTTCAATACAATCTTTGTCCCTATTTTATTTGATAGTTATGATAGTAATATTGCCTCTTCAATGTGCTTTGTTGTTTAATAACAAAGATAATTTAGGGCTTGTTTGGTACACTATAACTGTAATTACAGCAGTTACATGCAAGAAATACTGTATGCAGCATTTATTGTGGGAAATCTACCTCAAATTCATTGTTTAGATGTCAGCATTTTTAATTTAGTGAATGTATTTCCGAAGCTAAATCTAATGTTTGGTTAGTAGCACAGCATATTAGATTTATATTTTTTGTTGCAGGAAATGCATTTCCATTGCAATCAAGAGTTTTTTTATTAAAAGATCTACATTTTTTAGATAGAATCTTGATAATTTGATGACATGGCATTAGTTTTTTTTGGGTTAATGCAATGACTTGCAATAGTTGTTGCAGCTAAATTGGGTGGAGCAAAT
>NC_033800.1:97180779-97217027 GCF_001876935.1 Asparagus officinalis
AACCTTGTTGCGAACCAATGCTGGAAATAGAAATTTTGTTGCAATACTTGTGGCTGTAAATCTATTTCCTGTCAACCAAACAGCCCCCAGTTCAATTGATATCATTAAACATGGAGATAGGGACAATAATAAGGTTGTTTTGGGTTGGGTGTTAGTTTTTCAGAAATCATTATGATTAGAACTTGCAATAAGGGGACTTACAGAGGATGAGGAGAAGTATGCGGTGAGTGATTTTTTGTATTTTCAATAAATGTGAGACTGTGCTTGCAAGAAACTAAGCTCGAAGATGTTTCAGATATAGTGTGTTCTGAATATCTTCTTACAGACTGGGTTTGTATGCTGTTTATTTATGCTTCAGGAGGTATACTCATTGGTTGGAATGGTACTAAATGGAGGAAAGTTATAGAGGTCGTGGAGCAATATGTTTAAGATGTATCAAATCATGAGGTGTGGGAATTATCATCCGTATATGGGCCTCATTACAGGAAGGAGAGACAAGTTTTTGTCAAGAACTGAGAAATGTAAAGTCTTCCTTTTCTGAAGTCTGTTGCTGGTAATTTTAATATTACAATAAGTGTGGGGGAGAGGAAAGGTAGATCATGTCATTCTAAGGATATGGAGAAATTTGGAGGTGCAATCGATGAGCGTGAATTGATGTATATCTTGTCCCTCTGACTGATAAAAAATATACTTTGTCTAATAAAAGGAGTTCTTCAACCTTGGCAGGTTAGATACATCTCTTTCAGTACGGAATGGGAGAAAATTCTTGCTAGCCAAGTATCAGATAGTGCACTTGTGGAGTTGATTTTTAATAATTACAGACATGCTGCAAAGTTGTTCATGTTTGAGAAGTTTTGGTTGCTAATTTTAGACAGTATTTTTATGCTCGAAGGCGTGAAGCTCATACTCATTCATCAACTGCTAATATCATTGGCAAGGTAAGATTTTTGAGGAAGAAGATTAAAAGTTTCGCTGATAATGAATTTTTTTTTTAAAAGGAGACAGAAGGGGATGATTAAGAATTAGGAGTCGGCAACTTGATCAAGGGCAAGGAAACAGGTACACCTTTATCAGAGTTTGAGATATTTCAGGTTCTTGTGATTCTCTTAACAATGTAATTTAGTTTTTGTTTGTGTTTTTTCTTCTTGTAATGATTATAGAATTATATAAATCAACTGGAACTGGAAGAGAAGGTGAAGAATTGGGAGGATCTCTAAAGCTTAAGAGGATACTGGTATGTAAGCAATTAAGAATTATGTTTTTAAGTAGGGATACATGAACATGATGAATTTTTTATGATAAAGTTGAGCATGTGGATGATACCTTTTAGAATTTTGAATCTCTTGAAATTGTCCCAAGTGATAATTTTAGTACTATATCTAACCTAATTATGGAATTTCTAGATTTAATCATATATGTGCTAGTGTTATGATGTAAAGATTTCTTGGTATTTTAATTAGATACTTACTTTAACAGAGAAATATTGTATTAACTAGATAGTCAAGTTTGTTTAACATCAAGGAAGGTGCTTTATTAGGCCTATAGTAGGTCTCTAATTCTGTGTATCATGTCCTGAATTACGAGTAGTCTGATAAAAGATGCATTCAAAGGTCTTTTTGGAAAGTTTATTTATAGCAGGAAATTAGAAATCATAGTAGCTCCTGAGTTCAGTGAAGTATCACATTCTTAACAAAATAACTTGCATTGTTTGGCATAATTGCTCACACCTAATTAACGAAAATAACTTGCATTGTAGGTGGGCACTTTCATGTGATGTTGGAGGTCACAAGATACTACTACTGCAATTAGAAGAATCTTCTCCCTAATTCCATCTTGTTAATTCAGAATAATATTAATGCCTACCCTCTTTTTTCATAAAGTTTTACATTATCCCTTTGGCTAAGATAACACTCTGAGCTTTTGACATTAATGAACTTAACCCTTCATTATGACTAAACCATTTGGTTCATTTTGGCAAAGTACATTTGGCTCATTTTGGCACAAAAGTATATATATCTCTGATTTGGAAAAACTGTTCCAAATCAGAGATTGCAAATGAAATTTGGAAGGAACAACTCTCTTCAACACCCATCCCATCTTTGTGTATATCTTAAAGTCTTCAGAGCAATGTTTTAAATGTCGGATGTCGGGTTCATGTCGGTTGGCCAAAATTCATGTCGGATAGCGGAAATCGGGGATATATCGGGGACATGAAAAAAAATATCGGATTGCCATATCGGATAGGTTGATATAATATCATAAATAGAATCTTCACTTACATGATAATTATATTGTCTAAACATATGAAAAAGTACATAACTTATTGATGTTAAGATCACTAACCAATTGTAGACACCTGATTTCCGAGTCGGGTTTTTCAAACTTGACCCAATAAGCTTAAAACCGCTTTTTCTGAAATTTGGCCGATATTTCTTGGCCGCAATGGCACCCGACATACCCGATATTTTCTGACATGTCCCCGACATGACCTCAGAAACGCAATACGCATTGAAATGAAGGATATCGTGGCGGATAGGGTATAAATCCGCCATATCGGCCGCCATGTCCGACATGGCGGCCGATATTTAAAACACTGCTTCAGAGAACTAGTTTTCTTGAAGGCTCTAACCATTTTCTACTGAAAGTATTCAAGAACAATATGCAAGGGCAAGAAGATACTGAACTGTAACCTATTAAAAATAATCCTTAGATTCATATGCAAGTAGGATGAAAACCTTGAATATTTGTGGTGGACCATGGATTACTTTCATGTACCATGTCTCCGTAAATTTTGTGTTGAGAAAATAGTGATACAAATAGGTATAACAATTGTTTGTGAATTTACTATGAATTGTTAGTTTGTTACGATATAATACTTGAAAGAATTGGTAGCTATCATCTTTCCTCTTGACTTTTCCATCCTGCTCGATAATTGGGTCTCCCTAAAAATTTGTGTTATAACGATAGTAACAAATAGGCATAAAAAGTGTTTGTAAATTTACTACTTATTGTTGTGGTCCAAATACTTGAAGAATTGGAAGCTATGTTCTTGCCTCTTGATATTTCTGGTACTCAAATAATATTTCCTTGCTCACTAGTTGTTTCGGAACTCTTGAAAGTTTGAAACTAAAATCTTAGTTTCTCCTAAGCCATATGTTACTTATTACTCATAGTAAATAATTTATTCAAGAATTTCTGCCAAAAACTTAAGACTTTAGAAGATGATTAATCCTGAGAATTGGCAGTCTGGGGATATTATTGATGAGGAGTCTTTCATTGGTTTAAGGATGTTATATCTGATGTTATTCCATTAAACATGATAGCGGCAAATGAGGAGAAGCATTTTGAGAATTGCTCAGGGAATAGCTTTTGTCTAGAGAAGCAGGAGGCTCCAATGAAAAAATAACCAACCTGCATTGGAAAAAGCTTTCTCAGAGCTACAGTCAAGGACTTGGAACAAGTACTATGAATGAGAAAGCAAATATGGGTGGTTCTCCTAGGGGAGAAGGTGAGTCTTCTAACTATGGTAAGATTGTGCCAGATGCATATATCTTCATCAAATTCATGTGGTTTATATGCATCCCCCATTGATGATCATAAACACCGTTTTTTTACTTGTGGATTGTTGACTGAGATTTGGAATGTGATTACGGAATCGATGAACTTCAGAACTAGAAAGTGTGGATTGGTATCAGTGGATGTGTTGGTTTTCTAGTAATTTGAGAGCGACAGATATAAGAAGATGGTGCAAAGAATGGCTCTGGCAACAACAGTGTACACTATTTGGTTTCAAGGGAGTAGCAGAGTCCACTCTGATGTGAGAAGGACCCCTGTAGTATTATTAAGATGATCAATGTTCAAATCCTCATGGCATTGTCGCACAGAAGTATCCCTAGTAAGTATCAGGGTTGAGCGCAATCTCTAAAGTGAGCTGTGCTTTTTTTGCTGGAGCTCAAGCTCCAATTTTGTCTAAGTGGAGAATGTTTGCAGTGATGTACACCTTATTTCCTGTCAAAAGCTCGGTAGGCTCGTGCTTATGGCTGTAATTTAATGCCCAAGGTACATGAAAATTTTATTCCACTGACCCAAAAAAATGGCGAGTCTGTTGCTTTTAACACAATATGTGTCCCTATTTTGTTTTTTAGCTATAATGACAATCAATAAGTTTATATTGCCTCTCAATGTGCTTTAGTTTTTAATAATAAAGATAAGTTTAGGGCTTTTTTTTTGCAATTGTAATTTGCAGCAAATGTTGCAAGCAGGAAATGATGTTTGTGACATTTTTTGTAGGAAATTTACCTCAAATTCATAATCCGTTGTTTAGATGTCTACATTTTAATTGTGGTAGATGTATTTTTAAATCCAAATCTAACATTTTGTTAGTTGCGAAACTCATTAGATTTGCATTTTTTTTGCTGTAGGAAATGCATTTCCATTGCAATCAAGTGTTCGTTTCTCTGGAAATGTAAAAGGATCTATATTTTTAAGTTAAAATCAACTAAATTGATGAAGTGGTCTAAGTTTGTACCTTTTTTTGTTAATGCAAAGATTTGCAATGTTTGTTGTGGTCCAATTGGCTGCAACAAACCCTGCAAGTCTTTTCTACGAAAATGTAAATACAATAACATCTACAATAGCCTTGATGTAAACCATACGTTGGAACTAGAAGTTTTATTGCAATATTTGTTGCTGTAAATGTATTTCCTAGCAACTTTACAGCGTCATGGTCCAATTTATATTATTAGACAAATGGAGGGAGATAAGGTCATCCATCAATATTAGGGCTGTTGGTGAGGTGTTTTTATCTTGATATCATGATGATTGGAACGTGGAATGTAAGGGGACTTGGAGAGGATGAGAAGAAGTATATGCGGTGAGAGATTTAAAAAAAAATCCTAAATAAATGTGAGATTGCATGTTTGCAAGAAACTGAGCTTGAAGCGTTTCAAATAGTGCGTTCAGAAAGTTAGGAGTCTATCTTCTTAAGGGCTGTTTGGTTCACAAATTTTTTTAGCATTTGAGTGAGATTTCAAATTTTGGGATGAAAAAGTGATAATTTTTTGTTTATTGGATTCCATAGTTTGTGTTTGATTCTAAAAATTTTTGGAATCAGGAATCCTTAAATTTTAAAAAACAACCCCTTTTTAGAATTTGCTAAATCCTCTCAAGGTGTTATATCCGAGACATTGCTCCACGTCAGGACCCACTTCCTCAAAACTTCACTCGTGGTTCCTCTTGTGATGAAAAAATAGTGCTATTTTCGCCACCTCCTCTAGTTCTTTCCCTCCTCTTTTACCCGCCTCCTCCAGATCACGCACCAAAATCCTAGCAACCTTCTCCTCAAACCGATGATTTTTTTGTGAAATCTCAGTCCTAAGATGGAGAATAACTGGTGTTCTTGATGTATCTCCGGTTTGGAAGATGATCTGAAGGAAAAAGCTTTGATTTGGGTGAAAATTGATTTGGGGGTTTTTGTTATTCAGATGTCTTGCTATTCTAGGGCATTCGAACCTCTCTAAATCCGCCGATAATTCTTATTTCCTCTCTTTTTTATTAGGGTTTCAAAGGCTCACTAGTAGAAAAACACGTATTCTAGACGGAATATTCTAGACGGAATTTTTTCCGTCTAGAATGTATTAAACTAGACGGGAAATTTCCGTCTAGAATATTCCGTCTAGGATAAAACATTCTACACGGAAATTTCCGTCTAGAATAGTATACTAGACGGAATATTCTATTTTTCTTTTTTTAAAAAATTCCCAGATATCCTAGACGGAAATTTCCGTCTAGGATGTATCCTAGACGAAAATTTCCGTCTGGAATACCTGGACATTTAAAAAAAAAAATCAACCCGTCAAAACCCCAACCGCCCATCTATCCCCCCAAAAAACAAAATTTTCAGTAAAAACCCGCGCGGCTCCCCCCTCGCCAATTTCGCTCAACTAGCACAAGCTGCCTACTCGCTGCCCTCAGTCCGGCCTCCCGCCTCCTGCAACCTTTTACCCCCCCGCTAGTGGCCCCCGACCCCTCCCTCCCCCTCTACTCCCTCTCCCTCCACGGCCTCCACCACCTCTCCCGCCTCCTCTCCTCCACACCGCACCCACCTACTCCCCTGTCTCTCTTTCTCTCCCCTCCGTCGGCGCCGGCCTCCGATTTCCTCTCTCTTCAACCACTGCTGATCTCTCTCTCACACCCGATCTAGGGTTTCCCCGCTCCCAGAGCTATTCACCCTTACTTACGGCGTGTTCGTGCGGCAGCTCCTCACGGATCTCGAGGAGGTGGAGGAAGTCAACAAGCAGCTGGATCAAATGTATTAATCTCTCGATTATTTATATTTGATAATCTATTTGTGTTGACTGTTACTTAGATTTCAATTTGATTGTCGTTTAAATTTGTAGATCCTATTTGATAATCTATTTGTGTTGACTGTTACTTAGATTTCAATTTGATTGTCGTTTAAATTTGTAGATCCAAAGATTTGTCTAGATTTTGAGCTTTTAGTTTGGATCTTTAGGCTTCTTTTATTTCAATGTCTAGGTGATTTTTATTGGGGGATTTGAACTCTTTATAATAGTATGAATAATGAACTTGGTGGGTATGTTTGTCGTAGAGAGGAATATAGGATCATCATATGCTTGATGTAGTTCTCATAATTTTCTCTATATGAACACATATTTTATTGATGTCTATTCTGCTGCGTGCTTAATGGGCTTTTGATTTTGATAGCTATTGTTGGTGATATCACACCCTCGGATGGAATTCCTAAAGAAGAAAAGAGTAGGCGTGAGCAGGCGGCTCTGAATGAAATGTGTGAAGTCCTTGGTGGAGGATCAAGGGGGTACACAATGTTTTTATGTATATGCATCGGTGTGCTACAAAAGTGAAATTACCTAATATTGTGCTTCGTTTTGTGTGCAGCTGATGAAGTAAAGGAGCTTTGGCCAGATTATGAAAACAATGCTTCAATAGAGGCTAGTCTTGTGAAGGATTTTGATAAAGTATCATCTAAGCCTCTTTTTAACTTATCTTCTTTTTTTCCCCTTGAGAAACCACAGATTTATTTGTTTTAGCTTTATTTATATCACATTGCCATGTTGAATGGAAACCCTATTTATTCATTTTTAATTCATAATTGTGTTGAGTTACAAGAACGTTTTGTATTGATTTATATGTCCCTTAATATTTGAATATACAGTCGATGTGTGTTTAGTGGGGAGTAAGGTCCATATAGATTTGGAAAATCACTTACCAGTATCATATAAATGCAGGTCGAAATGATTCTTCAAGCTTTGGAATATGAAATGGGTATGTGTTCTTTTCTCATCTTGATTTAGTTTCCCTTTTGTTATATGTATCTATGTGTGTTTATGTGTGCGTGTGTGTCCATTGCTTTGTTGTGTTGCATATTTTCTCATTAAGGACTAAGGGACTGTTATGTCATGTTATTAACTACAGATTTTCTGCTTAGAGTGCAAGTGATTCACATGCCTTATTTCTTTATTTATTCCTGTTCTGAAATGCTATTGTAGTTCTTGTGGACTTAAAAAAAATGTCTTGTCATTTAGTAACATAATTTTTTATTTCTCATGGCAATTCAAACACGCAATCTGAAGTTCTTTGGGATATTTGTCAATTTGGGGTTTAAAACATTGAACTTAGGTGTTTGTGTTGAAAATTACAGACATGCTCTCATAACAAATAACACCGTGACCACATGAATTATCACATATTACCTTTTGGAAGCTTGTGCGGCTGTGGACTGTTTTTGCATTTAGATCGTACATCCCCTAAAAAGATATTGCATAATTTCCTTATTTTACACAATTGCAATTGTGATACCAACTCTGTGTTTTTATATCCCCTATGTTCTTACTGGCGTTGGACATCGAACAGACCATGTGTGCATGTTTTTATTGATCAATCATATAAGGCTGCAAATCATTAGTTTTAATAATTTTGAAAATATAAGGCTGCAAATCATTAGTTTTTTGCATTTCTGAACTAGCTGTGGGGGTTTTCTGAACTAGCAGTACATATTTATTCATAGATGTAAGGATTGCTGCATTTAAATGGTTACTGGGGTGCATCAGTAGTGAAGAACAAAATTATTTCTATCTGTACTCTTAGTGTAAACCTTTCCGTCTTTTGATATTACTTTATATATAATATTTTTTTTCCATATGTATCTACTCTTAGCATACATACATATCTTTGGTTTAGATGTGGTTAACTCTAATTGTTAACTATATATGCAGGGCTACTAGTTGAATTCTTTCTAACAATATAGTGATAGCAGAAATGGAGTTACAGTTTGATGCATATTTTGTGCAATTTTGTACTCAAATAGATTGAGAGGCGTATATACTACGACGAAGTGGAGAGCTTAGTTGTCGAGTTGCTCCAGACAACTTCCTCGTTGGTGTTGGATGTACCAAGGGCTAAACGATTTCAGCGAAAGGTCGGAAACTGGTGGAAGCTTCGGTCCATTGATGATGTAGCTCTGGTTATTTACCCGCCTGAAGAAAATGAAGCAGAATCAGAAGAAAAGAACGAGACGAGTCCTGCTATGTTCCCTCTTGTTTTAAGCCTTTGTCAACTGGAAGAAGCTTCTGCAGTGTCATAGCCATTGTAAATAATTTATGTAAAAGTTTGTAAACAATTTATGTATCTCTCTATTATTTTGGTGAATGTATTACTTGAATATAATAGGATTTGATATTGGAATATAATTAGATTGTGTTGGATATGAATATAATTTGTTGTTCAATATTGTGTACATGCACTCAAAGTAGATTCTCAAAAAAAAAAAAAAAAAAAAAAAAAAAAAAAAAAAAAAAAAAACTGTAACATAGCATTCCAGACGGAAATTCTGTCTAGGATGCTCAAATTCCGTCTAAGATAGCTTATTTTTTAAAAAAAAAAAATTTTAAAAAATTAAAAAACATCCTAGACGGAAATTCCGTCTAGGATGAATATTCTAGACGGAATGAATATTCTAGACGGAAATTCCGTCTAGAATACACATCTTAGACGGAAATTTTTTCTGTCTAGGATGCATTATTCTAGACGGAATTTTCGTCTAGAATATTCCGTCTAGGATGTATTCTAGACGGAATTTCCGTCTAGAATACTACATCCAAGACGGAAACTTCCTAGACGCGTATTCTAGACGGAATTCCGTCTAGAATACACATCCTAGACGGAATTCTGAGTATCCTAGACGGAATTTTCCGTCTAGGATACCTTATTTTTTACTTGTGGCTGTGATTTAGGTGAAATTGATTAGGTATCAAAATTCCTTTTGTTCTGTTGAAATTGATTAGGGTGAAAATGAATTGGTGAAATTAATTAGGGTTGTCGATTTGCCACTGATATTATTTTTGGAATCTAGGGGTTGTTGTTTGATGCAAATCTCTTGGTTTGGGGTTTCGTTGAAATCTTTAGGGGTTTATGGGAAAATCTTTGAGTCAGTCAATTTTTGATGTAGCCATTGTTGCTTCTCGTGTTAGGCTCTCGGGCAAGATTTCACTGTCTGTATGTACAAAGCAAGAGGTGTTCGGAAATTATGTATGTGAACTTTACGCAACACATTGTTCAATCAATTTCGTTAAGGACTTGATCATATTACCTGGGTATGAATTACATTAGCCTTGTGTTTACTTTTAAGTTAAGACAAACATAAAATAAGGTCCGCAGATGTGCAAATGTCAGCAAAGATTTATATTAGTATCATCACAGTGTTGATTATTGCCTAAATTAAGCAATAAAGTAAACTAAAATTTGAATTTATACTATTACTTTGTACTTCTCCTTCTGCTTAAACTGTCTTTTATAAAATATTGTCAAGCTCAGCATAGTTCAATTGCTGCTCCTCAAGGCTTTATAGAAGTAACATGCTCATGAGTAAGCACAACACAACTCAAGCCACAGCACTTACTATTGATACATCAGTGTTATTGTCTACCATATTCAATCGTTTTGACATTGTGAGCATTCTCTGATTAAACACCAAACATTCAATCATGATTATTGGGGTCTAAAGTTATAATTGTAAATGTTGATATCTCCTAGTTTGCAACAAATGGTTGATATTAACATTTACACTTTGAGGGTTCTCAATTAATTTAGTGAAGTCATTTTAGTTAATCGGGTGAACTACTATATAAAGGAGTCATTAGTGCTTCTAAACATCGTCTTTAAATTTAATCTAATTTGTCTTGATATGAGCCAATATGAGAGCATTTTATATATATATTCCATCCATAATGCTATATAATTGATGTGATGAATGATTTAAGATCGATGCTCAGTATTTTTTAAGGGAACTTTTTATAACAATGTAGATGGATGTCATTGATGAAGAAATGTTAATGAGGATGTCTTCCAATGCTACTATGTCTGTCGCCATTAGTGTATTTGCTTGCTTAATGATAATACCTTATAGACAATAATCAATCCCTTATCACCCTAAGTAGGGGAGAAAAGAGAAGATAGATTGTAGAGATAGGCATACAAACAATGGGTTTAATGGTTATAGTGAGAGCTATAGGGATTATGTTAGAATGAGGCCGCGCACATTTGAAAATCTTGTCAGAACAACGAGATATACCAGCCTACTAAAAGATCCACGGGATGTTAGAGTAGAAGAACAATTGACCATGTTCCTTAATATATTAGGCCATAAAACCAAAAATAGAATTGTAAGATCACATTTTATAATATTAGGAGAAATTATTTCAAGATACTTCAACAAATGCTTAGAAGCTGTTGGTCGTTTAAGGGGGTGGTACATGAAGCAAGGACCAAATGAAGTGTTGCAAGAGATTGCCAACAACCAGTTGTACTGTCCTTATTTCAAGGTAATAATTCATTCATATAATTACTTAAAAATATGTAACTTAATTATTATATTAAATGATAATGATTTATTAATGCATGATATAGGATTGCATTGATATGATAGATGTATGATGCCCGCTAGACTTGTTACCTGTTAGAGCTCGTAAAGGGGTAACTCAAAATGTTCTTGCTGCGTGCATTCCTAATAAGCCATTTACGTATGTTCTAGCCTGATGGGAGGGATTTGCAAATGATTATAGAGTCATACAAGATGCACTTTTTAGACCACAACCTCGCGGATTGAGAGCCTATGATGGTAATAAATCATTCACATGAATTATGTCTACTTAATTAAACTTTAAAAAATAATCGACGGAAAAATTTCCATCTAGTTTTAATCAAACTAGATGAAAATTTTTCGTCTAGAATATTCCATCTAGGTTGAGGCAATCTAGACGGGATATTCTGTTTAGATTGCTGAACTAGATGGAAGATTCTTTATTATTTTTTTAAAATGTGGGCCCACCATCACAGACGTAATTTCTGTCTAGGACACAACTTAGATGAAAATTTCCGTCTAGGTTGGTGGAACTCTCCACAAAAAACCCAAACCCTAACCTTACCCCATCATTCGTGCAAAATCCTGCGACCCGCCCCCACGCGTGCGAAGTTTTCATCGCCACCGCTATCGATGAATTCCATCGACTAACCTGCCTCACCTCCTCCGTACAGCTGCTGCCCCACGCCACCACCGATGTGACCCATCCTCGCCACCATGGCCATTATTGTCGCTTCCCTATGCTGTCGTCGCCCATGCGTCGTCGCTGCCCCGTGTTGTTGCCGCCTCAATTCTGATTAAGGTGCGTATTAATTTCATGAAATATTTCAATATTTTGAAATTTGTAGTTTATTGTTTAATTTTAGCAAATACCCTCAATTCTAACCCAAAATAAAAAAGTTTAAATCTTATAATCCTAGAAAACATTTCAGTTATTAACCCTAATTTCAAACCCTAATTTGACGATATTTCCCCCTATTTGATCAACACTTAAAATTAATTGTAAACCCTAAATTAACTATATTTTTACCCTCATTGAACGATACTTTTAATACAAAACTTAATTTAACCATAGTTCAAATAAACTATTAATCAATTCTAACTCTAAATGTGAACCAAAATTTAATTAATCCTAAATTAAATTATACTAATTGCTATAATAACGAAAATGTGCGTTTCTATAGGTTTGTGATTTGAAAATATGTGATTTATGAAATAAACTTTTTTTAAAAAATAGAGTGATATATAACGCAATATAATATAATAATGTGTTATATATCCAACTTAGGTGAATAAAAAGATAATGTTATCCCTAGACTCTCGTTCAATAATTACATCCAATTTTTTGGACTTATAATATAAGATAGATGACTCATATTTGGGTAGGAGATTAAATTTTCTACCTGAAAATGATCATTTACTTTATATTATAAGAAGAAAGAATTGGTACTGAAATTCGTAATTATTGGATCTGTCATTCTCGGATGGGTTAGGAATATAGTGTGCATACATCCAACTTTTTATACCTTGTATGTTTTCATTTCTCTAAAATTTTGATAGTACATACTCGTCATTCTCTGTGTACAATAAGCTAATGTTGTTCTGTGTTTTCGTCTATTGCCAATACGCATAATAACATCCGCACATTATACAAGGAGAACAACGGGTAGGTGCTACCGAAATTTTTATGAAATCAAAACATGCAAAGTATTTAAAGTTAGATGTAAGCACTATTATATTCTTAATGGGATCGAAGCCTTTCTATAACAGTTGTTAGAGTGTTCTAATTATTCTCTATATATGTTTCAGTTTTAGTTTAGAAGAGAAATTTTTTTTATTGTTAAATGATACATGTACGTAACTATGATGTGTATTATGTATATATTGTCATGAAGGGTCATAAATTTACTAGTAGTAGTGAGATTAATTGTAGTTAATAATTTTATATATTCTACAGATGAGGATAATTCCTGACAAATTATGGATAGATATTCCTCAAGTTAAAATATATTATGACATGCAATATAAGAAGGGATGTGACGCCTTCATGCGGTATGCCGAAATGAATCCTAAGAATTTAGTGCTATGTATTGTCCTTGATGTTGGTGTAGGAATATAAAGTTGTAGAATAGAAATGATATACAAATCCACCTAATAAATTCATTGTTTGATGAGAAATATAAATATTGGTCATATCATGAGGAAGGTTGTATTAAAGATGAGGAGCCGAATGTGGGTGCTAGTACGTCCGATGGCTGACAGATAGACAGCATAGAAACAATGTTCAATGATATTTTTTCCACATTCTACTAAATATGATATCCATGATAATGTTGAAGATGATATCGGAGATGACATTGAAAATTATACCGAATATGATGCTGAAGAGGTCGGAGATGTCGAAAGTGTAGAAAAATTTGAAGATATGCATGCTTCCGCAAACATAAAGCGAATAATAAAGCTACTAGAAGATAGTGAAACAGACCTATATGAGGGTTGTACCAAGTACTCCAGATTTTTATTTATGATGAATCTCCTACATATTAAAATACTTAGCGGAATGGTTGATACTTATTTTAAAATATTTCTTGATTTGCTTCAGATAGTAGTTCTTGGAGGAGAGGTTAGCATACCCCAAATACCTTATCAAGCTGAGAAGATTGTTTTCTCTTTGGATCTTGATTATAATAGGATTGATGTATATCCAAATGATTGTATCATCTATCATAAAGCTAATAAAGACCTTTAGGAGTGTTCGACATGTGGAGTTTCTTAGTGGAAAAACACACAAACTCTTCAACATGGAAGACAATGAAAATAGAGGGATGCAGAAGAAGATTCTAACAAAGGTGTTTCGTCATTTTTCCATTGGTTCCTAGATTGCAATGATTATATATGAACAAAGACATTGCAAAGAACATGAGGTAGCACAAGGAAGATTAAGTAGATGATGGTAAATTAAGACATCTTACTGATGCTTTAGCTTAGACGCATGTTGATAAAATTTACCCTCGTTTTGCCAATGATTGTAGAGATGTCAAACTGAGCCTATCTAACAATATATTCAATCCATTTGGGATTATGAGTTCAGGCTAGTCTATGTGGCTAGTTTTATTAATGCCATATAATTTACTTCCATTACTTTGTATAAAATAGCTGTATATGATACTCTCATTATTGATACCTGATAAGCACGCATCGGGTAATGATATTGATGTCTATTTAGACTCGCTAATTTGAGTTGAAACAATTATGGTCAGAGGGTGTATTGACATATGATGCCTACCTTAAAGAGTCATTTAGATTACGTGCTATTTTAATATGAACGACTAATAATTTTTCAGCTTATGCTAATCGTCCGGTTGGTCTACGAAGGGCAAGTATGCTTGTCCTATATGTCTTTTGGAATTTGAAGCCCTTTAATTGCCACATAGCCAAAAAAGCTGTTATTGGTTTAATCAAAGGTGGTTGTCCTTGATTCATAAGTTTAGAAAATTAACTACTATGTTTGATGGCACAATTAAGACGAGAAAGAAGCCATGTCAGCTGACTGGAGTTAAGATCGTAAAGTTACTTTAGGATATCTAAAAGTAAGGTTTAGAAAAAAATTAGTATTCCAAGTACGACCTAATCGGAGTAAGAGATTCCTTAAAGAATAAAAATTCATTGACATGCAAGAGAATGGTCCGAAGAGTGCACGTTAAGAATGAAGCCAAAAAATTTCCTAGAGGATAAACTAAATTTAGTATTTTTTCAGCTACCTTATTGGCAAAAGCTTAAAATCTAGCATAACTTAGATGCCATGCATATTGAGAAAAATATTTGTGATAATATAGTGTCAACTCTCCTACAATGTGCCAACAAGTCAAAGGACGGCTTAAGGGCTCACCAAGACTTAAGCGCATTGAATATTCGGAATGATTTGCAAGCAAAAGACGTTAGTCTTAAAAAGAATTGAAGTTGCCTCCATCTCGTGTGACAATGTCGAATGAGCAAATGCAGAGATTTTGTGAAATTCTCAAAATGGTAAAAATCGTTAGATGGTTACTCGGCTAACATATCAAATAATGTCCAGGTGCAAGAGAAGAAACTTTTAGGTCTAAAGACTTATGATTACCACATCCTTTTTCATCAATTGCTCCCGGTTGCACTCCGTAACAATATAGAGAAAGTAGCATCAAAGATTATTATTGAGTAGTATAGATTCTTTAAAAAATAATGTTCAAAAGTTATAGATGTGGATGAATTTAAAAAACTTGAAACTGGGATCCATCTTACCTAACATCTTGCAAGAGACTCTAGAATCACAGGTCCTATTATTTATTGTTGGATGTATCTGATTGAAAGGTTAGGAGTTTCGTCACCTTCATTAATTATATATGCATTTCTTATATGTACTTCATTTCTTATATGTACTTCATAATAATTAATGCTTTTCATAATTTTAAGATATTTGGGTTCCATGAAACACAATGTTCACAATCGAGCTCGTCTGGAGGGTTCGATAGCTAAAGGATATGTGACGAACGAATACTTTGTATTTGCATCATGTTACACGCACAAGAAGAAAACCGCACATCAGGCACCAACTAAGGATAATAAGCATAAAAAATATCCAAGATCTCACTTAGATCCAATTCATGCATATGTATTGAAAAATCTTAGTATTTTCCAAGACTACCGAAGGAAACAAATGAAATTAATAATATAGATGATAGATGTTCATTTATTTTTAGTTTACCACTACAATCTTATATTATGTAGTAATAGACTACATCTAGAGAAGCTTAAGAATGAGATAACCGATAGGAATGCAGTGCATAATATTCAGAAAAAATATAAGAAAGAATTTCTTGATTGGTTCAGAAATGATGTAAGTGTTGTATAATTTAGTTCTAAACTTTCATAATATAATTTTAAGTTAAACTTGACCTATATATTCTCTGATATTTTTTGGCTTAGGTTGAAAAATTACTTCTTGATAACACTACATTATCAGAGAATATCAGAGAATGACCTCGCGTTAAACTGGGGCTTGTGTAACTCTAAACTTGACCTCATCTGTCAACACCGCATCGGTGGTCAGCTTACGCAGCGTCAGGTGGTGCTCGTCAGTGACTCTCCTTACCAAGCCATTCGGCCTATCAGCATAGAACACAGGCACCGGATTCAAGGAGGGAAATCGGGGAGGCGCCGTATAGCCTGTGCCCCCGGCGAGACCGATAGCCGCGCCCTTCGGAAGGGCTTCGTCAGAAAAGATCACTGCAAGAAAGGACAAAAGAGTCAGGATGGGATCCGCCCCAAGGGCAAATCCGCCAATCAAGCAAAGACGGGCGAATCCGCCTGTCAAAGGCGAGACCCGCTCAACTAAGAGCAGGATCCGCCCGCGAAAACGATATTCTCCTTTATCAGAGGAAAAGTCGAACTCGCCTATCAAGAAACGAGTTCGCCTTCACCTAGTAAATGTCAATTTCACCTATGGAGGCGGGAATCGCCCTCTATGAGTCAGTACAAAATCCGCCCAAAAAGGGGGACGATTTTGCCCTAAATCGGAGAAACTACCAAAAGACAACTGAATCCAGGGAGGACAAGCAATGCTCATTCTCCCCTACCCGACGCTTGTAACCGACACAAAGTCGTCAGACAAACCTATCGACTCACCCAAGGGTGTCTCAGGTATGCGGGCGGGCGCACCAGCAGAAAGGCGGTCGGAATAGCGCCCGGGACCTCCTCCTTTCGCGATACACTTCTTGGATTTCGGCGCCATTGAGGGGATTAAGCGGGAACTCTCTCTCTTTAGAAAAATTTCAGGATTCTGGAGCACGGTAACTCTCAGAAGAAAGGAACAGCCTATTTAAAAGCGGAATTGCCAACGTGGCCACGATCGCCCTCAAAAAGGGAAATACTGGCGGACGAGAGGATGACCACGATCGAAATCAACGGTCCAGATTGCCCCCGACATTTCGAAGTGCCACGTCGAGGCAGGAAACAGGTCAAGCAACAAACCAGGAACCCGAGACGAAATTGACGGTTATATCTGACGGTTGGTTTCGAAAACCACGGCCACGATTCGAACGAGGAGCACGAAGCTTGCGTCAGAACGCGACGTGACAAAACCACGCCGTCTTAGCTGGAAAGCACGAAGCCCACCAGCGGACGCGTGGCTCACCCACACCGAACCGAGTTTTCGCCCGAAAAGAAAGGTCTCGCCTGCGAAAATTCGACACAAATCCGTAAGTCAAGCAGAGTTTCACCTCCAAAACCTAACTTCGCCAGAACGACTCATTCGCCTTTAAAGGTAAAACTACGAACAAGGCCAATAGAATGACCTCGCGTGAACGGTTAAACCCACGCCCCAGACGGCTAAGGGTTAGAGTAGAAATCTTAGCATTAAGTCTAAGGAAAACTACTCGACAACTCATCATACTGAGGGGAATAGTATGACTAGCCCGATTCAAACGGTAATCGGTAAAGGCATATCAAACCCGTTAATAGCTGAGGGTTTGCTAAAAATCCTAAAAGAAACCAGATGTACTCGTCTCGCCAAAACTTCTTCGTTCAAAGTATTCCAGACCACACGCAAGCCGGTTTAGGTCTGAAAACTTTGAAGGGGGTCTTGTAGACGGTAAAAAAAATACCTCTGTGAGCTTGTAAGAAATTCATCCGAATGATCAACTCGCGTGTACGAGCCAGAATCAACCGGGAATAGCGGAATTTCGCCTTTACACAACTCGCCTACCCGAGTCCAAAATCGAATTTGCCCGCAAACCTCAAGGCTGTCGGTACAGCTGGGTATCCGCTACCCCACGTGCTGAGATGGGCTTCCCCACCTCTCTCGACCCGAAGGGAGAGGGCACGTTATCCGCTACCCCACGTGCTGAGATGGGCTTCCCCACCTCTCTCGACCCGAAGGGAGAGGGCACAGTACTCCAAGACCGTCAAGCGGCCGCTCATAGTACGAAGGACTGGGCAGGTGTCGAGTCGACCTGAGCATTCATAAATGTAACTCACCTCAGACTGTCTGAGTCAAGAGACGAATCCGCCAGCATTCAGCGAGCTGTCCAAACCCACTCGAGTGTCAGGGACACGCTTTCCCGCCTCTCTCGACCTGAAGAGAAAAGGCACGACACTCCAGGTCCGCCGAATAGCCCTTCCCCGCCTCTCTCGACCTGAAGAGAAAAGGCACGACACTCCAGGTCCGCCGAATAGCCGCCCACAGTACAAGTGAGCAGACAGATGTCAAAGCAGCCTACACTCTCATAAATGCGACTCACCTCAGTTGTCCAAGCAAAAGGGCAAGAGCCGCCGGCGTTCGGTGGTTGGTCAGATCCACGCAAGCATCCGACAGCCGTTGTCACGCATACGAGGAGGGGCTTTCCCACCCACGTAACGTGATGCGGAGCGCAGCTCTTCGAATGACCACTGGTGGTACGAATGAACAGCAGGATATCTCCGAACAATGTATGGTCACATCCCATAATTCAAGGAGTAGTCAAGCTGTCCTTCTTCCATTTAAAAGCCTCTTCCAGCAAACTTTGGGGGAGGTCGAAAAACTTGGAAAAAAGCAGTTGAGACCAAGCTGTTCGCATAATCCTTGCATTACAGCACCACTGCCTGGTTCTGACCTCTGATCGCCGGCGAACTAAGCAGACCCGAACTCCATCGACTCGAGCTTTTACTGTGTACTGAAGCTCTCCAGCAACCTCGATCGAACGGTCCAAGGGAAGCAGACTCGATACAAGCATCGAGCGAAGCATCCTATAGCCACCAAAAGTCCCCACACTAAACAAAGAGGGCATTCCCTCTGCTTCTGTTGTAAACATTTGATTATTAGTTTGTAATAAGCTTTCTTATCAATACAAACGAAACTCCCTGTTTTCGGGAAATCAAATTTACACCCTACAGAAGATGGCGACCACAGTGGGAGGAGCTGTTTCATCGAACGAAATGGCGGTGGCTCAATTTAATGAAGTTGCTGTTGGGACGACCATAGAGTCCCTGGAGATTGAGTTCGACCAGGCCAAGTACGAAGAGTACTAGTCTTCCTCATCCTCTGGTGGTGATACGTCCCGCAAACGCCACAGAGTCGTGCGCCGGAGCAGACCTCAAACAGTCAAAGCCTCCGCGCCTGAAGGTTCTACCCGAGTCTCGTCGGGGGAACCCGCTCCCTCGCAATCGACCAAGGCCAAGCCGGAGATCGAGCGCAAGGGACAAGGGTCTGCCAAATGGATCGCCAAGCGGTCCACGCAGACACCTGTCTCAGAGGAAACGCCGGTTCACTCCGACACAAACTGCACTGCCACAGCCCACGGTGATGCTCTCCTCGCCGGGAGAGTTAGCCAACAGCGACGGCAAACACTCGTCAGACAGGAGGTCCAAACCTCCATTTCTCACAATGGCCTGAATTATTGTATAGGCCCGAGAAACGCTAGACGAGAAGGCAAACTGCTCGACGTTGGGAAGCCCTCCAAGTCAGGAGCGCCGACCGAGGAAGGCAGAGCCGCCCGCTCAGGAGGACTTTGCTTCTCAGGTCATATCCCTGATGCGAATAACTCACCTCCAACGAGCGAGCCTACCCGAGTAGGCGAATCCTCGAAGGCTGGCGAACCTCGCCATGACCATTTGGCGGATAAACGTAAGGGCAAGGAAATAGGCGACACCTTGCAAACCCGCTCGTCCAAACGAAGGGTGGAGACCCGCCTACGCACTGGAGTTCGCCCGAATGCGAAGACTCGCCAGTCAAGGCGAGATCGCCTAACTCCAGCACCAAAACGTTCCACCAAACGTGCACCAGAGAGCACGTCCAAAAATCTCTCGTGCACTCACCCGAGCGACTCTTCTGAAGCTGGGGGTTGTCACCAACTGCCCACAGAAGACCTCAGGGAATACTTAACTCGCAAACGCACTATACAGGAGGCGAATCCTCAGTGCCACTGCGAGAGACTCATCCACACGGTCCTCGCTGACTGCCAATGCGTCGGAACGGCGAAACCTTCGGTGTTTGAGAGACTTTCTCAATAGCCCTCTCGACCAAGGCCCTCCCGTAGTAGGCGTCGTCACCAAAAAGGACGCGCTGCCGACGACCTAGAGCTCTCATCCGCCACAGTTAACATGACGGATAAGGGGAAGGCGGTACTCTCCGACTTGCCAGACTCGGACTCCGTCCTGAGACCTAACACTCGGTTCGCCCAACGCCGGCAGGACGGCATATTCCAGCGAACACGTAGTCGCAGGGGGGCAAGTATTGGGTTTGATTACTCCACCCTGGTACCTCCCTCCTGCGGCGAAGACGAGGGTCATTCGCACATCTCAGACCTCGCGTTCAAGTCAAGACGCGCTGGCGAGAGTACACATGACCGAACTCAACCACGAGCAGACAATGGCTCAAAAGCTGGAGGAACAGCAGGCGACCATCGACTCTCTAAGAGAGATGATGGAGCAACTGCTGAACAAGAAGAAGAAGAAGAAAAGGGCCCAGCGTCCCTTACCTCGGCAGACTAGGGACAAGGAGTGGGTACCTCCCCGACGCCCGGCGACTAAAACAGAAGACAATAGTAATCAACAATCCGATTACTCTTCCAAGACGTCGCTGGGGACGTCGCATACCGGTAGCATCCGCGACAAGAGATTCGACGAGTTTCAGGACCAGCTCAACGCGCTGAAGCTTCAGCAAAACATGAACAAGCTGGGGGTGGTACGTCCCTACCCTATCGAATGGGACACGGTCCCATACCCAGCGAAGTTCAAGCCAATCAGCTTGGTATAGTTTGATGGTAAGGGGTCGCCCTCGCAGCACATCTACTACTTCATGGCGCAGACCGGATTCCTTACGGGGAATGACGCCATTCTCACTCGACTATTCATAGGTACCCTTAAGGGGGTGGCCTTTGAATGGTTCCGCAAACTGGAGCCCGGCTCTATCAAGGCATGTGCCGACGTTGAAAAGCTCTTCCTCGCCCGCTTCTTCGACGACGACACGGAAGTGTCAATGGCCACTCTCCCTGCTGAGAAGCAGCGGAAGTCGGAGTCGGTCAATGACTTTGTGAAGAGATTTCGGAATCGATTAGTCCACTGTCGGGACCAAGTTTCCGAGTCGACGCTGATTGAGATGTGCCGCAACAACCTGTCGATCCACATCTTGTCCAAGATAGGGGCAGTAGAGACCCGGACTTGGAAGGAGCTTGTTCGCCAAGGCGAGCAAGTCGAAAACATGATCAAGAGGCTGGAGGCCGAGGAGCCGCAGTCCAAGAAGGGAGCAGCAGAGTCAGCTGTGCCAAAGAACCCTCCTCGGTCGAGGGAAAAAGAGATCATGGCAGTCGACTCCGCCCCGGCGCCGAAGGCTGCTCAAAAGCCGAAACCCAGGCAATTTGAACCACGCCCCCAGTGGCAATACGACTTCAAAGAAGACCAGGTGGTGGCAACCTTCGACACTCTACTCAAGAGTGGGCGAATTAAGTTGCCAGAAGCCGCAAAGCCTGAGGAGGTGGACAAAACTGGTGACCCAAGTTACTGTGCATATCACAGATTCCTTGGCCATCACACAACCAAGTGCTACGTCCTTAAGGACAAGCTCCAGGCCCTCTACGACACGGGGGTTTTGAAAAAGGAGAAAGTCCAAAAGCAAGTGACTGCGAACATGATCACTTTGAGCTTTGGGACAGATCTTCCGGAGGTTCAAGCTCCAGCGGGGGTAATTCCTATCCCCAAGGCGGTCTTGAAAATCACTAATGACGATCCTCACAACCAGCGGGGAAAGGGTTTGGTCCCACAGACTCTACCATCGGGGCAGGTGATGTGGGTCCATCCGGACCTCCTCATTGATGAGCAATGGACTGCACAGCCTTCCAAGGAGACTAAGGGAAAACACTGCAACGTTGTCTCCGCCATCCTGGATAGAGATAACACGACGATGACTGCTCTGACGGACTCTAAAGAGGACACCAACGTCTTTGCCACGAGAGCAGGGAAAGAATTCGCGAAAGAATATCTCGCGAGGGCGGAGAACCCGGCAGGACCCCCCGCGAGGCCAGCCGCAGCAACCCCTCCCAATCCAGACGGACCAAGCTCAAGCCGCCAGCCTTTCCGGTTCAACGTGCTCGCGCAACTGAAAAGCATCCCCACCCGAATTACCATGTACGACCTCCTCCGGTTATCCAGACCTACCCGGGAGGCCCTACAAGAGGCGTTGGCCGACTCAGAGGCGTTCTCGACCCATTTCTCGAAAGAAACAGAGGCCGAACAGGAATGTGCGACTTGCTGCCAAGTCTCCGAGAGACGGATCCCGTGCATCACTTTCACTCCTGAGGACATGCTCATCAAGAGCACATCCCATGACCGGCCGCTGTACTTCACAGGGTATGTCGGCTCATCGAAAGTGGATCGGATTCAGGTCGATCCGGGGTCTGCGCTGAGTATTGTGCCCCTGAAGTTAATCAAACACTTGGGGATACCGTCAAAGCGCCTAGCCTCGACCACGACTACCATCTTCGGCTTTAACGCCACGGGGACTCGGCCGCTCGACAAAATCCGCCTGAAATGTCGGATAGGCGACATGAAGACGGAGGTGACGTGCTACGTCATCGACGCCGAACCCTCCTACAACATACTCTTGGGACGTCCGTGGATTCATGGCAACCGAATCGTTCCGTCCACACTACACCAGTGCTTGAAGTACGTGGACGACTACGAGCGAGTAAAGACAGTGGTGGCCGACAAGCAGCCCTTTAAAGGCGTCGAGAACTACTTCGTGGATTCTCTGCTGTACCAGGACCCCAACGAGCCACCAGCAGAAGAACTGGAGAGTGGCAACGAGGCGGACAGCGAGCCTGAGTACGGCGACAGCTTAATTCTGAATGACTTCGAGTCAATTGTAATCGGTTACGAGAGTCACCATGTAACCAACGCTGTTCAGGCGGAAGAAATTATCATAAATGAGAAATCCGACTTTGCTTATTCGTCGTCTTGCTCCACATCTGAGGATGATGCACCCAATAACCCTACACCTGCCGGTGTGCTCGTCGTACGTCGCCAAGACGCAGCCGATCAGGTCATCGCAAGCTGTGTTCGTCGTGTCGGCCCGAAATAATTATCAAAAAGATATTATTTTCGGTCGGATTGATCATCCCCTGCGCATGCTATGAGACGAATCTGAGGACGAGGACCCGGTGCCCCAGTTTTTGCAATACAGTCAAGTTGCGAAGCGCATGATGAGTGACATGGGGTATGACCTCACTCGCTTGGAGGGTCTAAATTACAGCCGAGGGCGCAAGACGGTCATCCGACCCGCCTACGTACCCAAAGGGAAGCCCTCAAATTACTTCAACAGGACTAGGAGAGGCTTAGGCTACTCCTCCTCCTCGTCGGATTTGTGTTTTTACGTCAACGAGGATTCCGACTATGCATGTTCGGGGGATCAATCGTCAGCAACCTCAGCTTGGGACTCGGACGTCAGCGTGAGGGATCTGTTCGATAGCCCGCCGATATGCAGAGGACGGACAACTTCCACTCTATGATGAGACATGGGATCGCCATGTTAACGCCCAGTGGAACAGTCGCTTTGAACAACGCGAACCGCCAACCGAAGACGAAGTCCTCCAGGTGAACATGGGTACTGAGGCGAATCCCAAACCCATATTCATCAGCGGCAGTCTGCCCCCTCAGGAAAAGGAGGACCTCATCGCCCTCATACGGGAATACATTGACGTCTTCGCCTGGAATTATGAGGACATGCCTGGTCTGGATCCGCGGGTCGCCATGCATCGCCTCAACATCAGCCCTGACGCCAAATCCCAAACCCATATTCATCAGCGGCAGTCTGCCCCCTCAAGAAAAAGAGGATCTCATCGCCCTCATACGGGAATACATTGACGTCTTCGTCTGGAATTACGAGGACATGCCTGGTCTGGATCTGCGGGTCGCCACGCATCGCCTCAACACCAGCCCTGACGCCAAGCCAGTCAAACAACAGCAGAGGCGGTTTCGCCCCCAAATCATGGAGGCGATCGAAGCTGAAGTAAAGAAGCTGATCGAATCCGGTTTCATCAGAGAGGAGCAACACCCCGATTGGGTGGCGAATATTGTTCCGGTCTTGAAGAAGAACGGTAAGATCCGCATCTGCATCGACTTTAGGACCCTCAATGCCGCGTGCCCTAAAGACGAATTTTCTCTGCCCATCACGGATGTCATCATTGACAACACGTGCGGATTCGAGAGGATGTCCTTCATGGATGGTTTCTCGGGGTACAATCAAATCAAAATGCACCCCGAGGACGAGAAGCACACTTCGTTCAGAACTCCCATGGGGGTGTACTGCTACACCGTTATGCCTTTCGGACTCAAGAACGCTGGCGCAACCTACCAGCGCCCCATGAGCATGATCTTTCGAGATCACCTGCAAAAGACGGTCGAATGCTACGTTGACGAACTGGTCGTGAAGAGTCGCCGTAAGGAGGACCACCTCCAAAACTTGAAGGCGATGTTCGAACTCATGATGACTCATAAACTCAAGATGAATCCTACTAAGTCATTCTTAGGGATGTCTAGCGGTAAATTCCTCGGTTTCGTCATCACGACGAAAGGAATCCGGATTGATCCAGACAAGGTGCGAGCTATTCAAGAGCTTCAACCGCCCCGAAATCTTAAAGAGCTAAGAGGCCTTCAGGGACGATTGGCTTACATCCGAAGGTTCATCTCAAATCTTTCGGGCAAATGTCAACCCTTCTCTAAGCTGATGAAGAAAGGTACTTCCTTCGTGTGGGATGAGCCATGCCAAAAGGCTTTTGAGGAGATCAAAGCTTATCTCTCAAATCCGCCTGTCCTGGCGGCGCCAATCTCAGGGAGGCCATTCCTCATATATATACGGGCCATGGAACATTCTCTAGGCGCCCTCTTGGCACAAAACGACGATGCAGGCCACGAGCAAGGCATCTACTACCTGAGCGGAACCTTGCAGGGCGCCGAACAGCGGTACCCAATGGTCGAGAAGGAATGCCTAGCCTTGTTGTTCGCCATCCAAAAGATGCGGCACTACTTGGTTGGCCAAACGATCCATGTCATTTCCCGGATGAACCCCATTCGGGTCTTCATGACACAACCTACAGCGTTAAACTGGCGCCTGGCCAGGTGGGCACTTCTGCTCTCTCAATACGACATCCACTTCATGCCGCAGGAATCAGTCAAGGGATAGGCCATCTGCGATCTCATGGCTAGTCACCCGCTGGGGGCGAAGACTGACCTATTTGAAGATCTGCCAGATGAACCCCCCGAAGCTAATGTGACTTCATCACTAGAGGGGTGGCGGATGTTCTTCGATGGCGCGTCTCGTGCAGGCGCGAGCGGCTCTATCGCTGCAGGAGTGGGGGTGGTCCTCACCTCTCCGCATGGCCACGTGTTACCCCGGGCCTTTTCTTTGACAGAGCCGTGCACCAACAACGTGGCTGAGTACAATGCGCTGCTCATAGGGCTCGAGTTAGCCAAAGAGTTAGGGATCAAGCATCTGGAGGCTTACGGCGACTCCCAACTCATCGTTAAGCAAATGACTGGCGAGTATGAAGTCAGGAACGACGATCTCATCCCACTCCACAAAGCGGCTATCAGACTAGTAGAGTTATTCGAGAGTTTCCGCATTGAGCACGTGCTCCGTTCCAAGAACACACATGCGGATGCTCTCGCATCCTTGGCGGCTAACTTAGCCCAGCCTTTGGGAACGACCCAACGAGTCACAGTCGCCAGCCGAAAACTCTTCCGACTAAAAGACGTCCCAGAGGCAAACGCCACCCATCAAATACCAGATCAGCCTGATCAGGAAGACTGGTATTTTCCGATCATCGATTACGTCCTATACGGCATATTGCTCGAAGACTCGAAGGAAGGAGAGTCTATCCGACGGCGTGCCTCGCGGTTCTACTACGATTCAACCACTAAAACGCTGTATCGGAGGTCATACGACGGCTTGTTGCTTCGTTGTCTTTCAAAGGCAGAGGCGCAAGAGGCCCTACGCGAAGCCCATGACGGCGCGTGCGGGGCTCATCAGCCTGGACCCAAACTTTGGGATCGCTTGCGGAGAATAGGCTACTTTTGGCCTGGGATGGTTACTGACGCAGTCGCTTATGCGAAGCGATGCTACGAATGCTAGATCTACGCCAACTACATGCACCAGCCTCCTGAGGATCTGCATCCGACGAGGGCGTCTTGGCCCTTCGAAGCATGGGGAATGGACATAGTCGGGCCAATATCTCCACCATCGGCGAAAGGCCATCGCTTCATCCCGAAGTCGTCCCCCTAAGAGAGGTCAAGACTAATGACGTGATCAAATTCATCAAGCACCATGTCATATACCGATACGGCGTACCCCGGCGTATTATTCATGATAATGGCACGCAATTCGTTAGCCATGCATTCACCAGGTTCTGTGACAAATTACGAATACAGAACCTCTCTTCCACGGCCTACAACCCTTCAGCGAATGGTTTGGCCGAGGCCTTCAACAAAACAATTATCAAGATCTTGACCAAGCTGACTTCCACTAGCAAACGCGATTGGAACGAAAATCTAGGCGAGAGCCTGTGGGCATATCGCACGACGGTTCGCACACCGACTAGCACCACGCCCTACTCATTGGTATATGGCTGTGAAGCCGTATTGCCATTAGAAATTCAAATTCCATCCCTCCACGTCGCCTTAGCAACAGGGATGACGGCCGAGGAAAATCACCAACTGCGACTCGCAGAACTCGAAGCGTTGGACGACAAATGGCTGGAAGCTCAACAGCACATTGAGTTTTATCAAGCTCGAATGGCCAAGAATTTCGACAAAAAAGTCAGACGCCGAACCTTCAAGGAAGGAGAACTGGTACTGTCCGTTCGCCGACCGATGATCCTCACTTCCAAGAAGAAGGGGAAATTTCAATCCAAATGGGAAGGACCGTTCGTAGTAGAGACAGTCTACTCGAACGGCGCCTATCGCCTCGTCAAGCCGAATGGCGATAAGATCATGATGCCTATCAATGGCAAGTATCTGAAGAAGTACTACCCTTAGTTCTTCTTCATTAACTCCCACGAGTGCATGAGTTTAAACTGGCCCTCAAGCCCTCCAACTGGTATAAGAGGTAAAACTGTTCCTGCCCTTCCGATTCTTGAGCCAGGGTACTAGTACAAGCAAACTGCTCAGTACAGGCGAATCGCTCAGAACAGGCGAATCGCTCAGATCAGGCGAATCGCTCAGATCAAGCGAATCAATCATATCAAGCAAGCCTATCAGTCTAGGCGAAATCTACTTCTGCTCTGGCGAAAGCCTCTTGTGGGATTCAATTCGCCTGTCTCCTCTAATGAGAAGGCGGATCCACTAGAGTCGTTCATATCACGACATATACATTCAATTCGCCTATCTTCTCTAATGGGATGGCGGATCCATTAAAGTCGTTCCAATCACGACATTCTCTGTCACGTTAACATTAAACCTCTGACAAAATCACCTTGCCAATCCTCTTCTAAAGGATTGTGGGTCCTCAAAGTCGTTCCAATCACGACAACCCCTGTCACGTTAACATTAAACCTCTGACAAAATCAACTTACCAATCCTCTTCTAAAGGATGGTGGGTCCTCAAAGTCGTTCCAATCACGATAGCTCCTATCACGTTAACATTAAACCTCTGGCAAAATCCACTTACCAATCCTCTTCCGAAGAATGGTAGGTCACCACAGTTGCTCCAATCGCGACAAGACCCCATCAGGTTAATGATCACCTCTGATGATTGGCGCCGTTATTCCTACGAATAGCACAGCCTAAGTAACAGCCTACCACGCGACGTGCTATTACTTCTGTCAATAGTCACACTCCTACGTCCCTGAACTATTTGACCTATTCCAGATATTCTAACATTCCCTTAGGATAACTGATGGGTAGCAGTCTACCACGCGATGGCTCCTACAACAATCAATTGTCACGTTCCCAAACGACGACAATTGTCCAAGGCGGTTCGGCAAACAACCTGTCTGTCGGTTCCCCAGGCAACAACTCGTCGAATGGCGAATCACAGTTAGGCTCTTCAGTTGGCTGCATGAGCGAACGATTGTCCTTCGCTGCAAGCCAAGTGTAGCTCTCTCGATCCCATTTGAGCTACAACGCGAGGATCGGAGTTAACCCGATCCCACGCTGTGAGCAACCGAAGGCAGAATAAGAGCCTAAAATGACTAAGTCCAAAACGAGATAGTCAGAGGCTCGCCAAAATTCAACTCAAATGCCAAACAGCGCAGATAAAAAAAAAAGAAAGATGTGCATGCAAAGCAAGGATAAGCAAAGCAAAAGAGCTACAACGGGCCAAAATTTACATAAGTTTTTAGTTTAGTCATGATGCGCACGACATCAGCTAAGTTATAAACACAACAAAAAAAAAGAGAGCAGAGAGGAATGCGCTAGCTCAGAGCGAGCTTTCAATAGGCTGAACGGCAGCAACCTCGCTGCCTTGACCGTCGCCAGGCCGCGGCACGCTGGCGCCTTCGCCGCCTCTGCCTGCTTCTGCCGCATCTTGGCAAGAGCGGCTTCGCTTCCTCTTCCTCCTGGGCGGAGGAGCTTGAATTGCGAACGATCCACCTCCTCAGAGCTCGGCAAATGCCCTTTGTTCTCCCCTGACTCAAGCATCCAGCAGCATTGCCTCACCGCGGAGGAAAACCCGCGGGACGGTTTCTTTTTGAAAGGAACGAGCGGCGTCCAGATAAGCATCCATCCGGTGCCGCAACCACCTTGCCCTGCTGTGCACAGGCGCTCGAGCTCGGCCTCCTTCGCCTGCAATACGTCGTCGCCCGCTCTGAGCGTCAGCACTTGGCCGCAGCGAGAGATAAGGCGGTGGCACGTCGGAAGGGTCGTCGTACGCCAGCTTTCGCAGCGTACATCAAAACCCCTCCACGTGGCTCGAGCTCCCGCTTACACTGCCGTGCAAGCAAGACGCCACCCTCGCGGCGGACCGCCTTCAGACCCGACTCCACAAGGGGGAGCGCATCATAGTATCTCCCGTCTCCCACACCGACCGAGATGCCGATGCCGTGCACCAAGCCCTCCAACTTCTGGAGAGCTTTGAAGGCAGGGTGAGCTGTGGGGTCTGGGGCAGAAGACCCCTGCACCGAATTCGCGGGGGAAGCAGGCGGAGCACCGACATCGACGACGGTGGCGGAAGACCCGACGCCCTCAGAAACGCTGTGGTCGGAGTCGGAAGCCATGAGTCAGGGAGAAGTCCTGCAGCAGTTCTCTTCCTTTGGCGAATTATCTCGAAAGAAAGAGGACTGTACCGAAAAGACGGCAAGTACATTCTATGTATATAGCAGAAGATTCGATGGTCGTGATCTTTCCCTCAAACGATCGAGCGGTCCAGGTGTCATGCGACGCTTCGAGCTCAGCGATAATAATGAGCGACCACTTTTCTCGGGACCCCAAACCGACCGATCGGATTGGGCGCGAGAGGCGAAGCGTCCTGTCGCCTCACCATTAATGAGCGTTAATGCGCCCGTAGGACCTTAGCTGGCAAACACTTAGGCCCGCAGACAGACGCGTGGCAGAAGTTTCGCACACGGTTGGATCTCCGACTGTGGGACGAATTCGACACCTCTAAGGTTTCACCGGTCGTGTGAACTCGCCATCACAAGAGTTTCACCGGTAGCCTGAGTTCGCCAACAGTCGAAGTTAGCCTTCCAACGAACTTGCCGTCAAGATAGCTTCACTTTCAGTAGACGCTCACTAGCGTTCCCGAAGGAGGTTTGCAGTACTAATCCGCGATCACTCGAACCTGCCTGCTGTATAAACTCACAACTGTTTGAGGAATTTCGCCTGCAATGTTAAGTCGCCGTCGGCTATGCAAACAAAACACCGAACGACGACATACCGAAAAGAGGCATGCGTAACAAGGATGCACAAACTTCCTTAGATGCTTCTAGACAGTACATTTGAACAAAGTTATGATTTTTTGCAACTACGAAAGTCATAATATTACGTTCAAAAAAGCAAAACATGCACCCAGTTTTTTTTAAGACAATACATTTGAACAAAGTTATGACTCCATAAGCAAACAAGTCATAAGCAAAATGTCTTAACACAATCATAAGGCCGAGATCTCAGTCGAACACGCTAAAAGTGGAGAGCTCTTCTTTGGCCGCCGTCACCTTTCTCGTGTGGTCTTCCCGAGCTTTGTCTTCGGCAGCCTTCCGAACCCGGGCTTCAGAGCTTGACCTGGCGACAGCGTCAGCCTGGCGCAAGGCTAGCAGGCGTCAAGTTTCCGCCTCAGCGTTCTTACTGACCTTTGCAACGTCGGACTGGAGCCCCTTCAAGTTCGCCTCCGCCTGTCCCAATTCGGCCCTCAGGCGAGCTATAGTGCGATTGAGTTCGATAATTTGCTCCTCCAGCGAATGTTGTTGACCCGCCCAGAAATTGGCGATCGACTCCAAATCCGTTATTTCTTTGGAACGGACCTCCTATTCCCAAGCTTCCTGACGCCTGACCTGAACCAGGCAAGACTCCATGTCGGCTTCCGGACCTTCCCGTAGCAATGTCTCTAACCTTATCATGCATGACTCCAAGAGACGCAACTCCTGCATGCAACGGGTAGCGAGCCGGTTTTCGCCTGATCGCCGAAAGTCGACCACGCGATCCAGTAGGGATTGTTTGAAGCCGTCAAAGCTGCCCAGGCCAAGGTTGACGAGGGAAATCACCTGTCTCACAGCACCCTCAAACTCTTCGACGCGAGCCTGCCAGGGCAAGGATTCGGAGGAAGCAGGCTCCTGACCCGGAGCGAGCGCCGTAATGGGTAGAACCTCGAGACAGGGTTCGGCTCCCGGCTGGGGAGCAGAGCCTGAGGCGGCTGATAAACACGTAAAATATGCATTATCTTAGTATGTTTTAAGCATGATTTACTAGTGTTTAATGCATATTTCGTGTTTAGATCGAGGATACTGCTGTGGTTTGTGTTCTTATATGTAGGTATTGGCTCAAGATTGAAAGATTTGATGATCGTTGGAAGTTTTACAAGAGTTTGAAGCAACAACAAGATTTCGAAGACATGGATCGTGAAGAAAATAGATGCACGAATATGAAGAACTGGAATTTCGACCATGATGCAGTTCGAATCAAGAAAAACTCAAAAGATTAAAGTTGTAGATCTCTTCAACAGGATTCCAATGCAACTTGAATCACCTCATTCCGAGGTCAGACGCAAAAGTTATAGCCAAATCAAATCCCCAATAATCAAGGTCGGTCCCACACTGACTCGTTGTAGCTATCAAGGTCGGTCCCACAAGGACTAGGGTTAATTACCAAATCTCACGTTATTCGACTAGCTAAATCAATGAGTAAATTAGAAGAGATTTAATAAAAGAAATAAAATAAACAACTAATCGGATGGAATTCAATATAATGAAGGACTAGGATTAGGTTATCACCACAACTTAGGTGTTCAATGATGGATTATTTCAATTCTTGGTGTTGGTTTAATTTAAAAAGGGTGAATTAGCCTAAATTAATCTAAAGCCTCTTTTAAGGTCTAAAGATCGTGCTTAATCAATCTCAATTAACCTACTTTCGTGGAATCAAGATTAAATTAAACCCATTAAGCTTTATGCTAATCCAAATCAAATCCCCAAGGAATCTAGCCTACTTTCGTGGTTCGAGCTCCCTGCTTAATTTCTAGAGATCCGGTATTAATCTTCACCTTTCAGTCCTTCAATTAATTACCTATGATTGCTAATACGGTGATCAAGCGAATCAACAAAATTAAAACACTAGAAATCAAGTTCAAAGATTTAAACTTTCACCAAGAACCTATATCAATTCATCATCAATCACCAAAAAGTTGGGTTCTTTCCCAACCCTAGACAAGAAATCTACTCACACATGATTGGAATAAGAGAAGACATCAAATAATTATGCAAATCAATCATAAGAAGAAATAAATCAAAGAGAGGAAAGAATTAACCCGTCTTTCAATTGAAATCTTCAAAATAAGAAATTGCAATCCAATCTTCTACCAGAGATTAATGTCTTCCTTCAATACTTGAACCCTAGAATAGTTGCTAGTTGATGGCTAAAAGAACATAACAAAAGATATCCAAAACCCTAAGTCAAAACATCTATTTATATGTCCCCAAAAATCTAGAAAATAACTAATTCCCGCGCCACCGGTGTGGTCTGCACCACACCAGGGTGTGGTAGGGGCTGTTTTGCTGATTTTGTGCTTGTTTCTTCAGTTTTCGGTATTTTGGCTATAACTTTTGCGTCCGACCTCGGAATGAGGTGATTCAAGTTGCATTGGAATCCTGTTGAAGAGATCTACAACTTTCATCTTTTGAGTTTTTCTTGATTCAAACTGCATCATGGTCGAAATTCCAGTTCTTCATACTCGTGCATCCATTTTCTTCACGAACCATGCCTTCAAAATCTTGTTGTTGCTTCAAACTCTTGTAAAACTTCCAACGATCATCAAATCTTTCAATCTTGAGCCAATACCTACATATAAGAACACAAACCACAGCAGTATCCTCGATCTAAACACGAAATATGCATTAAACACTCGTAAATCATGCTTAAAACACACTAAGATAATGCATATTTTACGTGTTTATCAACTCCCCCAAGCTTAGACTTTTGCTTGTCCTCAAACAAATAGACAATAAAGAAAATAGGAGGAGTGGAAGCCAAATAGAGTAGGGATCACCCCCTCATCAATCCTTTAACCAATATCAAACATATCACAAAACAAATACTTTTCATCGGGACTTAACAAATTAATTTCCAAAACTCTCAACAAAATCACATTTCAAAATTTATTTACGATCACAAGCGTCACAAGTCAAGGATAGCCATCCTATCCAATTCTCAAGTCAAAGTAGGAAAAAGAAATTCATGTAACTAGCTTCAATCCCAAAGTACTAAAATTGAGACCTTCAGGTAGTTAAATTGGTAGACCTCACTTTAGGATAAGTGGACTCTCAATCTCTCATGTATTTAAGGATGGGATTGTATCGCTCAAAATTCTTCCGAATGGATGTATTCAATCCATAAGCTTGCATTTCATCTCAATTCTCCACCACTTTTAAAACTAAGGTATGCAACAAAATCATGAGGTCTTTTATTTGGTTGTAATAGGGCTAGGGTCAAAAGGGTAGGATAGATATTTGGAATTGGTTGAAAGCCTATCACTAGTGGAGCTATGATTGTAAAAGATTAGATCTCAAAGTAAGATCAATGAAATCCACACAAACTCCATCATATATCAAAGAACTACTTCCAACTACTCCTTTTAGTATGCCATAATGAATTCTTTCGACACCTGCAATTACATACACCATAAAGATGACACTTTATTCTTTTTTTTTTTCGAATTAGTTTTTTTTTCTTCCTTTTTTTTCTTTTTTTTTTGAAAGAATTATGAAAAGGGAAGCAAACGCCTACTTTCACACCCCCAAGCTTACACCACATTACTCACATAACCCATTGTATCATAAAATGTGCTCCACTAGCTTAGGCAATGGGTAAGGAATAAAATCGGATTTTGAAGGTTACATATGTGGGTTTAATCAACAAAAATTAGGCTCATAGGATCAAGGGGGCTAATCAAAGGAAACAATAGTGCGTGGTAGGCTATTTGGCTAATGTGGACTATAAACAAAAATGTGCCTCAATCACCTTTTATGCATACAAAAGTTATATGTGGACTTGAAGAGATTCAATGCAAGTTCTAGTATCCTACACCATTGGAGAATATCACACAAGAAAAGAAAATAATTATTGGATATGTAATGCATCCAATTTAGGCTCAAAGTCTTACCGGTTTTATTTGTCTACCAAATTTAATTTCCCTCTTGTCTCAATAGAGTAATGGTCATGATGCTAGCCACATAAACGCTAAAACCTATAAGACAAGAGAACATTCAAGTTTGGTTCTCCCATATTGTTAACTTGTAATCAAAAGCCTTTGAGAATCAGTTGAAAGATGGTTTAAGAAGTTGTCAAGTCCCAATTAATGAGCATCTATCTAGTTCAATGATCGATAAAGGTTAATGATTCATGTCATCATCAGGAGATCATTTCCCTATTTTGTTTTTTTTTGTTTAATGAAGAAATAAAGCAAAAGAAAAACTAAAAAAAATAAAAATAGACAATTATAGACAGGCAACCAATGAATGAACAACCCACACCCCCAAGCTTAAGATCTACATTGTCCTCAATGTAATAAGATAGAAATTAGTGCATGGGTGCAGGAAACATACCAACTCACTAGTCAGAAGGAGGCGGAGTGGTGGCATCCTGGCGGCGCTGCCACTCATGAAAAGACTGCATCATATGGTGGATAGAATCCAGGAGTTGTCCCTGACGTTGTTGCTCTTGCTCGATGGCACCTACACGGTTAGTAAGAGAGGCAATAGAAATATGGATAGCTGATAATTCAGCTGACCAATCAGGGTGATGAAAAGAGTTAGTTCCCCTTGTAGGCGCAACCTGAATAGGGATCGGGGGTACCGTGTCAGCATCCTCAGCTGGTACAACCTCGTGACCATCACAATTCATAAAATCAGATGTGAGGTAGCACCAATTGGTGCGATCATGGATGGTTGTGCGAACAGGATCAGGTAGTGGGAAGAGATAATTGTCCTGGAAACATAACCATAACCTATTTTCCTTATTGCTAATCAATTTCATATGAACACAAGCATCGAGGTCAAATGAGGTGCTAGGATTTAAAGGATGAAGTCCTTTAACAAGCTCTCCTAAACCCATCCCATAAGCTAAAGTGGTAATCAAGCCACCAAAAACAATTTTTCCGCTCGTTGCTCTCGCTGCACGACACATATGATGAATCATAAAAGCTCCTGTGTCAACCTTATGGCCTTCAACCATGGCACATAAAAAGTAAAGTTCTCTCTCACACATGATTCCATCACTCACGCCTCGACCGAAAATGGTAAAAGCCATGAACCTCTGTAAATATCTAAAGCATGGGTTATAAACAGCAGAGGCTCGTGACAAGGGCACATAAAAAGTAAAGTTCTCTCTGACACATGATTCCATCACTCTCGCCTCGCCCGAAAATGGTAAAAGCCATGAACCTCTGTAAATATCTAAAACATGGGTTATAAACAGCAGAGGCTCGTGACAAGGAGGGGTCATAAGGTCTTTGAGTTGTAGAGCGTGCGATTGAAGTCCAAAATGGGGTCAAGTTAAAGTTTTTAGGAACAATTCTAGCCCCACCCTCCGGAAAACCAAATATCTGATTTAATTGTGCTAATGTAAGTGTGTGAGACTGGTTAAATAGCCTAAAAGTGATTTTCCCTTCCTTTACACCCTCACCATTAAATAAAACAGCATCAAGAGAACCCAAAAATTCAAGAGTAATACGCTCGAACGTGGGATGTTTAGCCTTTACAAATTTAACCAACCAACCCATCCCAGGAGGTATGAAACATCTTCCCACAGCCCTAATTCACGCAAACAATTTTCATCCAAATAACGGGTACTCAGAATTCCCCGCTTAACCAATGTATTATATCTAGATTGTTGCTGTGCATTGACAAATTCTATACCATGAGGATTTTGGGGAGGAGGAGAGTTACCTTTGCGTCGTCGCGCTGTAGAAATTGAAGCTTCCTGACTAGGCCGTCCGCGCTTAGGTCCCATGTAGCTTTCCGAACGGGAATTGACAGCAGGTTGAAGGCGGTCGTTGGCTGTTGTTGCGTTGTCGATGAGGAGGTGGCTGTGGTGATTTGGAGGTCTGATCGGATGTTGATCGGCGAGGTGAGGTTGGCGGTGTGGATTCCGGCGATAAGAGGGGAGAGACGAGCGGCGGAACTGTGCTGTGGTGGTGGTACGGTGTTGAATCTGGTCAAATAGTGAAGATGGCGGCGGATCGTCGTGGTGAGCGGCGGAGATGGCCGGCGATGGTGGTGCTGACAAAGCTCGGAGTCGGGGAGATGAAAGGGGAGCGGCGGTTCGCTGGTGATTGCTGAGGAGGTGGATGAGGACGGTGCTGACGAAGCTCGTAGATGGCCGGCGATGGTGGTGCTGACGAAGCTCAGAGTCGGTGGTTGCTGCGGTGATGATTTGGTCGGAGATGGTGAAGGATGAGGGCGGGTCGCTGGTGGTCGAAGAGGGAGGCAGGGCGGCGGTTCGAAGATGACGGCATAGTCGAAGTCGGGGAGATGAAGAAACGGTTTCAGATCTGGGTCTGAGGTTAAAGGAAGGCGACGGTCGGATGGCTTGGTCGGTTGAAGAGGGGAGGAGGGGCGGCTCTTCGCTGGTTGTGAGGGAGGAGGGGCGTTGATTTGGGTTAGGGCAAAGAAGAGGAAACAGGGGTGTGGTTGCTGGGTTGAAGAGGGGG
>NC_033800.1:97218027-97271065 GCF_001876935.1 Asparagus officinalis
AAATGAGTATACTGGATCCTATCTAGATATCCATCACTTCCCTAAATGAAATCTAATAACCCAATATTTTAGGCTGTATAACACTTGTAAAACAAGCTTAACCATCATATCAAAGTATGTTAGATTATCAAATCGAAAATGATAATA
This sequence comes from Asparagus officinalis, assembly GCF_001876935.1. Classification (NCBI taxonomy): domain Eukaryota; kingdom Viridiplantae; phylum Streptophyta; class Magnoliopsida; order Asparagales; family Asparagaceae; genus Asparagus; species Asparagus officinalis. Next base: position 97,218,175 of record NC_033800.1, read on the forward strand.
TCATCAAGTCTAAGGGACCATGTAACAATTTGGATTCTCTCTCTCGTAGGTGACTCGTCCTAGAGAATCCAAATAAGGTCTTGCGCTACACATTTCAAATATGCGCTTATGACATACACCCGGGGAATCTTCATTTCCGATAGCTGAGATCAACCATCACATCTAATATGTCGTTGTCATGCATAATAACCTGTCATAACTAAGCTATCCTTTACTAGTTATAGGTCAAGCACCAATTTAAGAAATCTCTTAATTAGATCATATCTCCAAGCAAGTGACCATCACATTGCATGATCTAACAAAATAATCTCTAAGGATAATATAACAATTATATAAAAAGATACCCAAACAACATGTGCGATAATAAACTCAATTAATAATCAATAAAAAAATGTATTGGATGTTTAAGGGCATATAACACTACTCTAGCACATAGTCCACTACATATAGTTTGTCACACAATTATAACAGTACTTTGTTAATATGGCCACGTTGAATTCAAGTATTGTTCCAATCTATCTCATGCTTAGGATCTCAATAAACATCACATTACATTTACAAAAAAATTTCTCCTCCATTTTTTGTTTATTTTATAATTTCATAGTTTTCTGATATTTTCTTCTTTTTTGAATTTTTGTTCTGATTTAAAAAATAAAAATGTTGGCTTGGTGCTTTTTCTCGTTTAATCCCAAAAAGCCTGAGCAGCATTGTAGTGACCAATTTTCCTTAATTTAAAATTATAATAAGTTGATAGTGTGCAAATATTTATAGTTAAGGAGTCTTTTTTGCATTTTTCTCCAGCCGATGCACATGAGTTTGCTAGCATCTTTAGGTTAATCAACAGTTGATATGCTCAAATCTTACTAGAGGGCAATGGAGGCCAAAGACGCATTTACTCTCTCTATGTGTGGAAGGATATAGAAAAGTATATTGTTCAAAACATTTCACTAAAATTAATTGGTAATAAATGAGAATTAGAGATTTGGAAATTTTATAGAGAATCATAACAAAACTATCGAACTAGGGCCTCGTCCCTGACCATCTGCAGCCGCTAGTCAATCCCTACAACCATACAAGACATCCACATAAGAGAATGAGTCGCAGTTGCGACCTCTAACCTAAAACAGAGCAGAAAAAAAAAAAAAAAAAAGAAAGAGAGAGACAAAAAGAGAGAGAGAGAAAGAGTTTCAAAAAAGAAAAAAAGAGAGAGAGAAAGAGTTTCCGATGAGGTCCTTGCTGCGGGACACTAATAATTGCCTACGGGCATTTGTTGCTGACCTGCAGCATGCAAGGAGAGGGGCCCATGGTGCGACCTTAGAGCAGACTTAGGTGGCGTTTGGTTGTTTGCAACTGGAGTTGCAATGCAAGTATCACTTGCACGCAACTGAGACGTTGCAACTCTTCTTACATGCAACTACAGTTGCAATTGTTTGGTTTAAAATTTAAATTTTGCAACTTATAGTTGCAGCTGTTTGATTATGCTTATAACTTATAATTTGCAACTTATATTGTGTGTTAAATACTCTAAGCTCAATATTATATACACACATAATTCATTGGTTTATCCGTTTTCATGTTTTATTCACAAATAAATTTTTACAAGCAAAATAAATATTTGTATACATACTGTTGATACTCGATATCAAACAGCCAATTAATCCAGAAGAGGATTGTTGTGGAGTGGTGAAGGATGATAGAGGGCCCGTTCACTTCTCCAGCTTTATGCCTAGTTCTTGAATGAGGGCGGGGACCGGTTCCCTGTGGTTCCTCCGATGATCAAGTCAGTTGATAAATATAAGCTTGAGTGGGGTTTAGAAATATGTGTTATTATTCTATGTGCATTAGAGATTATCATCTCTCAGATTGGATGGACTAGAAGAGTTAGATTGTTATTTGTTTCTTGCATTTTTAGCTTCTTTTTTACTTAATTTTCTTTCATGGGTTGTCCCCCTCCGCTCTAATAGTGAATAGCATCAATATATAGTGGGGGTGTCCGTGGTAGATTGGTCATTTCGGCCATGTAGAATGGCGGTAGCAAAGTGTGAGCTGGAAGATGAGTCATCCATCTCTTTATTAGTGTTGGCTAGCGACTTTTTAAAAAATATATTATTTTTAAAAAATATATTATTTTTAAAAAATATATTATTTTTAAAAAATATATTATTTTTAAAAATATGTTATTTTTAAAAATAATATATTATTTTAAAGATAATATATTACTTTAAAAACTAACATATTATTTTGAAGAAATTATTATAATAATAATTATTTTAAAAGATTAATGTTGTTTTTTTTAAAAAAACGTTTTTGAAGAAATTATTATAATAAGAATTATTTAAAAAATTATTTTAAACATTTAATGAATTTATTTTTTAAAATATTAAATAATGATTTTGATTTTAATAAATTTAGGTCAGTTGCAACTAAGTTGTGTTAGCCCTTATGTTTTGATGATGTTTTACAACCACCATTATCGGTACTAATAGTTTATTGAGTGAGAATGTAGTAAATTCATTTATCAAGCTCGTTAGTGCCATTAACGGAGGATGGATGGAATATATGCTACAACGATGATATCCAAAGGAGGAGGAGGCCAAGAGATGAAGCAACGTTATTTTAAGAACGTCAAATTCGAATACAAGCTTCATCCGATTCAAGCTATATCAAAGCTCAAGTATTGTTCTTTATATATGAGGATATTAGCTTTCTTTTGTTTCTCTCTCTAGTGCTAGAATGTAGGCAAAGAGTTACTGATTTTACTTGAAGCTATTGGGAATCACACACACGATTTCATACTTAGGTTTTTAAGCGTTTTTCACAAAATACTATTTTTCATAAGTATGAGAACCTATCTGCAAAATTCCTTTTCTAAACAGTTTGTTTTTAGTATTAAAAACATTTTACAAAGTTTCAGATTTTTCAGAGGTCAAATAAATATTTTGCAAATATTTAAAGTTGGTTAAAAACTGTTTTTCTGCACGGTCGACCGGTCCGGTCGACCGCTCCCATGACCATTCCTCAGAATTTTCTAGAGAGGTCGTCGGTCGACCGGTACGGTCGACCGAAATCTCGACTTTCAAATCGGTCGACCGCGCCGGTCGACCGACGGTGGCTCTGCTCGTTTTCTAAGATTTCTTAAGTGTTTGCGGTCGACCGAATTTTCGGTCGGTCGACTGAAGTGTTTTTTGGTCGACCGAAAATTCCTTCCGGTCAACCGATTTCCTCTTTTGTCAGCTGCGACTTTTTTAAACGGTCGTTTGCCTGTAACCTGGATTACTGTGCTTACACTTAATAGTGTTTGGCACAATCTGAGGTCAGGTGCTGATAAAGGAGATTACTTACTAATTTGAGAAGATTGTTTCTTTGTTTTTTATTGACTTCTTCTTTCAGTTGCCCCAACCTTTGCAAAAACCAGAGACGCTGCTTTCTGAGAAAAACTTTCAAAGTTCTGGTTTCTGTGTTTTCCTTCTGTTTTGTGTGTGATTCACTTCCCAGCTTCAGTAATCTTTCTCTTTGCCATAGGGGCTGTGTAAAGAGAGAGTCTTGCATCTTTTTTCTTCTGCTGTGTGAGTGAGATCTTGTGTAAGATCTACTGTGAGGGTGTGATCTGTTGAGATCAAACTGTGTAGTGAGAGAGATCGTGTGGGATCGCTGTGTAGACGAAGTTCCGGCTTCCAAACCGGGTGTGTAGTGGATTTCTCCTCGAGAGTGGGGAGCGGGGACGTAGGCCAGAGGGCCGAACCTCGTTAACACATCGCGCGTCAAGGATAACGAACTCCTAACTCTATTTCTCTTACTTTAATTGCTTTACTGTTTTGTGGTTTGCTTGTGCTGAATTTTTATTGCATATTAGAGCCTCTTGACCCTAATCACCCCCCTCTAGGGTCCAACAATTAGTATCAGAGCTTGGTCTATATATCAGTTTTTGGTTTAATCACCTTAGACAAAAGATCTAATGGAGGCCTCTTTGAATATGCATATGTTGGAAGGACAATCCACCACTAGACCACCTCTCTTCACAGGGACCAATTTTGCTTATTGGAAGGCTAGGATGAGAATTTACCTTCGTTGCATTGATCTTGACATCCTAGAGCTCATAGAAAAGAAATATGTAGAGAAGTCCAAAGTTGAGAACATGTCCGATGATGAAAGGCACCTTGCCAATCTCAATGCTAAGGCCATGAACGCCTTAATCTGTGGTCTTTCCCCCAATGAATACAATAGGGTTTCCACGTGTGCAACCGCATACGAAATTTGACAAAAATTATGTGTCACACATGAAGGAACACCCCAAGTTAAGGAATCTAAGATTAGTGGACTCATGCATGATTATGAGCTATTTAAAATGCTTCCTAATGAATCCATTGATGCTATGTTTTCCCGTTTTACTAATATCATCAATGAATTACATGGTCTAGATAAGCAATTATCCATTCAAGAGATGAACTACAAGATACTTCGCTCATTGACTCCGGCATGGGAGCCCAAGGCTACGGCCATTGAGGAAGCTCATGACCTCACTACCTTAGCTCTTGATAGCCTCATCGGAAAGCTCAAAGTGCATGAGAAGAAGCTCAAGGGGAAGGAGAAGGAGGAAGTACCATCACGAGAAGTTGAGGAGCCGTCACCAAAGTTGAAGACCATAGCTCTCAAAGGAGCTAGTGACAACTCATCTTCATCGTCGGAGAGTGAAGTCGATTTTTCTAGAGAAGTGGCTCATCTCTCTAGAAGAATCTCTAGACTTATAAAAATGAACAAAAAATTTAACCCTCGATCTAACAACAAGTTTTCCTCTCGTGTAGGTAAATGTTTTGAGTGCAATGAACCGGGTCACATCGCTAAGGATTGCCCCAAGCTCAAAGAAAAGTACATGAAGTACAAGAAGAAGAAGGCTATGTATGCCGGATGGGAAGAATCCGAACCAAGTGACTCGGATAGTGATGAAGAAGGAGCCAAACTTGCTCTTCATGACCCAAATGTTTGTTTCATGGCAAATGAACATGAGGTAATATCCGAGGCCGAAAGTGAATCTTTCTATATGCAATGTGACATAGCTATGGCTTTAGAAGAGTTGAACTTTGAATTTAAAAGAATGTCTAAAGAATACTCTTCTTTCAAAAAATTGCATGCCTCTTGTGATATTAAGCTAGAACAACTAACAACCTCTCTTGCTCTAAAAGATGAATTGCTTGGAGATCTCGATTTTGAGAACAAGCAATTAACATCAAAGATTGAAAGACTAGAAATTGAGGGTTGTAGGACTAGACCCACTCATGCTTATGCCAACTACAATCACCATGGTAGAAATAGGTTTCTTGGTTCTAACATTCGTACATACAAAAGAAATTTTGTATGCACATATTGTATGAGACATGGACACATTTCTACTCATTGTAGAATTAAAGACAATGAAGATTTTTATGGTTTGATATGGGTACCCAAAGGTACCAAAACTACTAACCACCAAGGACCCAAGACATGGGTATCTAAAGCTACTACACCTTCATCTTCTTCTTTTGTAGGGAACGTCACAGCAACGACGTAAGGAGATGTGGTACCTTGATAGTGGTTGCTCACATCATATGACGGGCAACAAAGAGTTATTTGCAACCCTATCAAGGATTGAAGGAGGCAATGTCTCCTTCGGTGGTGGTGAGAAAGGTAAAATCATTGGTATCGGTTCTATTGGTAAGAAACCCTCACCCATTATTGAAGATGTTTATTTAGTAAATGGCTTGAATCATAATCTTCTTAGCATTAGCCAATTAAGTGATAAAGGTTTTGATATTTCTTTTAAATCGGATAAACGCATCATTAGTATGGATGGAAAAATTGTTTTTATTGCAAATCGTAAATCTAATGTTTACATTTCTGAGATGAATGAGTTAGTGAATCAAGATGTGAAGTGTCTTGCGGCAATTGATGAAAATCCTTGGATTTGGAACAAGAGACTTGAACATGCAAATATGGAGTTAATATCAAAATTGTCTAAGAAGAATCTTGTGAAAGGGCTACCTAGCTTGCACTTCATAAAAGATACAATTTGTGAGGATTGTGCCAAAGGTAAACAAACAAAGTCTTCTTTCAAATCCATCCATGAGGTATCGACTTCTAAACCCTTGCAATTACTTCATCTTGATTTATTTGGTCCTATGCGTGTTACCTCTCTTGGAGGCAAACACTATGTTTTTGTGATTATTGATGATTTTTCTCGTTTTACATGGACAATATTTCTTGCAAAGAAAAATGATTGTTTTGAAGAATTTGCTAATCATGTTAAAAGAATTGAAAATGAAAAGGATTTGAAAGTTGTTAAAATAAGAAGTGATCATGGTGGTGAATTTCAAAATGAATTTTTCTATGATTTTTGTGCTCATCATGGTATAACTCATATGTTTTCCGCTCCTAGAACACCACAACAAAATGGTGTTGTTGAACGGAAAAATCGTACCATACAAGAGATGGCACGCACTATGTTAAACTCATTTGATTTACCAAAATACTTTTGGGCGGAAGCCGTCAATACGGCTTGCCATGTTTTAAATCGTGTTTTGATTAGACCAAAGCTTAAGAAAACTCCTTATGAACTTTATTATGGAAAAACTCCCTTCATTGGTTATTTTCGTGTCTTTGGTTGCAAATGCTTTATCTTAAATACAAAAGATCACCATGATAAATTTGATTCCAAAATTAATGTTGGTATTTTCTTGGGTTATGCACCTCGAAGTAAGGCTTATAGGGTCTTCAATAAACGAAGCCTCGTTGTTGAAGAGTCTATAAACGTTACTTTTGATGAGACTAATGTTGGCTCTCAAGTTGTGTTGCCTAGGAAAGATGATGATGATGATATTGAGGGAGGATTGGACTTGTTGCAAATCAATGACACTCCCTCTATAGAAGTTCAAAAGGATGTAGATAGCACCAATGCTCAAGAACAAGTTGAACCACCTAAAGCTTGGAAATTCACATCAAACCATCCAAAGGAACAAATCATTGGGAGCCCTTCAAAAGGAGTTATAACTCGCTCAAAAGCCTTGAGTGAATGTGGTAATGTTGCATTTCTATCTCAACTAGAACCTAAAAAGGTTAATGATGCTTTAAATGATGAGTTTTGGGTTTTGGCTATGCATGAAGAATTAAACAATTTTCAAAGAAATGAAGTTTGGAAGTTAGTTCCTAGACCTAACAATGCTAGTGTTATTGGTACAAAATGGGTTTTTAGAAACAAACTTGATGAACATGGCATTGTAACTAGAAATAAAGCTCGTTTGGTTGCCCAAGGATACAATCAAGAGGAGGGCATAGACTATGATGAAACCTTTGCACCGGTTGCAAGGTTGGAATCTATTAGGATGTTTTTGGCATTTGCTAGCTTTAAAAATTTCAAACTTTTTCAAATGGATGTTAAAAGTGCCTTCTTAAATGGTTTTATAGAAGAGGAAGTGTATGTTGAGCAACCCCCCGGTTTTATAGATCATGCTTTTCCTAATCATGTTTACCGGGTACAAAAAGCTTTATATGGGTTGAAACAAGCTCCTAGGGCTTGGTATGCTCGCCTCTCTAGTTTTCTTATTGAAAATGGTTTTTCAAAAGGAACAATTGATAACACACTTTTTGTGAGAAAAAGGAAAAATGATTTCATTTTAGTTCAAATATATGTGGATGACATCATTTTCGGTGCTACTAATGAATCCTTGTGCAAGGAATTTTCTAAAGTAATGCAGGATCACTTTGAGATGAGTATGATGGGAGAGCTTACATTCTTTCTCGGGCTCCAAGTCAAGCAAACTAAGGATGGGATCTTCATTTCACAAAGCAAGTATGCGAAGGAATTGGTGAAGAAATTCAAGTTGGAGAATTCTAAGCATGCGCCTACTCCCATGAGTACTAGTGTTAAGCTTGATGCGGATGAGAGTGGTGAAGATGTGGACCAAAAACTATACCGAGGTATGATAGGTAGTCTTCTTTATCTCACCGCTAGTAGACCCGACATCATGTTTAGTGTATGTGCATGTGCACGTTTTCAAGCTTCTCCAAAAGCATCTCATTTAATTGCGGTTAAAAGGATCATTAAGTATGTTAATGGAACTTTTAACCTTGGCTTATTTTATCCAAGAAGCACCTCTTTTGATTTATATGGTTTTTGTGATGCCGACTTTGCCGGATGTAAGGTAGATCGCAAGAGTACTAGTGGAACATGCCAATTCTTAGGAAATTCCCTTGTTTCTTGGGCTTCCAAGAAACAAAATTGTGTTGCATTGTCCACTACGGAAGCGGAATACATTGCCGCCGGCTTATGTTGTGCTCAAGTTTTATGGATGAAACAAAGTTTAGTTGACTATGATTTGAATTTTCAAAATATTAAAATCTTTTGTGATAACACAAGTGCTATAAATATTTCCAAAAATTCGGTTTTGCATTCTAGAACTAAACATATTGATGTACGCCATCATTTCTTACGCGATCATGTAGAGCGACAAGATGTATCCCTAGTGTTTGTTGACACAAAATCTCAACTAGCGGATATATTTACTAAGCCTCTTGGAGAGGATGATTTTTGTCGCATAAGAAATGGTTTGGGCTTATGCACTATGTGAAAGTTCTACATTGCTTGCTTGTTTAGTTGCATCTTGCATTTTGCATTTCTTTCCCCATTTTTGATGGTGACAAAGGGGGAGAGAAATCTCCTCATTTGTTGCATATATTTAGGGGGAGCTCATAGATAGGGGGAGCACCTATCTATAAGCTATTTTATTTTTGCTCTTATATAATGGTTGGTTGTCATCATCAAAAAGGGGGAGATTGTTAGCCCTTATGTTTTGATGATGTTCTTACAACCACCATTATCGGTACTAATGGCTTATTGAGTATAAATGTAGTAAATTCATTTGTCAAGCTCGTTAGTGCCATTAATGGAGGATGGATGGAATATATGCTACAACGAAGATATCCAAAGGAGGAGGAGGCCAAGAGATGAAGCAACGTTATTTCAAGAACGACAAATTCGATCAAAAGCTTCATCCGATTCAAGCTATATCAAAGCTCAAGTATATTGCTCTCTATATGAGGATATTAGCTTTCTTTTGTTTTTCTCTCTAGTGCTAGAATGTAGGCAAAGAGTTACTGAGTTTACTTGAAGCTATTGGGAATCACACACACGTTTTTAGACTTGTGCTTTTAAGCGTTTTTCACAAAATACTATTTTTCACAAGTTTGAGTACCTATCTGCAAAATTCTTTTTCCAAGCAGTTTGTTTTTAGTATTAAAAACATTTTACAAAGTTTCAGAATTTTCAGAGGTCAAATAAATATTTTGCAAATATTTCAAGTTGGTCAAAAATCCTTTTTCAAGAAAATATCAGAAATCGGTCGACCGGTACGGTCGACCGATCCTATGACCTTTCATCAGTATTTTTCCAGAGAGTCGTCGGTCGACCAGTACGGTCGACCGAAAATCTCTTCTATAAAAACCCCAGTCTTCTTCTTCTCAATTAGCCCTAACGTTTGCAAAAACAAGAGAGAGCTTTCTGTTTCCTGAGAAAAAATTTCAAATCCTGTTTTCTCTCTGTTTTAAGTGTGATTCACTTCCCAGCTTCAGTAAACCTACTCTTTGCTATAGGGGCTGTGTAAAGAGAGGTTCTTGCATCTTTTCTTCTGCTGTGTGAGTGAGATCTTGTGTAAGATCTACTGTGAGGGTGTGATCTGTTGAGATCAAACTGTGTAGTGAGAGAGATCTGTGGAGATCGCTGTGTAGACGAAGTTCCGGCTTCCAAACCGGGTATGTAGTGGATTTCTCCTCGAGAGTGGGGAGCGGGGACGTAGGCCAGAGGGCCGAACCTCGTTAACACATCGCGCGTCAATGATAACGAACTCCTAACTCTATTTCTCTTACTTTAATTGCTTTACTGTTTTGTGGTTTGCTTGTGCTGAATTTTTATTGCATATTAGAGCCTCTTGACCCTAATCACCCCCCTCTAGGGTCCAACAAGTTGCAACTATGACTTGCGGTCATTTTTGACGTAAGTCATATGTTGCAACTAAGGGTTGTTTTGCAACTGTGGTTGCAACTACAACTGTGAGTTGCAATAAAACAAACACATGTAACTGGTCAAATTGGACCTAGTTGCATGCAACTGGAGTTGCAACCACTCTAGTTGCAGCCTACCAAACAACCCCTTAGTGGGGGAAAAAACGAGAAAGAGATCAAAGAAGGAGGAGGAGAGAGAAAAGAGAACTAAATTAAAATAATAAAAATTTTATTATCACCTTTAAAAATTGGGAAAAATGTGTTAAGGCCCTAAAAGCACTATCTTCATGTGCTGCAGCCCCTTCACTTTTCCCAATGTGGTTTAGCCCCTTGAAATGTGGGATCTTGTACCGTAGTCCTTTTTAAGCAATTATTACATACCAACTAAGGATAGAGAGAGGGTAAAAAGTAAAAACCCCAAAATATCTTTATCCCCTCTCCTCATTCCCTCCAACCCTAGCACTCTCTCTCACGAGCACTCATCGATTCTCTCTGTCTCCTCTCTCTCTCTCTCTCTAAAACCAATAGCTTTCTCAAGCTCGTCTCTCGTCGCCCTGGCCTTGGCCCTCCTTATTGTCGCTGTCTCCGCCTAGGCCCCCGGCGCTAGCCTCCGATCCAACCCCCAAGCCCTCACCCAAACCCTCACCGAAAACTCCTCAGCCCCGCCACCATCGCCTCTCTGGTCCCCACCCCCACCAACACACCATAGGCCCTCACCTCAGGTGCCGCCCGACACCTCGGCCCCACAGCCGTCTCACAAGTTCCCCTCCCTCTGGAACCCCCCTTTGATAGCTCCAGCGTCCTTGGAGTCTGATCTGTCAATGGGTGGGCCCTCATCGCGTCCGCCGTCACCGTCGCAGTCTACGCCTTTTAGTTAGGTTGGTTTTAGATATGGTTTTTAATTTATTACTGTTATTATTTTTGTACCATTATTATTGTAGTTATTATTATTGTGATTGAGTTCCTTTTTTCCCCCTTGGTTGTTGTTGATCATTTGTAGACATTGTGACTTACGAGAGTGATGAGATGATAGTAGTGGTGATTTGTGTATTATTTGTTGTTATTATTTTTTAGTGAAAATTCTTATTAGAACTATGTTAGTTCTAACTCAGTTCATGTTAATTTTAATTTGTGTTAGTTCTAACTTGGTTCATGTTAGTTCTAACTCAGTTCGTGTTAGTTCTAATTCATGTATTCGAACTAAACACAAACTGTGTTAGTTTTAACTCAGCTCGTGTTAATTCTAACTCAGTTCATGTTAATTCGAACTTAGTTTATGTTAATTCTAATTCAGTTCATGTTAGTTCTAAATTATGTTAATTCTAACTCAGTTCATGTTAGTTCTAACTCATGTTAATATTGTAACTAATTCATGTATTATTTTAAAGGACAAATAATTTGTGTTAGTTCTAACTCAGTTCATGTTAGTTCTAATTCATGTTATAGAACTAAACACGAACGGTGTTAGTTCTAACTCCGTTCATGTTAGTTCTAATTCAGGTATTAGAACCAAACACGAACTGTGTTAGTTCTAACTCGGTTCATGTTAGTTCTAATGTATATATTAGAACTAAACACGAACTGTTTTAGTTCTAACTTGGTTCGTGTTAGTTCTAATTCATGTATTAGAACTAAACACGAACCGTGTTAGTTCTAAGTCGGTTCATGTTAGTTCTAACTCAGTTCGTATTAGAACCAAACATGAACTATGTTAGTTCTAACTCGGTTCGTATTAGAACTGACACGAATTGAGTTAGAATTAACATGAACTGAGTTAGAACTAACATGATCTGAGTTAGAACTAACACAGTTTGTGTTTAGTTCTAATACACGAATTAGAACTAACATGAACCGAGTTAGAATTAACACAGTTTGTGTTTAGTTCTAATACACGAATTAGAACTAACATGAACCGAGTTAGAACTAACACAGTTCGTGTTTAGTTCTAATACATGAAATAGAACTAACATGAACCTGTTAGCCCTTATGTTTTGATGATGTTTTACAACCACCATTATCGGTACTAATGGCTTATTAAGTTCAAATGTAGTGAATTCATATATCAAGCTTTTTAGTGCCACAAATGGAGGATTGGATGGAATATATGCTACAACGATGATATCCATAGGAGGAAGAGGCATAATGATGAAGCAAACGTTATTTCAAGAACATCAAATTCAAATAGAAGCTTTATCAAATTCAAGCTATATCAAGACTCAAGCATTGCATTCTATATGAGGATATTAGCTATCTTATTTTTTCTCTCTAGTACTAGAATGTAGGCAAAGAGTTATTGACTTTACTTGAAGCTATTGGGATATCACACACACGTTTCATACTTATGTTTTTAAGCGTTTTTCACAAAATACTATTTTTCAAAAGTATGAGGACCTATCTGTAAAATTCCTTTTCCAAACAGTTTGTTTTTAGCATTAAAAATATTTTACAAAGTTTTATAATTTTCAGAGGTCAAATAAATATTTTCCAAATATTTTTGTTGAGTCAAAAACAGTATTTTAGGATGTATCAGAATGCGGTCGACCGCACCGGTCGACCGCACTTATGTACATTCCTCTCTGGGCAGCAGAGAGTTCGTCAGTCGACCACTGCGGTCGACTGAGAGCTTCCTTCGGTCGACCGCACCGGTCGACCGGACAAGTCTCTGGTTGTTTTTCTCATTTCTGAGCTGGTCAGCGGTCGACCGAATTTTCCGTCGGTCGACCGATCATTTCCATCGGTCGACCGGAATTTCCGCCGGTCGACCGCCATATTTTTCAAACGGTCTTTTTAGTCCTTTTTCCAGCGCCGCTCAGTATAGATCTCAGCGACGATTGTTTCCAGATTTTGGGGGATTAAGGGTATGGGTTTAAAACAGCTGGTTTTCCCTTATTTAAACTCATCCTCTTCTTCTTCCTCAAGTGTCCCAGCTTTTGCAAAAACCAGTGACGTTGTTTTTTAGAGCTTATATTTTCAAAACCTGTTTTCAATGAGTTTTTGTGTGTTCACTTCCCAGCTTCAGTGTGCTTTCTCTCTTTGCCATAGGGACGTTGTAAAGAGAGAGTCTTACACCATTTCTACTATCTTGTGAGTGTGATCTTGTGTAGATCAACTGTGAGGGAGTGTGATCTTGTGTAGATCAAACTGTGTAGTGTGAGATCGAGGGGATCGCTATGTAGACGAAGTTCCGGCTTCCAAACCGGGTTGTGTAGTGGATTTCTCCTCGAGAGTGGGGAGCGGGGACGTAGGTCAGCGGACCGAACCTCGTTAACATATCGCGCGTCACAGGATAACGATTCCTAACCCTATCTCCTCTATTTTGTTTGCATTAGAATACTGTGGTTTGCTTGTCTTAATTTTATTGTATAATTATAGCCTCTTGACCCTAATCACCCCCCTCTAGGGTCCAACAATTGGTATCAGAGCTTGGTCTCTATATTAGTTTTTGGTTTAATCACCTTAGAGATAAGATCTTATGGAGGCTTCAATGAATGTGCATATGTTAGAGGGACAATCCACCACTAGACCACCACTCTTCACCGGTAGTAACTTTGCTTATTGGAAGGTTAGGATGAAAATTTACCTTCGTTGCATTGACCTTGACATCCTAGAACTCATAGAGAAAAAGTACGTAGAGAAGTCCAAAGTTGGGACTATGACCGATGGAGAAAGGCACCAAGCCAATCTCAATGCTAAGGCTATGAATGCCTTAATTTGTGGTCTTTCCCCCAACGAGTATAATAGAGTTTCCACGTGTGCAACCGCATACAAAATTTGGATGAAATTGTGTATTACACACGAAGGAACCCCCCAAGTCAAGGAATCCAAAATTAGTGGACTTATGCATGAATATGAGTTATTTCAAATGCTTCCAAATGAATCAATTGATGCTATGTTTTCTCGCTTCACTAACATTATCAATGAATTGCATGGTCTTGACAAGAAGTTGACTATTCAAGTGATGAATTACAAGATTCTTCGTTCATTGACTCCGATGTGGGAACCCAAGGCAACGGCAATAGGAGAAGCTCATGACCTTACCACTTTACCTCTCGATGGCCTCATCGGAAAGCTCAAGGTCCATGAGAAGAAGCTCAAGGGGAAGGAGAAGGAGGAAGTGCCCTCACGAGATGTTGAGGAGCCATCACCAAAGTTGAAGACCATAGCTCTCAAAGGAGCTAGTGATAACTCCTCTTCGTCATCGGATAGTGAAGTTGATTTTTCTAGAGAAGTGGCTCATCTCTCTAGAAGAATTTCTAGACTCATAAAAATGAACAAGAAATTTAACCCACGATCTAACAACAAATTTCCTTCTCGTGTAGGAAAATGCTTTGAATGCAATGAACCGGGCCATATCGCTAAGGATTGCCCAAGGCTCAAGGAGAAGTACATGAAATACAAGAAGAAGAAGGCTATGTATGCCGGATGGGAAGAATCCGAACCAAGTGATTCGGATAGCGATGAAGAAGGAGCCAAACTTGCTCTTCATGATCCCAACGTTTGCTTCATGGCCTTTGAACATGAGGTAATATCCGACACCGAGAGTGAATCCTTCTACATGCAATGTGATCTAACTATGACTCTAGAAGAATGGAACATTGAATTCAAAAGAATGTCCAAATAATTTTCTTCTTTTAAAAAGTTGCATGCTTCTTGTGATATCAAGCTAGAACAATTAACAACCTCTCTTGCACTAAAAGATAAATTGCTAGGAGATATCGATTTCGAGAATAAGCAATTAAGATCAAAGATTGAGAGATTAGAAATTGAGGGTGGTAGGATTAGATCCACTCATGCTTATGCTAATCACCATCACTATGGTAGAAATAGGTTTCATGGTTATCACACTCAAACATACAAAAGAAATTTTGTGTGCACTTATTGCATGAAACATGGTCATATTTCTACTCATTGTAGAATTAAAGATAACTTTGAATTTTATGGATTGATATGGGTACCCCAAGGTACCAAGACTACTAACCACCAAGGACCCAAGACTTGGGTACCAAAAGTTACTACATCTTCATCTTCATCTCTTGTAGGGAACGTCACGGCAACAATTTAAGGAGATGTGGTATCTTGATAGTAGTTGCTCACATCATATGACGGGCAACAAAGAGTTATTTGCAACCCTATCAAGAATTGAAGGAGGCAACGTCTCCTTCGGCGGTGGTGAGAAAGGTAAAATCATTGGTGTTGGTTCTATTGGTAAGAAACCCTCACCCGTTATAGAAGATGTTTATTTGGTTAATGGTTTGAATCATAATCTTCATAGCATTAACCAATTGAGTGATAAAGGTTTTGATATTTCTTTTAAACCGGATAAATGCATCATTAGTATGAATGGTAAAATTGTTTTTGTTGCTAATCGCAAATCTAATGTATACATTTTTGAGATGAATGAATTAGTGAATCAAGATGTGAAGTGCCTTGCGGCAATTGATGAAAACCCTTGGACTTGGCATAAGAGACTTGGACATGCAAATATGGAGCTAATATCAAAATTGTCTAAGAGAAATCTTGTTAAAGGGTTACCTAGCTTGCACTTCATCAAAGATACCATATGTGAGGATTGTGCCAAAGGTAAACAAACAAAATCTTCCTTTAAATCCATCCATGAGGTATCGACTTCTAAACCTTTGCAATTACTTCATCTTGATTTGTTTGGTCCTATGCGTGTTACCTCTCTTGGAGGGAAACACTATGTTTTTGTGATTATTGATGATTTTTCTCGTTTTACATGGACAATATTTCTTACAAAGAAAAATGATTGTTTTGAAGAATTTGCTAATAATGTCAAAAGAATTGAAAATGAAAAAGATTTAAAAGTTGTTAAAATAAGAAGTGATCATGGTGGTGAATTTCAAAATGAATTTTTCTATGATTTTTGTGCGCATCATGGTATAACTCACATGTTTTCCGCTCCTAGAACACCATAACAAAATAATGTTGTTGAACGGAAAAATCGCACCATACAAGAGATGGCACGCACTATGTTAAATTCTTTTGATTTGCCTAAATATTTTTAGGACGAAGCCGTCAATACGGCTTGCCATGTTTTAAATCGTGTTTTGATTAGACCAAAGCTTAAGAAAACCCCTTATGAACTTTTTTATGGAAAAACCCCTTTTATTGGTTATTTTCGTATCTTTGGTTGCAAATGTTTTATTTTAAATACAAAAGATCACCATGATAAATTTGATTCCAAAATTGATGTTGGTATTTTCTTAGGTTATGCACCTCGAAGTAAGGCTTATAGGGTCTTCAATAAACGAAGCCTCGTTGTTGAAGAATCTATAAACGTTACTTTTGATGAGACTAATGTTGGTTCTCAAGTTGTTTTACCTAGGAAAGATTATGATGATGAAGTTGAGGGAGGATTGGACCTTTTACAAATCAATGATACTCCCTCTATAGAAGCTCAAAAGGATGTGGATAGCTCCAATGCTCATGAACAAGTTGAACTTCCTAAAGCTTGGAAATTCGCATCAAACCATCCAAAGGAACAAATCATTTGGAGCCCGCATCAAACCATCCAAAGGAACAAATCATTTGGAGCCCTTCACAAGGAGTTGTTACTCGCTCAAAAGCTTTGAGTGAGTGTGGTAATGTTGCATTCTTATCTCAATTAGAACCTAAAAAGATTAATGATGCTTTAAATGATAAATTTTGGGTTTTGGCTATGCATGAAGAACTAAACAATTTTACAAGAAATGATGTTTGGAAATTAGTTCCTAGACCTAACAATACTAGTGTTATTGGTACTAAATGGGTTTTTAGAAACAAACTTGATGAACATGGCATTGTTACTAGAAATAAAGCTCGTTTGGTTGCCCAAGGATACAATCAAGAGGAGGGCATAGACTATGATGAAACCTTTGCACCGGTTGCAAGGTTGGAATCTATTAGGATGTTTTTGGCATTTGCTAGCTTTAAAAATTTCAAACTATTTCAAATGGCTTTCTTGAATGGTTTCATAGAGGAGGAAGTATATGTTGAGCAACCCCCCGGTTTTATGGATCATGTTTTTCCTAATCATGTTTACCAGGTTCAAAAAGCTTTATATGGGTTGAAACAAGCTCCTAGAGCTTGGTATGCTCGCCTCTCTAGTTTTCTTGTTGAAAATGGTTTTTCAAAAGGAACAATCGATAACACTCTTTTTGTGAGAAAAAGGAAAAATGATTTCATTTTAGTTCAAATATATGTTGATGATATCATTTTCGGTGCTACTAATGAATCTTTATGCAAGGAATTTTCTAAGGTTATGCAAGATCAATTTGAGATGAGCATGATAGGAGAGCTTACTTTTTTTCTCGGGCTCCAAGTCAAGCAAACTAAGGACGGGATCTTTATTTCTCAAAGCAAGTATGCGAAGGAATTGGTGAAGAAATTCAAGTTGGAGAATTCTAAGCATGCGCCTACTCCCATGAGTACAAGTGTTAAGCTTGATGCGGATGAAAGTGGTGAAGACGTGGACCAAAAACTATACCGAGGTATGATAGGTAGTCTTCTTTATCTCACCGCTAGTAGACCCGACATCATGTTTAGTGTATGTGCATGTGCACGTTTTCAAGCTTCTCCCAAAGCGTCTCATTTAATTGCGGTTAAAAGAATCATTAAGTATGTTAATGGAACTTTTAACCTTGGTTTGTTTTATCCAAAAAGCACCACTTTTGATTTATATGGTTTTTGTGATGCCGACTTTGCCGGATGTAAGGTAGATCGCAAGAGTACTAGTGGAACATGCCAATTCTTAGGAAATTCCCTTGTTTCTTGGGCTTCCAAGAAACAAAATTGTGTTGCATTGTCCACTACGGAAGCGGAATACATTGCCGCCGGCTTATGTTGTGCTCAAGTTTTATGGATGAAACAAAGTTTAGTTGACTATGATTTGAATTTTCAAAATATTAAAATCTTTTGTGATAACACAAGTGCCATAAATATTTCCAAAAATTCGGTTTTGCATTCTAGAACTAAACATATTGATGTACGCCATCATTTTGCATTCTAGAACCAAGCATATTGATGTGCGCCATCATTTCTTACGCGATCATGTTGAGAGACAAGATGTATCCCTAGTATTTGTTGACACAAAATCTCAACTAGCGGATATATTTACTAAGCCTCTTGGAGAGGATGATTTTTATAGCATAAGAAATGGTTTGGGCTTATGCACTATGTGAAAGTTCTACATTGCTTGCTTGTTTAGTTGCTTTTTGCATTTCTCTTTACCCTATTTCCTTTTGATGGTGACAAAGGGGGAGAGAAATCTCCTCATTTGTTGCATATTCTTAGGGGGAGCTCATAGATAGGGGGAGCACCTATCTATAAGCTATCTTTATTTTTTTTTGCTCTTATATAATGGTTGGTTGTCATCATCAAAAAGGGGGAGATTGTTAGCCCTTATGTTTTGATGATGTTTTACAACCACCATTATCGGTACTAATGGCTTATTAAGTTCAAATATAGTGAATTCATATATCAAGCTTATTAGTGTCACAAATGGAGGATTGGATGGAATATACGTTACAACGATGATATCCATAGGAGGAGGAGGCATAATGATGAAGCAAACGTTATTTCAAGAACATCAAATTCAAATAGAAGCTTCATCAAATTCAAGCTATATCAAGACTCAAGCATTGCATTCTATATGAGGATATTAGCTATCTTTTATTTTTCTCTCTAGTGCTAGAATGGATATTAGCTATCTTATTTTTTCTCTCTAGTACTAGAATGTAGGCAAAGAGTTATTGACTTCACTTGAAGCTATTGGGATATCACACACACGTTTCATACTTATGTTTTTAAGCGTTTTTCACAAAATACTATTTTTCAAAAGTATGAGGACCTATCTGCAAAATTCCTTTTCCAAACAGTTTGTTTTTAGTATTAAAAATATTTTACAAAGTTTCATAATTTTCAGAGGTCAAATAAATATTTTTCAAATATTTTTGTTGAGTCAAAAACAGTATTTTAGGATGTATCAGAATGCGGTAGACCGCACCGGTCGACCGCACTTATGTACATTCCTCTCTGGGCAGCAGAGAGTTCGTCGATCGACCGCTGCGGTCGACCGAGAGCTTCCTTCGGTCGACCGCACCGCTCGACCGGACAAGTCTCTGGTTGTTTTTCTCATTTCTGAGCTGGTCAGCGATCGATCGAATTTTCCGTCGGTCGACCGATCATTTCCATCGGTCGACCGGAATTTCCACCGGTCGACCGCCGTATTTTTCAAACGGTCTTTTTAGTCCTTTTTCCAACGCCGCTCAGTACAGATCTCAGCGACGATTGTTTCCAGATTTTGGGGGATTAAGGGTATGGGTTTAAACAGCTGGTTTTCCCTTATTTAAACTCATCCTCTTCTTCTTCCTCAAGTGTCCCAGCTTTTGCAAAAACCTGTGACGTTGTTTTTCAGAGCTTTTATTTTCAAAACCTGTTTTCACTGAGTTTTTGTGTGTTCACTTCCTAGCTTCAGTGTGCTTTCTCTCTTTGCCATAGGGACGTTGTAAAGAGAGAGTCTTACACCATTTTTACTATCTTGTGAGTGTGATCTTGTGTAGATCAACTGTGAGGGAGTGTGATCTTGTGTAGATCAACCTGTGTAGTGTGAGATCGTGTGGGGATCGCTGTGTAGACGAAGTTCCGGCTTCCAAACCGGGTTGTGTAGTGGATTTCTCCTCGAGAGTGGGGAGCGGGGACGTAGGTCAGCGGACCAAACCTCGTTAACATATCGCGCGTCACAGGATAACGATTCCTAACCCTATCTCCTCTATTTTGTTTGCATTAGAATACTGTGGTTTGCTTGTCTTAATTTTATTGCATAATTATAGCCTCTTGACCCTAATCACCCCCCTCTAGGGTCCAACAGAACCGAGTTAGAATTAACACAAATTATTTGTCCTTTAAAATAGTACATGAATTAGTTCTAATACATGAAAATTAGTTCTAATACATAAAATAATACATGAATTAGTTCTAATACACCCCCCCTAGAGGGGGGTGATTAGGGGCTTATGCTAATCTAATCCGATTAAATGCCAATTAAAATTAATTAACAAGTTATCCTAGCAAGTATGAAATATAACAAAATATATAAGCTAGGATAAGCAATATGAACTAAGGGATATATCCTATATGATAAAAATATATATGCAAGGATATGTAAACTAACACAAGGGGTAAACCATATGAACTAGATAGTGGATCTTATAAATAATGAGCTATGTACAATGGTGATGAGAAATATAAATACAAGTATAAATAAACGCCAAAGCACACTCAAACACAAGATATGATCACGGAGTTCGGACCTTCCGTCCTACGTCTCCGCTCCCCACTACCGGGCAGAAATCCACTATCACAACCGGGTTTTCTACGTTCACCCGAATAACGTTTACACCTCACAGTGTCGGTTTTCAATGCTCACCGAACAACGTCACTCCTCACAATCGGTTTTCTAGTTCACCGATAACTTCACAACACACTCGGTTTTCTAGTTCACCGATAACTTCACAACACACTCGGTTTTCTAGCTCACCGAAAACCTTACAACACTCACAATGTAACAAATATAAATATGTTCTCTACAATAGATGAGAACTCAATTAAGCACAACTCAATGTTACAAACTCTCACAACCCTAATATACTATGTATGCAAATACAATAAGCTCAAGTGGGTGTGTGTAACAATGAGATAAAATCAAATCAACTAAACTCAATATAAAACTAGCTTTAATAGAAATAAGTTTGAGTTTAGAAAACTTCTCAATTGATAACAAGAGATGGAGGGAGGATAGATGGAAGCTCAAACTTCAATAGATAATCTCCTCAAGCTCTTGTGGAATTGATTCACAAAACCAAAACACTCAAATCCTTAAAAGCTTGTTAAAACAAACTTAAACAAATACTAAACAAGTTTAAACCCTTGTTTACAAACTTCTTAGATAACTTGAAAGAGAACAGCAATGGGGTATTTATACCCTCAGCAAAAACCCCAAGCAAATGACAAAAACAACCCCAGAAAAAATCAGCTCAGAAAATAGCCGTTGGGAACCAACGGTCATATCGGCGGTCGACCGAAAAAATTCGCGGTTGATCGCGATCCAGATCCCAATCTTAGAAAACGAGCAGAGACTTCTTCGGTCGACCGGTGCGTTCGACCGATGGAAATTTCGAGCTCTCGGTCGACCGCGGCGGTCGGCCGACAAACTCTCTGCTGCCCACTGACGAAAGAACACAAGTGCGGTTGACCGGTGCGGTCAACCAAGGACTGATACAGACTCAAAACAGGTTTTGAAAACATATTTTTTGACTTTTGGAGAATTGTTAAAAATAACAAATGAAGTCCAAAAATTATGAAACTTTGGAAAATGTATATAAACATATAAATGAACATATTACAAAAAAGAATTTTCCAAATTGTATTTCTCATTTGTGAAAAATCATCATTTTGCAAAAATAGGCCAAAACACGAAAATATAAATATGTGAATTTTGACATTTAGGCTAAACCATGTTTTGAAATTTTGCACAATGATTATATAGACTTAATAAAATATGTTTATGATTATTGTTAAGTCCAAAAACTAAGAAAATAATATTTTCACAAAATTGCATATTCTATGCAATGTTTTCAAAAACACAATAGTAAATATGAAATATGTGATTTCATATTTATAAACATGAAAACCCAAAACCATGCATGTATATAAATGTATATAACTATATATATGCATAGAAACCAAAACTTATGTATATATATATAACTATATATATATACAAAGAAACCAATAAATGTGTGTGTATATGATATTGAGCTTAGAGTATCTAACACACATAATATAAAATCTAAACTAGATTACCCAAGCTAGATCTTGATCTTCAATAAGCTAGACTTGGTACACTTCGCGGATGAAGCTTGAACTTAATCTTTAACTTGAATTGTATGTTGCTTCACTCCACAATTCCGCCAACCTCCATTTGATATCGTCGTTGAAGCGCTATTCCATCCATCCTCCAACTCGTTGTTTGCCTAGAATAAATACGAAAACACAAACACTAGACAAACAACATTAGTTGTAAATTGTTTGTTAAACATCATCAAAACAAGAAGGCCAACATGGGCGGCAGCGGGAGGACGAGCGAGAGTGGCTTTTTTGTGGGGGTTTTTTTGTAACTAGTTTGTTGCTACAGTGGAGAGAGGAGTACATTTCGGGGGTTTTTACATTTTATCCTCTCTCTATACTTAGTTGGTAGATAATAATTGATAAAAGAGGGTTGCACCATAAAATATCACACTTCAAGGGGCTGAACCACAAGGGGGAAAAGTGAAGGGGTTGCAGCACATGAAGATAGTGCTTTTGGGACCTTGGTACATTTTTCCCTTAAAAATTTCAAAGCTTTCATTTAGATTTAAAAAATGGAAATTTTAATATAAACCCTTGTTCTTATTAAACTTTGGTAAGTGGTTTAAATTAAATGAGAATTATAGAATGAAAAATTCCCTCAGAATCCTGAAGCTCATAGAAGCTATGAACATGTCCGACAAAGAAGTATGATTATAAGTAGGCATGTCTATCCGGTCTGACCCGGCCCAGCCCGAAAAACCGGGCTCGGGCTGGGCAAAACCGAAGCCCCGGCCCGGGCCGGGCTCTGGGCCGGTTCAGGTTTTTTGGTTTTTTAATTTTTTTAAAATTTTTTAAAAATTCTTTAAAATATAAAATATACATAAAAAAGTATAGAAAATAAAAATAAAAACAATCATATTATTAATAACTTGAAATAACATAAATTACAAATACAAAAAATTATAAAAATGAAAGATTATAAAAATAACTTTTTTTTATTAATAATCAGTAAATCTTTTACAAGTATAAATTTATTTCGGAATTCTTTGCATCATAATAGATGAGTACATCCCAACTAGGTTGGCACCTACTCACCTATATCACTATCATTTACAATTGTTTTTAAAATAATTCATTACAAATTTAAAGCTAAGAAATAAAAATTACAATTTGATGAATATTGTTAAATCTTTATATCTATCTGCTAGTCCCAACTCTTTAAATTTATCTTTAATTCCAGCCATCCGATCGATGCCTTGTGTTCGCTTCTCGTACCTCTATCGATCTTGTAAGCACATCATCGTTTGTACAATATACGGACCTAAGCATGTTTTGTGGTCATCAATCAAACGTCCTGCTGTGTTAAAGGCGGATTCCGAAGCTACCGTCAAAACCTGTACTATTAGTAAGTCACGAACCATGGTGGAAAGTATAAGATATGAAACTGATCCATATACTCTCAACCATTGCAAAATATCTAAAATATTTTCTTGACATTTAACTAAAGAAGCAGATAAATATTCATCTATTTCAGAAACCTCCAACGATGATCCAAGTTCAGACCCACCAGTTAGCTCAGCTATCATTGCATGCCTATCATTGCATGCCTATCAAAACTTACACTTTTACCTCGGCTTGAGCTCGAAGACGCTGAAGCTACAGACTGTTGTGCAGCTAAACCATGTCTAGCTACGTACTCATCATATAAGGTTTGAAAATAATTTCTAATATCTAAATGATGAGAATTAGCAATAATGTTGGATTCATCATCTAAGTCTATAACCTGTCCACCATACAATGATTGTAACAAACTTCGAAGGCCGATATCCTATAAACATGGATCAATAAGAACCCCCAAACCAAAAATATGAGGAATAGGCCTAAAATACTTATTAAATTTGCTCTCCATTTGAAAAATTATACTTCCAAAAGTATCATTCATATGATATTTGTTAAAATTTTTTTGAATATTTAAAATTTGTAAAGCAGCTAAAGTAATAGTTAGATAATAACAACCAGATAATAACATAGTAGCATCATAAAAAACTTATAACATCTCATTTAAATTACATATAATTGTCCATTCATCTTCAGTTATTCCATAAGAGCTACCAGAGCTGATACGAGTTGTCGTACGAGCACCCTTTGGTCACGGAATTACCAAAAGGTGGGTTGAGAAGAGGATGACCAAAACACAAGAACAATTAAGTATGGCGAAGGAAATTACCTTCTCTAGATTATGACTATGAAAAGATTACAATCCCTCTCTCACAATCTCACTAGAATTGAGAAAAACCTCTCAACTCTCTCTAAACCCTAATACAATTATTAGAATTTCTCTCTCCCTAAGGTCTCCCTTTTGAAACCCTACAATAACCTATTTATATCAGGTACAACATGGGTGGCAATCTTGTAAATAAAAAAGCCCAAAAGAAAGAGGAGTCCCTGTCAGAACAGAATCCAAAACAAAACAAGAAACCCAAAATTCACGATCCGATCGACCGCCAAGCATGGTTCGGTCGACCAGCCAGAGAACTTTCTGTTCCCTGTACCCTGCAGGGTTGTCCGGTCGACCGACATGTGTACCGCGGTCGACCGGATAGAGAACTGCCAGTTTACCCTGTTCTTCTGCGTTTCGCTTTTTCCGACTTCTTTCGCCGTCTTCTTTGGCTCCAACCAAAGCTCCCATGAGGATCGCTAAGCTCCTGAAGAGAAGATACACCCGTATCATGGGTCCCCCCTTTAGGAACTTGAAGTCCCATTCAAGTTAGAACTTCAGCTGAGGGAACTCGCGAGCCCCTCCTCCTTTTCTAAACCACCTGGCCTTGCTAGGAATCTGATCTCGACGTCCGATCGGAAATAACTTATTCATCCCACGTCTCGTCGTAGTCACTTTTCGCTCCAAGTTGCAATCCTTCATCGATGGCTTTTCTGGAAGTCTAATGCACAGCGAGACAAACTTCTTGCTTGCATTCACTAACCTCTTCGTTCGGGTCACCGTCCCCAAGCTTGTCTCCCTCGGAAGAGATGCCGAACAAAATATAAACTTTTCACCACCCTTGGTGAATGTATACTTCTGAGCCCGCCTCTCGTAGATCGCATATCTATCCCATAAGTACGGATTGCCCAGTATAATCTGACAAACATCCAATGGAACTACGTCGCATGTGACCTCGTCAATATACGACTCATGGAGCGCAAATCTTACAGTGCATTGATCAACTATACTTAGCTTCTCCTCCTTCTGAATCCACCCTAATGGATAGGGCTTCGGATACTTGACCGTATTCAGACCCAGCTTCTGAACCAAGGCTTCGGATATCAAATTTTTCTCGCTACCCGAATCAACTACTACATCAACTAAACTAGTCTTAAGTTGCAATTTAAGCACAAAGAGCTGCTCCCTCGGGTCATCATCTTATTTAGTGGCCTGCTTCCCCGCTATAAGGTTGAGACTGCTATTGGGTTTCCTCGGAAATCAATCTTCAGATTCTGGTAAGAATTCTTACCCCCTTGATGTGGTGTAGCCTTAACGGTCTCGTCCTCATCGTCGGAGCCTGAAAGCTTGCTCTCTCCACCGGACACTATAGGTTTCTTCTTAGACCTAGAAGAAGATTCCCCCTTTTCGTTCCCTCCTTGGATGAGACCGACGAGTTTTGTGAGCGTCGACCCTATCGTCTCGATCTGCTTCTATAATGCATCAATCCTCGCTGAATTATCTCCTTCAGCCATCTTCTCATTCCTTAAATCCTAGACTCCTTCCAATGAAATAAGGATCTCGCTAAGCTTCTTGTATTAGGACCGAGTAAGGACCATACACAGGATGCCCCTTCACCGGATCTGATGCTCTGATACCAACTTGATACGAGTTACCGTGCGAGCACCCTTTGGTCATGGAATTACCAAAAGGTAGGTTGAGAAGAGGATGACCAAAATACAAGAACAATTCAGTATGGCGAAGGAAATTACCTTCTCAAGATTATGAGTATAAAAAGATTACAATCACTCTCTCACAATCTCACTAGAATCGAGAACAACCTCTCAACTCTCTCTCTAAATCCTAATACAATTATTAGAATTTCTCTCTCCCTAAGGTCTCCCTTTTGAAACCCTACAATAACCTATTTATATCAGGTACAACGTGGGTGGCAATCTTGTAAATAAACAAGCCCAAAAGAAAGAGGAGTCCCTATCAGAACATAATCCAAAACGAAACAGGAAACCCAGAATTCACGATCTGGTTGACCACCAAGCATGGTCTGGTCGACCGGCCAGAGAACTTTCTGTTCCCTATGCCCTGCAGGGTTGTCCGGTCGACCGGCATGTGTGCCGCGGTCGACCGGACAGAGAACTTCCAGTTTACCCTATTCTTCTGCGCTGCGCTTCTTCCGACTTCTTTCGCCGTCTTCTTTGGCTCCAACCACGACTCTATTCTCAAGATACCATGAGAATCATCTATTCTCAAGCTCCCATGAGGATCACTAAGCTCCCGAGACAGGGAAGAAGATACACCCGTATCAAGAGCTAGAACTAGAAGCAAAATAATTTATAAAATCATTTATAATTTATTTATATTCTATAGCTATACTTAACATTGTATAGGTGGAAT
This sequence comes from Asparagus officinalis, assembly GCF_001876935.1. Classification (NCBI taxonomy): domain Eukaryota; kingdom Viridiplantae; phylum Streptophyta; class Magnoliopsida; order Asparagales; family Asparagaceae; genus Asparagus; species Asparagus officinalis. The sequence continues at coordinate 97,244,657 of NC_033800.1, forward strand.
TCCATCTATGATCAACATCTTTTGGAATTAGTCTAGCCTTAATATTTTTTCTTTTACACATTTGTTTCCATCTTTTAAGTCTTTGTTCAGAAGCAGTATGCATATAAGCAACTGTTCTAACCTTTTCTATCATGGGTTTAATTTTAGTAAATGCACTTTGAATAATTAAATTTAAAATATGGCATATACATCTAATATGAAAAAGTTCACCATGACAGGGTAATGACAAAGTTATTTTGAGAATGTCACGCCCCGCTTCCCAAAATACCAGGGAATCGGAACGTGAACAAACCCGCGACGTATTAGACTGAGGAGAGATAAGTACTAGACCCCGTCTTCTCAATCTAATACACTAAGCGTTAGGAAATATAAAACAAAGGCACAGGTCCCCGATCACAGCAGCGAGAATATAATAAACAACTCAGAACAAAATAATATACATATCACAACTGAAATGTCATCCCAGACATAATATTCGGGCCAAACATGCCCTTATACAAAACTATCTGAATACTAGGGATATAAAAATAGTACATCGACCAACAGAAATAAAAGTACTGGAAGGTAAACTAGGATCATCAGCTAACTAAAGAGGTAACTAAGATTCGACTTGTTCTTCTGCTCCGTCTGCGAAGCACTCTTGCAGAGGATCCTCTTGCTCATGTACTACTCCGAATTGTAGTTGTTTGTCCTCTAAATCTGACATACAACCCGAGAGAACAGGGGTACGTCAGCGTGTATGGAACACGGCAAGATCCCAAAAGGAAGAATAGAAACGGTCGTGCGACCAATGCAATAATAGTAATAACAATGGAAACATGCAACTGAAATACTAATAATCTAAATATAATTTACTATTAGAATAGAATAATCAGAATAAATCCAAGGAAATCAACCCAGTAAAAAGTCAGTCATGCAGCTAGCGATCAGAATAATCATCCAAGTACAGGGTTATACACTAGATGGAATTAATACTTAAAAATCTACAACTCGAGACGTAGTACGTCGAGCGAAATAATCCAAACAAGGAAACCCTCATGTATATACCATATGTCTCAAATTTTAGATAATTAAATATTAATCCCGATCTATGTATGAAGAGAAACACAACTAGTCTACATATCACAAGAAATCATACCTAGCCAAGAAACAAGGTCATGTAACTAGCCATTCTATAACAGGTCACTGGTCACATCTCACACAGAGCCAATGCTCATATTACCGGATAACTGACTGTTCACAAATCTCCTACGTGCATCTAATACCGCTACACGAATCGGTTAGAGGACCACACACAATCTGATTCCGGCCTGGTCCGAACTCAAGCAGGATACGGGTGACTACACGACTTTCACTGACTAAAATGACTACACGAATTCACTTTAGTCCAACAAACCAACACCAGTGACTACACGAATTCACTGGCGGGAGCCTGGAAGATACATCAACAGCTATATCCGATCACATGAACATGGACTTTCCCACCCCAACTCTTCTCGTTTTGCTAAGTCAACACAACACATGTCTCTAGGTCACGCAAGGCTACTACGATCATGACTACTAACAGTTCTCAATCACAACAAGGAACAATCAATGCAACTAATCATGTACAATAATATCATATCATATCAGAAATCAAGATTAAGAATTTGAATCATAAAATTGTTCTAAAATAATATTATGAAATAATAAATTTAATTTCTTCAAAATAATTCCTTTTACAATTTAAATTCTTTTAATTTAAATTCAAAATAATTCCTTTTCCAAAAATAAGTTCTTTTCTCATTATAATAATTCTAAAAATAATCTTTTAAAATAATAAATTCATAAATTCAAAAATAATCTTTTTATAAAATAAATTCTCGTTAATTCAAAATAGTCTATTTTCCTAAATAATTTCATTTTAAAAAATATTTATCATTCCCAAATAATTCTTTTTAATGGATATAATTATTCAAAAATAATTCTGCTGCCAAAATAAATTCTTTTAATTTATTATAATTATTCTAAAAATACTATTTATCACATAATTACGATTTATCTAATATTATTCATTAACCAATCCCATGCAGATAAATATATCAAATTTAAAATTACAGATAATTCATAATAAATATAAAATTCAGATCTGAGCAAGTGGGATCTTGCCTCGGGTACATCGTTGGAATGTCTCGGGGCTTCGACGGGCTCACTGGTGGATAGAAAGTGGCAGTTCTGTAACTGGATATGCGTTGGCATATGATCAAACAGGTGGCGTGCGATGGAGGAGACGTTGGAGGCAGTGCTGCTGGAGGTTGTCCGGCGGTTAGTTCGGAGGCGCAGGGAGGCGGAGGGTTTCAGAGGGGGGAGAACAGGGTTCGAGCTGAGGCGACGAAGGAGGCTGCGGCGGTGAGGTAGCTTGGGCGATGGGTTTCCAATGAGGTAGCGGCGCTGAGTGGCCGACGGAGGAGGCTGGGTGCTGCGTCGACGGTGAGGCGGCGAGTGCATGGCTGGAGTGGCGAGGTTGGGAGCTGGAGGGTGATGGGAAGCGTGAGGGGCGGCGGCGGGGTTCAGCTGCTCGACGGAGGCGGACGAGGTGTCCGGCGACAGCGAGCTCAGGTCGGAGCTCGAGGGAGGAGGAGCTCATGGTGGCAGGGTTCGAGCTAGGCGTGTAGTTAAGGGGACTGTCAGCGAGGTGAGCTCAAGCGGCGGCGATGAGGGGAGAGCGGTGGTCGGAGGTCAGCGACGGCTGAGCTTTGGCTGTGGGTGCGGGTTGGTCATGGCTGGAGCTCGAAGAGGAAGGGGCGGTGATGATGAGCGGTGGTCACGGCGGCTCTCCGTGGCGGAGCAGGGCTCATCGGTAAGGTGGTGATGAGGAGGGAGAGAGAGATATTGAGATGAAGAGAGATAGAGAGAAAGGCTGAGAGAGATAAAGAGAGAGAGCTGAGAGAAAATGAGAGAGACTGAGAGTGACAGTGAGAGAGAGTGAGATGGTGAGCTGGAGAGAAAAATTGAGAGAGAAAGAGAGAGAGAGGATGTGGGAGTGCATGAAATAAGAGAAGAGAGAGAAGAAGGGGGTGAACACGAGGAGGAATTTGGGGAGGAAAACATGGAGGAGTGGGGTAGGGGAGAGAGGGTGAGAGAGAGAAAGATATTGATTGGAGAGAGAGTGGCTGATACAAGGGAACCACGGGAAAAATCAGATAAACAGATTAACTGTCATGTTGATCAGTTGATAGCTATAAATAGAGGTAGGAATAAGGGGGTGCGGCTAAAATTTTATACAACATAATTAATAATACAAACAAAAATAATTACAATAATAAATAACCAAATATTAATTAAAAAAGCCTTTACCGTAATAATTTAATTTATAATTAGCAAAACCATTAAAATAAATATAAAATGGAATTTTAAATTATAGAAAATTCTATAAAATTGGGAAAATATAATTACTCTTTTAGAAAATAAAATTAAATATTTAAATACCAGAAAAATTATTTACACCACTATTTAAAATTTACGGTCATTACAGAGAAAATGTATAGCTACATCGTTATTACTTGCATTATCTAGTGAAAGAGAAAATATTCTTTGATTAATTTCTAGTTTTATAAGTTCTTCAACTATTAAATTGGCTACATTAATACCAGTATGTGACTCTTCAATTGTAATAGAAAAAACAACTCTTTTAAATATTTGCCAATTTTCATTAATCCAGTGTGTTGTGATACATAAATAAACTGTTTGTGCTCTAGATGTTCAAATATCAGAAGTTAAAAAAATTTATAGTTAAAATTTTTAAAATAAGAAATTATTTTTTCTTGTTCTATTTGATAATGTTTTAAAATGTAACGTTGACAGGTTTGACGAGAATTTTTTTAAAATCGGGATAAAAACCATCTCTAAACAAATATTCAAATTCATCATCTTCTACTAATTTAAAAGGAAGGTTTTTAAGAATAATAAACCTAATGACGCATTTCCTGGCTAGGGCAGCATCATAATTCTAAGTGTTGACCCTATAGTTTTGATGATGATTTGTCAAACAATTTATCGCTAATATATTCTCTAGTTTTGTGTTTATATTTCTCTTTACAGGTATTTTAACACACAACAATCAAGCATTAAAGATTCAAGTTCATATGTGTGGATTTACCTAGGTATAAATTTAGTTTACTTACATATATTGTATGTTTATATTTAAGCTCAATATAACACTTAACACGATTTTTGACTTGTTCTACCAAATAAATGATTTTTCATCAAACGTCGTTATAATATTTTCTATCTCATGTTTAAAGCTCTTTCATACTCTTATATATATATAATGTATGCATGATATATAAATATGTATTTATAAGTCATATCAAAATTTTCATATTCGTAAAACACAGGTTTTACGAAAACTTTTCAAAAACAGTGTGTTTTTGCAAACGAAAATTATTTTTCCAAAAATTCCTTTTCTAACAAGTTCATTTTATCATTTAGAAACTTTCCCTAAAGTTTTATTATTTTTAGAATTGATTTAATATTTTTAATGCATTTTCAAATTTGGCCCAAAAACGTGTCAATGCTAAGTATTAGTTTGCGGTCGACCGCCACGGTCGACCGCCGGTAATTAACTTTCAGCATTTGGCCTTTATATGCCCGCGATCAACCATGACGGTCGACCGTGATCCATCCAGAGAGTTTCACAGTCGACCGCCGCGGTCGACCGCCAGTCTTAAAACCCTATACTCAGGATTTTTGTGCCTCGTGGTTGACCGCGAGATTTCCACGGTCGATTGCCGATTTAATCATTGGTTTTTAACGGCTATTTTCACAACGGCTCTCTTGGGGCTTTTTAGTCTTTTCAAGTTGGTTTTTGGCTGACACTTGAGAGGGTATAAATACCTCATTGCTGCTCTCTTTTATGAGACAAGAAGTTTGGTGTTTAACAAAATATTAAGTGTGTTTAAAAGATCTGTTTAAGCTGATTTCATCAGTCTGTTTCAAAAGAAGTTTTCCTACAACAAGAAGTGGCTTTCAAATCCTATTAGGATCATCATCTACTGTTCTTCTTGTTTGAGAAGTTTTCTAAACTCTTATATAGCTTACTATTCCATTTTCATTTCATTAGCTATATTTATTGAGTTGTATTATTTTCATTCACTGTTATCACACACACATATTGAGCTTAATATCTTCATACCATATAGTGTGGGTTGTGGGGTGTGATTTAGTAAGTGTGAGCTTCATTGTGTTATCACTTGTTATTTGAGAACAAACCATTGTATTTAATCTTTTTTATGAGTATCACTTGTAATACACTTGTACACCGAGTGAAGTATGAGGTGAGAGACGGGGTCGAATCCAATAGGAGTGGCGTCGGTTGACGAACCTAGGGAGAGGTTGCATCCGAACACTTGAGGAGGAGGACACGGGCTAGGTTCCTACACTTAGTGTGTAAAGTGTGATTGCATAGTGTTTGGTGTGTGAGAGTTTTCCGTGAACTTATAAACCGAGTGTGTAGAAGTTCTAGCTTCTAAACCGGATTGTGATAGTGGAGATCTCCTCGAGGTGAGGAGCGGGGACGTAGGTCGTGGGGACTGAACCTCGTAAACATATCTTGTGTTTGTGTTTGCTTAGCGTATATTTCATTTGTGCTTATTCTTATCTTTCTTGTTCATATCCATCTTATATCATTCTTGTAAGAACAAATTGATTAACTTAATTTTAATTGGTATTTAATCGGGATTAGATTAGCATAAGACCCTAATCACCCCCCCTCTAGGGTTTAACAATTGGTATCAGAGCTTGGTGCTCTTTGATTTAAGGTCTAATCGCCTTGAGTTAAAGATCCAAGTTATCGTACTTGTGCTAATCTAATTTTGATTGCATTTTGCTTCTTGCATATTATCTTTATGGATATGTATGATTCATCTAGTTTAGGATATGCTATTAATATTGCTCCTCGTTTGGATATTTTTCCCTATGCTCAATAGCGTGTTAGATTCAAACTATTTGTTCAATCTAAACAATTCGATTTGTGGGAAATTATTGAGGATGACTATATTGTTCCTATTTTGGAAAAATCCAAATGGTGTGAGAATGATAAAAGATTGTTTAATATGAACAAGCTTTTGTTAGAATATATGATTAATGCTTTTCACTCTTCATATTCTAACAAATTTGCTAATTTTGGTAGTGCTTATGCCTTATGGAAATGTATTGAAGCACATGAAGGGAAATTGGAGGCCATTCAACAAGCGTGGGAAAATCCCAGTTTGAGTTCTAAAGAAGCCTCATCTCCAAGTATAATACCACTAGGTGATAACCCTAGTGAGGTATGCGATAACGATGATATTATTACTTTTGATGAACTTGCTCTTGAGTTTAAAAAGTTACACAATTGCTATATTGATGTAAAGAGTAAGTATGTTAATATGAAATCCACTCACGAAACACTAGCCACTAAGTTTAATTTTATTGCAAATGAAAATATAATTCTTAAAGAATGCAATGAAAATTTGAAAACTGAAAACGCTAGTTTGCTTCATGAAAAACGTGATGCTATGTTAGAAGTAGATAAGTTGAAATCTATGATGAGTAATCTTGTTTATCCTACTTCTAGTAGCAATGCTTGTATGCACAATGATGAGTTGAATCAAATGAGAAAAAGAATATCTACCTTAGATTCAACACTAAATACTTGTATTGCTAATAATAAAAAGCTTATGGACTTATGTGCAAAGTTCAATGTTAATTCTTCTAAGAAACCTATTCACTATGCACATATGTATGACAAAATTCACAAAAAGAAATTCTCGTTTGCAAAATAATTACAAAGGAAAATCTATCTTTACAAATGAACCACGTGCATTTCATTTCGGTCAATATAAACCATTCAAACCTCTACATTGCACAAATTACAATCGTATGGATCATGTTTACAATTTTTGCTTTGATCGTATCGGTGCACAAAATATGCCAAAGCGGGTTCATAACCGTAGGGCCTCGGATTTAAATGATAGGGGTCATGTCCTAAATTTTAGTGGTACCAAAATGATTTGGGTGCCAAAATAATTTTTATATCAATTTTTCGTTTTTTGTTTGTTTTGTTCATTTTTTTTGAATAATTGGGTTTTGAGTTTAAATGATGAATTTTAGTTTTTATTAAGTTAAAATAAAATATTTTTCATGTTTTTAATAGCTAAAAGACTTTATATGTATTTATATGCTTTATAAAACAGTTTTATTACATTTCTCTCAAAATCCAGGTTTTAAAACCTGACTATGCACTTTTCTTTCTCGCGGTCGACTGCCACGGTCGACCGTCGATGTTTCTGGACATTGTCACGGTCGACCGCCACGGTCGACCGCTAAAGAATTTTTTTCAGATTCGATTTTATTTCTTATCGGGTTTTAGTTTTTGTTCTCAAATATTTTTATACCCGATTTCTTCACCACCGTTGATCTCCTCTCTGAGCTAATCCTAGCCTCTCCTTCATCTCCTCTAAGATCCGACCTTTTCACATTTCCCCCATTTCTAAATTTTCCCCAAAACTGTCGATTTCTCTTCACGGTCGTCCGCCATTCGACGTCGATCGACCGCGACCATCTTTCTCCTTGAACTCCAGTTGGGATTTGCTGGGTAATCTCTCTCTCATCTGTCTATTTCGTTTCCACTCTATCTTAGGGCTTTGCTGTCTATTCTAGGGTTTTATTTTCTGTCAAAATTCATATCTATTCAGACTCTAGTTGATCATTCTGTCACCATGCCCCCTAAGAAGAGATCTAGACCTGTCATTGGCCACTCATCATCTTCTGCTGCCTCCCATTATGAGGATTTTTTACTTTTCAAACACCTAGTTAAGAAATATAGGGAGCTTTGTAAGTTAAGAATCCTACCTACTAGATATATCAAATTTGATCAATTAGCCATGTATGACACTCATACGATTCTTCATAATGTTGGGTTGGCTAGACTGTTAGATGTGGAACGTAATGTTCCTTATTATCCTTTTCTTGTTTATCTGTTTTATGCCAACTTATCTGTGTCATCCTCTGCTGATGGTCTTCAGACCATTAGTACATCTGTTAAAAATATTGCTATTTCTTTTTTTGCCAACAAACTTGTGGGGATTCTTAAAATCCCGACAGGTAACGTTGAGCTTATGTCTATTGAACATGATGATCCAGCTGTGAATAACCTCTTGTTTAAACCCGGTTACACTTATGCAATGAACAATAATTCTCTTAATCTCAGTGCCAAACTTATTGCTAGAATTATTGCTCAAAATCTGATTCCTAAAACTGGTAGTTTTGATCATTTTGCTCCTGACAAGATCAATGCTGTATATGCCATTTTTGCCAAAATAAAAGTAGATTGGGCAAACGTTTTTCTCAAAAATATGGCATCTAAGCATTTCAAATTTCTACCCTTTGGCTCATTCATCACCCTTATCCTTCAACACTTCGGTGTTGATCTCACACATGAACCCAAAGTTGAACCCAAGAAGGACTTTTTTGATAGAGTCTCTCTCTCTCTCGTATGCAACTGTCAGACTCTTTATCTAATCCCACTGTTCCATCATCTTCCCGTTCTCAATCTAGAGCTTCCTCTTCCACTTCTGATATCTGTGCTCGTTTGGATCGCCTTGAGACTCAGGTCTCAACTATTCAGAGGGATGTTAGGACCATTCTTAGTTATAAGCATCAGTCTCTAGGGATTCCGGATCCATCTTCCAGTTCTGATTCTGAGGAGGGCTCTACTGATAGATCTGCTTCTGGCTCTGGTTCGGAATCTGCACCCGGATCTGATGATGATGGTGGTGATTGACCTTATTGTTTATTAGAGCTTATTTGATCTTGTGCTTATGATGGAGATTGATTCTATGCTTATGGTGATGTTTATGTTTTTGGTGAAACAATACTTGACACTTATGCTTTTGTTTTGAGTTGTAATAACTCTATGTTTGTGGAAAACTATGTAGTTTAAGTGATGATTTGTGATCTATTGTGTTAGTTTATCTTTTCTATGAACTATGTATGGTGAAAACAATATTCATGCTTTGTTTTGTGATAATATGTTGCAAATTATGCGTTCTTTGGATTCTAAATGTTTATGGCTGTGTATGAATGATTATTGTTTAGCTCCTATATATGCTCTTTAGATGTCATTTATGCAATTTGACAGGGGGAGCTTTTTGTCATATACTTGATTCTTATCTGTGCTTATATGCAGGGGGAGTGTTGCTCCTATTTTTATTTTTTCCCTTTTTTGATGTTGTCAAAGGGGGAGAAAATCTAATGTGGTTTTGGTTTATTCATGTATGGTTCATTCATGTTGTATACATGATTGGTTTATATATGGTTTATCAGTATATATTTCATATTCATGTATAAATTGTTTGCCATCATCAAAAAGGGGGAGATTGTTGACCCTATAGTTTTGATGATGATTTTTCAAACAATTTATCGCTAATATATTCTCTAGTTGTTTTCTATCATATAAATAATTTTTCATCAAACGTTGTTATAATTTATCCTATTTCATGTTTACAGCTCTTTCATACTCTTATATATATATAATGTATGCATGATATATAAATATGTATTTATGAGTCATATCAAAATTTTCATATTCGTAAAACACAGGTTTTACGAACACTTTTCAAAAACAGTGTGTTTTTGCAAAAAAAAATTATTTTTCCAAAAATTCCTTTTCTAACATGTTCATTTTATCATTTAGAAACTTTCCCCAAAGTTTTATTATTTTTTGAATTGATTTAATATTTTTAATGCATTTTCAAATTTGGCCCAAAAACCTGTCAATGCCAAGTATCAGTTTGCGGTCGACCACCACGGTCGACCGTCGGAAGTTAACTTTCAGCATTTGGCCTTTATATGCCCGCGGTCGACTGTGACGGTCGACCATGATCCATCCAGAGAATTTTGCGGTCAACCACCGCGGTCGACCGCCAGCCTTAAAACCCTATACTCAGGATTTTTGTGCCTCGCGGTCGACCGCGAGATTTTCACGGTCGACCGCCGATTTAATCATTGATTTTTAATGACTATTTTCACAACGACTCTCTGTGGTTTTTTTAGTCTTTTTAAGTTGGTTTTTGGCTGACACTTGAGAGGGTATAAATACCTCATTGCTGCTCTCTTTTATGAGACAAGAAGTTTGGTGTTTAACAAAATATTAAGTGTGTTTAAAAGAGCTGTTTAAGCTGATTTCATCAGTCTATTTCAAAAGAAGTTTTCCTACAACAAGAAGTGGCTTTCAAATCCTATTGGGATCATCATCTACTGTTCTTCTTGTTTGAGAAGTTTTCTAAACTCTTATATAGCTTACTATTCTATTTTCATTTCATTAGCTATATTATTGAGTTGTATTATTTTCATTCACTGTTATCACACACACATATTGAGCTTAATATCTTTATACCATATAGTGTGGGTTGTGGGGTGTGATTTAGTGAGTGTGAGCTTCATTGTATTCTCACTTGTTATTTGAGAACAAACCATTGTATTTAATCTTCTTTTGTGAGTATCACTTGTAATACACTTGTACACCGAGTGAAGTGTGAGGCGAGAGACGGGGTCGAATCCAATAGGAGTGGCATCGATTGACGAACCTAGGGAGAGGTTGCATCTGAGCACTTGAGGAGGAGGACACGGGCTAGGTTCCTACCCTTAGTGTGTAAAGTATGATTGCATAGTGTTTGGTGTGTGAGAGTTTTCGGTAAACTTGTAAACCGAGTGTGTAGAAGTTCTGGCTTCCAAACCGGATTATGATAGTGGATATCTCCTCGAGGTGAGGAGCGGGGACGTAGGTCGTGGGGACCGAACCTCGTAAACATATCTTGTGTTTGTGTTTGCTTAGCGTATATTTCATTTGTGTTTATTCTTATCTTTCTTGTTCATATCCATCTTATATCATTCTTGCAAGAACAAATTGATTAACTTAATTTTAATTGGTATTTAATCAGGATTAGATTAGCATAAGACCCTAATCACCCCCCTCTAGGGTCTAACACCAAGTACTGAAACTACCAGAAGAGTAGGATTGGGAAATCATAGATTGTTGGATATCACCTTGAGGAGTCTGGACTTTGTTGTGTTTTTATATATGGCGTTTGAGATGGTTGGTGCCGCTCTTATGATGAGCTTGGAAAGTCCGGCCGCACAACACACATTTAGCCTTCTAGGTGAGGATCCTACCGTGTTCATTTTTGGTGACGTCTATCTTCTTAAAAAATTTTACACATCGGATCTCAGTCTTTTAGGAGCTCTTGGTACAGATTTGTCGCCACCGGATTTGGGATTACCACTGGTAGGATCGGTAGGAGGAGTAGCTGTTGTTGTAGGAGGGCTAATTTTAATATCGGTAGGGGATAGATTTTGCTCTTCACAATCAGATCCAGAAGCCATTTGATGAAAGGATTAGAAAGTATAAGAGATTATAAGAGAGTATAAGATTATATAAGAGAGTATTCGAGAGAAGTAGATGAGTTTTGGTGTGAGGAGAAGAAGTGAAAACCCCCCTCTATTTATAGAGGCAGCCTCCTAGGCAAATAACCAAAAAACCCTCACCAAATTGCCGTTTTTTGACCGTTTTAAGGGGCAAAACGGTCAAAACGCAAAAAATAACCATTTTGGCCGGGTCAGGCTAGCCCAGCCCGACCCGGCCCGGCCAAACGGTCACAAATTTGACCGTTTGGCAAAAACGGTCACCCTTGGTGACCGTTTTCGTCGGCGCCGCGACGGTGCCAACCCGGCTTGGCAGGAGTTTTGCCCGCCCCTGATCGTTGGGGGCGGCGGGCTATCGGTCGTTCGCGGCCCGCCCGGCCCGTGTGGCCATTGCCCAGTCAGAACTGTTCCGGGCCGAGCCAGGTCTGGGTCGGGTGCCAGCGAGGGGACCCGAACCCGGGTCTGGCCCGAGTTTTCGGACCGTCCCCGGGCCGGGCCGGAACGGTTCCGGGCTAGGCCCGGGCCGACGGGCTTTTTAGATAGGGTTAATTATAAGTAAGCTAAGATAATTATCTATAGACCCATGAACTTACCATAAATTTTTAATAGGTCAAAAATTATTGAAACGTTGTAAAATTTTTAATAAATTAAATTAAGAAGGACTCTGTATGAACTTTTGTTTGGGTCTTAACCACTATTTGACCTATTTCGACTAAGATTACTAAGTGACTAATGTATAGTATAAGTCTACCTTTAATTGGTATTAACTCTATAATTTAATACTGTAGAATCTTGGTGTCAAAAGAGATCGCAATGGGCTCTCAATTCGTTAAGATGTGAGTTCACTTCTTAGTAGTTGTTTTTAAAATATAAATTGTATGAGCACTATCTAGGATCAAGTATTAGTATTGTATATGAAAAATAATTACTCTGTTACTGATACACACACATATATGTGTCTCTACATATGTGTGTATATATATGAGTAACTGGTGCTTATATATAATTGGTGCTTGGTGCCAAGCATACCCATTATTTCTTCTTCTCTCTCTATGTATACATATGTATGTACGTATATATATATAATAAAATGTGACTAGATGATCTATAAGATTGTGGTGTATCCCAATTATATGATTTTGATTCCGTACAAAACATGGTAAGAGATTATAGACTCTCAAGTATTATCAAATAAATATGAATATCATTTAATCTAGGAAAAAAATGCTTCAAGGCCCCAAAACCCAAAAGACAATGTGCCCAAGCCTCTCATACTTTTCAAAATGTGTTGCAACCCCCAAAATTTTAAAAAAGTTTGCCCAAGCCCCTCCATCATGACTCCAGCTCATGTTTTCCTAATTTTTTATATTTTTTACCCAAAACCCAATTTTGCCTCTCCGTCATGACTTCAACTCATGACTCAAGCTCATGTTTTCCCTAATATGTTAACTATAATAGTTAACATGTTAACCACAACAATTAACATGTTAACTATTATCGTTAACATGTTACGTGCTATGGATAACATGTTACGAACTTCCTCCAATTCTCGAGCAAAAACCAATCCGGCGCACATCCTCAGTCCCTATATTAAATATTAATACAGTTTTGAGTGAAAAAACCTACCTAAATAAGCTTTTGAATATCCAAATGGTGGAATTTTCATCATAAACTTATCATCCGATAAATGTTTGCATTATTCTTCATAAAAATAAATAATTTTAACGATAAATATCAATAGTCTGTCAGATATTTCTTCAAACAGATGGTATAAAATCTTTCATATTCAATCAAACAAACTCAATAATATACAATAATAGTAAAGATAATTCTAAACTTAGGAACTTCTAAAAACGTAAAATGAATTAACGGAACCATCTCTTAGAAATTTCATCAAACAGGTAATCTACACGCCAAAAGTACAACTTAACGAAGACCCATCAGCAAGCCAACGACAATAATGAAACAAACATGAGAGGTTTCAACAACGGAGGGCTTCGTGAGGCCGAGCATTTCTGCACAGTGAACCTCCTCGCCATTAAAACCCTTCCACAAAAGAAAAATCGACGAAAGAAAAAGACATGTCAGCTCTGCAACCTCGCGAAGCAAAGAGCGGAGGAGAGAGTAGTAGTTACGACGCCAGTCGCCATTGCCATCGAGGGGTTTTATAGCGGCCCCTAGAGTTTGTTAGGGGCGTCGAGGAAGGAGGGTAGTTAATATGTTAACTGTTGAAGTTAAGATGTTAACTATTGTAGTTAATATGTTAACTATTATATATAAACTAATAACTATTATAGTTAACATGTTAACTATTATATATAAATAACAGTTAACAGATTACAAATAACAATTAACATATAATGGATTATAGTTAATGGTTTACTGAATATAGTTATCAATTTACCAATTAAGGTTAACATGTTACGTATTATAGTTAACATGTTACGTATAATAATTAACAAATAATGATTAATAGTTAACAATTTGCATATAACACTTAACAGATAATGTTAATAGTTAACATGATAAGGGTGTTAGTTAACAGATTATATATAACAGTTAACAGATAATCCCTCCATTGAAAGTTATACATCAATAACATAGCAACATAAACTATAAGTTTATAACAATAAACATATAACGTAATTAACCAATCTCTTTCTCTTCATCTCTTCCCAATAACACCAACATCTAAAAGCAAATCAAAGCAAAAACCACAAAGCAACTTTCTCTTCATCTCTTCCCAATAACACCAACATCTAAAAGCAAATCAAAGCAAAAACCACAAAGCAACATCAAACTTCACCCAAAAAAAGCCAAAAATTACATCTAAAAGCAAATCAAAGCAAAAACCACAAAGCAACATCAAACTTCACCCAAAAAAAGCCAAAAATTAAAAAAATCCAACCCCAAAAAAATCCCCAAGGCCTCGCGCGTGAAAAAGCTATAGTCCACGTCGATGGTGGCGATCTAATGGCCTATGATGCCCCTGGTTTCAATAAGGCTGCAGTCCAAGGTAAAACCAAGAATGTCAAACCTGTCATGCACTACACTGTGTAATAACACATTTCACCATCACAATTACTATCTATCTAGTGGAAACAAAAACAAGTGTAGGTACAAAATAGGCAAGAGAGAGAATATACAAAAGAAATACTAAACAAATAGATATTCTGAAGAAAAATTATCACCACTGATAAAATGGATAAATCTCTGAAAAGAAATCATCTAAACTGATACTATTGTCTCACAATAAGAATTCAAATGAAATGACATTTAGGCACTCTGCCTTTATAAAACTAGAAATAACATCTCAATGTTCATAAACAAAATCATCGTGGAGCCCTAACAATAAACTGCTGATAAAATATTTATAAATAATAACTAGAGCAAATTCATCTAGCTACGGCTCTCCGTGCACCTGGCACATTACCTGAAAGTGGGGAAACAACGAGCGTCAAAGCGCTATAGCGAGTAACATCTCAACCAACCCCAATGGGAAGGGCTAGTTGGATAGAAAAATAACTAATAATACATATAGATAGTCAAAACATCTGATCTGAAATAAAATAGAAGTTTGATATTTAAGAATTTACAACATGTGCGTGGATATCTCAACCATCCATAAGCTCATATTGTAAATAGCTAACTATCAAATTTAATTACAACATGGAGCAATACCTCCATCTCAAACTATATCAAAAATGTCCTGTCAGATATCAGAATACTTGTTCAACACATGAACTTCATCTACTATATGTTAGATAAGGCAAAATCAACTGAATGTCCAACACATGGACTGCATATAACAAATGTCCAACACATGGACTGAAATAGGAAAAAGCCCAACACATGGACTATATATGAGGTAGGTCCAACACATGGGTCGCAATAGATACATGTCCAACACATAGACTGAAGTAAGCAAATGTCCCACACATGGACTATATGATAAAGCTCCAACACATGGGCCGAAATAAACAAATGTCCAACACATGGACTATAAGATTAAGGTCCAACACATGGGCCACAATAGATAAGTGTCCAACACATGGACTGCAATAGCTAAGTGTCCAACACATGGACCGCAATAGATTACAATTTAAAAACATATATATACACTATTCACTCTCATGTCTTGGTGAATAAAACAAGTCTCTTGTATGTAGTCAACTCATGTATAAAATTCTCAGTTTTTAACAATTCCAAATAACCCAGAAATCTTACTAGCAACACAACTCATGCACAACTGAATAGTGCAGAAAAATCCCCAGCAGTCAACCGCCGAACCCACCCCGGTCGACCGTACAGTGAGCAGACAGTTCCTGCTCGACCATGCTCCTAACAGTCGATCGTCGAGCCAAGCCCGGTTGACCACGACCGACGGTCGACCACAGTGCCCAGCACGGTCAACCGCGATCAAAACAGACCCAACCCTAAAACTTGTGCACGCTACGCGGTCGACTGCCGCGCCCACCGCGGTCGACAGCGCAGAAGCAAAAACTGTTTTCTAGTTTCTGTACAATGTGGTTTTGATCTCAAACTTTGTGTGTGATGTTTATATATATTAGCAATCCCATACATGTGATTTAGCATATCTGGAACATGAGATAAACAGTCTATTCACTATAGACAAAACAAAACAATTTAAAACCTGCATATTCATGTCGAAACCTTCGAAAACAATTATTTTTCTTTCAAAACTCTTGTTTTAAAAATATTTTTAGATCTAGATCTGCATTAAGAAATTCGTGGGTGATCTTATTAACTAAAAACTTGTTCTCTTTGCAATATACAATAATAAGATCTATATTTTTACATAAACTAGCATGTTAGGCTCACAAATCACAAGAAAACAATTATTAAAAACATTTAAAAACTGGGTGAGGGATTGGGCCAGATGAAACTCGTCTGAGGGGTGATGAACTACTGTGGTAAGGTCGTGAGAAGGTTCTTTTTCGCTGAACGCCGCTAGATCTCACTCGAACTCCTCGAAATCCTCCACAATCGCCCAAAGAACTAGCTAGGGTTTGTAAGAGGGTAGGGGAAGGCTGCTAGGGTTTTCTCTGATAAAAAGGAGGCTCCCATGAATAAAATAATATATATAAGCCCTCAAACCCGACCAGAAACTCAAAACAAAACGTGCTGAGAAAACAAGTCTGACCGCTATGCGGTGGACGGCCATGCGGTGGACCGCCATGCCCATTGCGCGTCGACCACGTAGCAATATCCTGCTGCGCCTGAGCCTAGCCGCTGTGCGGTCGACCGCTGTGCGGTCGACCGCCGAACCCAGCGCTGTCGACCGCGCAGTAATATTTTGCTGCGCCTGAGCCTGGCCGCTATGCGGTCGACCGCTGCGCCTAGCTCGGTCAATTGCGCAGCAATATTCTGTTGTGCATAATTTATTCGTGTGCTGGTCTTTACCACTTAATTTCTCTCGCATAAATACACTAGTTTAATCCCTAAACACTTGTTATCATACTCCTCTATGTTATAGACATACATTTCACAATAAAAACTCATTTATTAAATTCTACGAGGCTTTACATGGCCGCCGGCGGCGGCGGAGGCGTGATCGAGGCAGAGGACAGAGGCACAGGCAAGGCATGCATAAAGGGCGTGGGGGGAGAGGGATGAGAGAGTTGAGGGAGGGACAGAGGGGGACCGAGGAGTGAGGGAGGAGGGGAGTTAGGGAGCAGGGTAATTGAGATATTTTAAATAAAATGCATTGGGAACTTGGGGAGAGGCATAGACCGTTGAGCTGGAGGGGTGCTGAGGAATAATTTTGCGGAAAATTAGCGGGTAGCAGTAGCATGGTAAAAATGGAAGGGGGGGGGGAGAGGAGGGGGGGGGCTGGCGCACAGTTGATTATTTGGATTTTAGGGCATTGAAGCAATTTTTCCTTTTATCTAAAAGCTATTGCTGAAAGAAGTAGTTTAAATGTAATTGGAACAACTTTACAGATTTTCAAGAGACTTTTGTGATTGGTATTTTAAAACAATAAAAAATAAAAGGGAATTTTTGTAAACCATTTTTATTGATATGATGAGTTTTATACTAGTCCATAAAATTGTAAGTGTGTATTAATTTTGACAGATTGATCAAGTTTATACCAGTATTATGTTACTGAAATAAAATGATTGACATTCATTCTCAAAGTTTTAAAAACCATAAAAAATTCAACTACGAAGTGGTTTGTTTTCGTTTGCCATATAATACCTAATGCACCGATATATGACAGAGACTTTTTGGCAGTGGTCGGCAACCTATAGAAAGTTTGGGTGCATTCTATGCTGTATTCTTAACTAAAGCTATACCCGTACATGACACGTACCCATACACATAACCTTAGACACTCCATGTATATATGAATACATTTAATCGGACATAATATACTCACTTATACTATATATGTTTTATGTTAAAGCAGTTCTCATACACTTATTGGACACATGTCTACACTTTAACATCCACTTCCCAAAACTCGTTGGACATAGGTCATGTTTCAGACTATTATTTTAAAGTGTTATTTATATGTCACAATTAAAAATAACGTCATTCCAATTTATAGTCCACAAAGTAAAAAAACATAAAAATATTATAGGAATTTTAATTTTCATGACACTTGAATGAAAAACAATATTGATCTCATGTAAATTATTAATTTTATTATATAATATATGTATGGGCTAAATTACGAAATTGGTATTTTTGCATCCCATCTTAACCAGTTCTGTATTAAAAATTTCTCTAGTGGGTTTTTAGTATTAATAGTCCACACATTCTGTAGTTAGGCATTTTTCTTTATAGTCGGTGAAAATTTGGGTAATGTTTCGTCAATTTCAAACATATGTACTACAAAAACAATATTATCATTCAATCAAATATTGATAACCCCTAGAACCATCTATATCTTCAAAGCCACATGACAAGTGAAGAAATCTACATTCTTAACTGTGCCAAGTTATCTAAATCCAACGATATTAGTTAAATAATGCCACATCAGTATTCTAAT
The DNA here is from genome assembly GCF_001876935.1 of Asparagus officinalis. Lineage (NCBI taxonomy): Eukaryota > Viridiplantae > Streptophyta > Magnoliopsida > Asparagales > Asparagaceae > Asparagus > Asparagus officinalis. The sequence goes on from NC_033800.1 coordinate 97,263,114, forward strand.
AATCCTTGTTATAGTAATTTACCATTTAAAGATAAAGATGTCAAGAGATTGCCTTCATAGGCCCAAAAAAGCTATGGTCCAAACCAACTTAGCGGCCCAGAAGCCCAGTCAAGTGTAAGTCTATTGACCCGCCGAGGAGACGAGTCATCTTCTACCGACACAAAGTACGGGATTAGTCGACCCCTCATAAGTCGAGACGACTCCCCAATTAGTCAACTTGACCACTTTCTTGGCAGTTCACTTGGCCAAAAGCTCACTCGATAGACTTGTCGACAAATCATAGAAACAATCCACAAATCGACCTGTCATCACTAAGGGGATAAGATCCAGCTAAGCCACCTTCAGATATACATCAATCAACACCACAGTTTAACGAGGGATCTTATCAATATCTCAACTCTGACAAACCTCGTGCGAAAACAGCTCACTTTGCCCACAAGTCACTTCCCAGAGATCACTAAGATACTCTCCTGTGCTCGAATGACTTCCCCTCCATTTGTCAGCCGCCATCTGGAAAGGGAAGAAGGCGCAAATAGTCGGTCTATCCTCCATCCTGTCTCATCTATCGAATCTGGGATATCTTCCAGACGTCCTCTCATGTGCTTGAATGACTTCCCCTCCAGTTGCCAGCAACCATCTGGAAAGGGAAGGATGCGCAAACAGTTGATCTATCCTCCGTCTTGTCTCATCTATCGAATCTGGGATATCTACCAGACGTCCTCTCCTGTGCTCGAATGACTTCTCCTCCAGTCGTCAGCTGCCATCTGGAAAGGAAAGGAGGTGCAAACAGTCGGTCTATCCTCCGTCCGGTCTCATCTATTGAATCTGGGATATCTCCCAGACGTCCTCTCCTGTGCTCGAATGACTTCCCTACCAGTCGCCAGCTGACATCTGTAAAGCGAAGGATGACTCAACAGCCTATCTGCTCACCCCGCAACCGCCCTCCTTCGCATAGTTAAATCCAAAGGTCAATCTCAGAGGCGACAGACTATAAAAGGAGGTGAGGGGTGTAAGAAGACGAGGACCTTTTTGCTTGAAATCTTTTAAGATCTCTACTTTATTGGCTAAATCTCTAAGTAATTCTACAAGCTAGGCCTTCTTTTTAAAACTCAATAAGAGTAATGAAAACGAGGACCTCAATGATCCTCGGACCTTCCCCTCAAACCCCACTCAAGCTCACTAGTTGACTTGACCGTCGGAGGTACCACAGGGGAACCGGTCCTCGCCCTCTTACGAGTTTCTTCTTGCTTGTGCTGAAGGATCAGGAATTCTAGTCTAAGGATCAGGTATAAAGTCGGAGGCGGAAGTGGCCCCACCTCTCATCCTCTTCATCTTCGCCGTCAGTACGAAGATCACAAGTGCATCCCTTGGCGGAAATACCCCATCGGCTGTGTGATATCAGACTTCAACAATCATAAAATTAAGTTTTTTGCCGACAACAAAAAAATGTCTAATTGCACATTTGATGTATTTTTAATACCAAGAAACCATCGAAGAAACTTTTAATACCAAACTGGTTAACTGGCAGAACCCAGAAAGCCCTCTTGGAGAAAACACACCACCATGGTGTTTGTCTGGTTTGAGAATGAAGCACATGCTTCTTATCGCCGCCACAGATAAAAACACCACCGCCTAGACAGCCAAGAAGCCTGGGGTTCGATCACAAAATAGAACCCCACCTTCAACAAGGGTTATGATCATATCCAGTATTGCAGAAGCTCCTGTCGACGACAGCTCACATGAGCAAGGAGCAGCGATTAAATCTGTGGCAGGCTCCTCGGACCATCACCACCTTTAAAGCAGAGTCCTTCCACACCAAGGATGAGATTGCGAGAAAAAATCGGAGGGCCACCTGATGATCGCTTCCTCAGGAAATTCGGCTCTGGCCCCCAGTAGCTGTTCGAACCACAAAAATCGAAGGAAGAACTGGTGGTCGAAGCATGCGACTCATACTCTCCCTACAAAAGAAGGCTCCTCCCTTCACAGGATGGCTCGGTCGTTGCTATCCCTGGAATACCCAAGAGGGATCCATGGGTTTGTCAAATTCCAGGGAGAAAAGCATCAGCATCTAGGGTTTCACCAACAAGAAGCCACTCATCATAAAAGTTGCCTGAGCCTCCTCCTAACGAACACCATCCTCCAAAAAGCTCAATCCACAGGACGCTGACCATGAAGAGCAACCAATGGTGGTGAAGCAAGATCGGTTGAAAATCACAACATCCAATCGGCTAGCAAAGACCTCAGCAAAGACTCAACTTCAGAAAGGTCTTGGCCAATGATATGACAAATAGGTCGACTACTCAGCGATGTTTAAAGTCAAACAGTTCATCCTCAAGAAAGAGAGCAACATCCGACTCCAGATATTAGAACGACTGGCGACTCGGCGTCCTTAGTCACACTACAACAAAGATGGCTAATAAAGCTACGACTCGCCCTCATCAAGACAGTTCCCTCTCGGCGATCTTGTTCACTAGAAAAAGCTGCCTTCAAAATACAAATGAGCGAAGAACGAGAATTTGACGTCACTCGAATGCTAGATGTCGTTGAGTTGTACTCCATTATATATAAAAATTCTAATAATCAATCAAAGTTCAAAAAAAATAAAAACAAAGACCTTGGCTCCTCATCAGGATAAGCCCAAGGTACAACGACTTCTCAGTCGGACACAAAGACCTTGGCTTCTCATTAGGATAAACCCAAGGCGCAACGACTCCTCAGTCGACACACAGCCCTTGACTCTTCTTAAAGGTAAGCCCAAGGCACAACATATGGTTAGATTATTTCTTCTCTCATCGACCATCATGGTCAAGACCTTGGCTCCTCATCAGGATAAGCCTAAGGCATAACGACTTCTTAGTCGGACACAAAGACCTTGGCTCCTCATCAGGATAAGCCCAAGGCGCAACGACTCCTCAGTCGGCACAAAGCTCTTGGCTCTTCTTAAAGATAAGCCCAAGGCACAACATATGGTTCGATTCCGTCTGTTCTCATCGACCATCATGGTCAAGACCTTGGCTCCTCATCAGGATAAAGCCCAAAGCACAACGACTCCTCAGTCGGCACAAAGCTCTTGGCTCTTCTTAAAGATAAGCCCAAGGCACAACATATGGTTCGATTCCGTCTGTTCTCATCGACCATCATGGTCAAGACCTTGGCTCCTCATCAGGATAAGCCCAAGGCGCAACGACTCCTCAGTCGGCACAAAGCCCTTGGCTCTTCTTAAAGGTAAGCGCAAGGCACAACATATGGTTCGATTCCGTCTGCTCTTATCGACCATCATGGTCAAGACCTTGGCTCTTCTCAAAGGTAAGCCATATTAGACCGTAGAGGGGGATGATTAGGGTCTTATGCTAATCTAATCCGATTTTATGCCAATTAAAACTAATTAACAAGTTATCCTAGCAAGTATAAAATACAACAACATATGTGACCTAGGATAAGTGATATACACAAGGGTAAACAAAATAAACAAGATAGTGGATGATATAAAAAATGAGCAATGGACAATGACGACAAGAAATATAAACATAAGAGTAAGTGCGCCAAAGCAAACTCATACACACGAAATGATTACAGAGTTCGGACCTTCCGTCCTACATCTCTGCTCCCCACTCCCGGGAAGAAATCCACTAACACAACCGGGTTTTTTACACTCACCCGAATAACGTTTACACTAATACACTCAGTTTTCTAGTTCACGAAAAACTTTGCAACACTCACATTTGCAAATACACTACACACCCTCTAAGTGTTGGCCTAGCCCATATCCTCCTCCTCAAGTGCTTGGATACAACCTCTCCCTAGGTTTGTCAATCGACGCCACTCCTCTTGGATTCGACCCCGTCTCTCATAGCACACTCCTCTCGATGTACTCGGTTTTCTAGCTCACCGAAAACTTTACAACACTCACAATGTAACAATAAATTTATTCTCTATAATAGATGAGAACTCAATGTAGGCTCACTCTCAATGTCACGATCCCACAGCCCAAATTATACTATGAATGTAAATACAATAAGCTCAATGGTTGTGTATGAACAAAGAGATAAATCAAAACGAGTCTAAACTCAATTTAATCTACCAAAATAAATATGACAAATTAAGCATAAACAAGCTAGATAAAGAGTTTAAGAAAACTTCTCTAAAACAAGAGTGGAGAGATGTAGATTGAAGCCCAAACAAGGTTAACGATCTCCTTAAACTCTTGTGAAATTCTCTTCACAAATAAACTCTTAAACACTCTTTTAAACAAACACATAACTAGCTTAAACCCTTCTTAAACTCTTTTAAAACATTCTCTTGGGTGCTTGTGAAGGATGAGAGCAAGGGGGTATATATAGCCACCCAAAACCTCAGCCAAAAAAATCCCAAGCAAAAGACCAAAAAGCCCACAGAATCGGAAATCAAATTTTGTACAAATTATAGCCATTGGACGATCGACGGTCGATCGTGAAAAACGCGCGGTTGACCGTGAGCAGTTCAGAGGCAAATTCTGGGCTCAGGAAAACATCTGGTCGACCGTGGCGGTCGATCGCAAAACACTCTGGACTTAATGACCGCCACGGTCGATCACGAGCCATCAAAAAAAATTCTGAGTCTCTGGACACAAGGCGGTCGACCGTGGAGGTCGATCGCAAACAGATACATGCAATTGACAGGTTTGAAATATGATTTTCTGACTTTGAAACATTGTTTAAAAATATCAAATAAATTTAGAAAAATATAAAACTTTGGGAGATGATTGTAGACATGATAATACACATGCTAGAAAAACTAGTTTTCAAAAAACATCTCCCAAATGAGAAATCTTCTCATTTTACAAAATAGTCCAAAACATGTAAATGAAAAAAAGACTTGTTTTTGACATTGGAAATAAACCATGTTTTGAAACTCTATAAACTGGTTTTATAGACTTAAAGAAAGATATAAACTATTGTTATAAAAACCATGTTTTGAAACTCTATAAACTGGTTTTATAGACTTAAAGAAAGATATAAACTATTGTTATAAAGTCTATAAACAATGAATATCTATAAACTGGTTTTATAGACTTAAAGAAAGATATAAACTATTGTTATAAAGTCTATAAACAATGAATACAATATTTTCACAAATACAATAGAATATGAAACATTTGAGTATGTATATGAATATATATTTGTTTCATATCTATGAAATTAAACCAAAACAACTTATCCACATAGAAAACGAACATGTATAAATAATTTTTGGAATTTGTTTGTAATAACTTTGTTTGTGGATAAAACCAAAAACCAAGATATGTATATATATAACTATATATATATATATACATAGAAACCAATAAAATGTGTGTGTATATGATTGCGCTTAAAGTACTAACACACATAATATAAAACCTAAACTAAATTACCCAAGCTAAGATCTTGATCTTCAATAAGCTCTTCCTGGTAAACTTGCGGATGAAGGTTGAACTTGAATCTTTAACTTGAATTGCGTAGGCTTCATTCCACAATTCCGCCAACCTTCATTGGATATGATCATGAATGTGCAATTTCATCCATCCTCCAACATGTTGTTTGTCTATAATAAATAGATAAATACAAACACAAGACAAACAACATTAGTGGTAAATTGTTTGTTAAACATCATTAATACAAAGAGGCCAACAATCTCCCCCTTTTTGATGATGACAAACAATTTACAAAAAGGATATACGCATGAAAAGAAATGAATATACAAAGTATAGTATATCATAAATATAAACAAGAAAGGCTATACTCATAATATTTCTCCTCCTTTGACAACATCAAAAAAAAGGGGAAAAGAAAAGAATAAAGAGAGCGGAAGCTCTCCCTACAAATAAGCATGGGTGAGTATAAAATAAGTATAGGGATTGCTCCCCCTATCAAAATGCCATATAGAATATATACAATAAAAGATCATGGCAATCATATGTGAGCAAGAATAGATGAATATGCTAAATATCACTCACATACAAAAAGACAATGAGAACACATAAAAATGTATTACTTATGAAATAAGTGTCTCATTATACAACTATAAAAACATAGTGTATAAGAATAGATTTATGAAATCAAAAGAAGAGGAACATGAGAAACATGCAAAAAGTTTTCAAATAAAAACAAATTAACCAAATGAAATCATAAATCAAAATTTAAGACCAAAAATAACGTTTGATCAATAAAGGAAATTTTCTTTGTAAAACTTGATCAAACCACATAAAGAATACATTATAAAGCATATTTGAAATTTAAATCATCTATTTGTGCTTATATAATAAATTCAAAGCAATAAATCAAAACAAAATTTTTGACAAAATGCAAGAGAGGCAACAATATATCAAGCTCTTAAGCTTGTTCTAACCCATATAAGGACTTTTAGTACCCGGTAAACAAGATTTGGGAATAAACACCCAATAAACCCGAGGGTTATATAAATACAAACCTCTCATCAAAACAAAACCAATAATTATGAAAACAAAAGAATTTGACCAATAAAAAGAAGTGTTTTCATGTTCAAAAGTTTAAAGTATAATTTTCAAAACCAAGAAAAAAAAAACACTAAAATTCTTGGTTTAAAAGTCAAATTTGTTTTGGTGCCCAAGTATTTATGGTACCAAAAGATTTTAGGACATGACCCCTATCATTTAAGCTCAAAGCCCTTGGGTTATGAACCCATTTGGGCGCATGTGGTGTACTAACACGGTCAAAGCAATAATCACTCAAATGACCCTTCAGATTGTAATTTGTGCAATGAAAGAGATCCATTCGTTTTTGTGGACCATTAGCTCGTGTACGGAAACCATTTGAAAATAAAATTTGTCTTTTAGAAATATTTGGAAATGAGAAACATCATTAAACAAAGATGGTTTCTTTGGAGCATTTTGCAAAATAGGAACTTTTTGCACATCAAAACAAAATTTAGTAAGATGTTCAAACCTACCACAAACATCATATTTAAAAATATGTGGTCTACTAGAAACATTTGGCAAATAAGATTTCTTTTTTAAATCAAAACAATACTTGGCCAAATGACCACAAATATCACATCTATACACAAGAGCATGCTTATGATGAATAATGGGTGCATGTGTGTGTACATGTGATGAAGAAACTTGATGAGATGCACATGGAGCATTGACACTTTTATGTTTGTGTGCATCATAGCAAAATTTAGCTAAATGGCCTTTACGACCGCAAATAGATCACTTGTAAACTTTGCTATATATGTGTGCATAATGAGTGGATGATGACTTGTTTGCACTAGACTTAGCACACATATTCATAAGATTCTTATGATTATTAATACATGTTTTCAAAGTTAAATCTAAAGATGAAATGTGATTATTCACAAGATTTAAATCTTCATTATTAGGCACATATGCATTTTTATTAGAAGTAAAACATAAATAGTTATTTATAAAAGAAGCAGTATCATTTTTTATGTTCTTTACTTCTAACTTGGCATTATCTCTTTCATGAGTTAAGCTAAAAATGAATGAGGTCAATTTTTTATTTTCCAAATTTAACATATCATTGTTTTCTTTAAGCAAGGTATTTTCTTTTACAATGACATCAAATTTGGAACCTACCAACTCATGATCGGATTCTAAATTAACATGCTTGCTTTGTAAGTCATTAAAATCTTTATATAATTTGTTATAGGTATGCAACAATTTTTTACTAGTACAAGCAAGTTAATCACTAGATAAATTATTATCTGGTTCGGAACCACATACTACACTAGGGCTAATGCTTAGTGGCCGTGTGTATGAAGAAGCTCCAATATTGCTTGTGGAAGAATCCGTCGGAATCCTTTGGATCTCTTCCAAGTTACCATGATGTACTTCTATAAGTATCCACAATTTGTAAGCACTATCAAAATGAGCAAGCTTGTTAGAAATAGAAGAATTAAGTGCATTAAGCATATATTGTATATATATATATATA
>NC_033800.1:97271075-97278074 GCF_001876935.1 Asparagus officinalis
GACTCTAGGGGGGGGGGGGGGGGGTGATTAGGGTCATATTCTAATCTAATCCGATTATATGCTAATTAAAACTAATTAACAAGTTATCCTAGCAAGTATAAAATATAACAAGATATGTGAGCTAGGATAAATGATATACACAAGGATAAACAAAATAAACAAGATAGTGGATGATATAAAAAATGAACAATGGACAATGGCGACAAGAATTATTAATATAAGAGTAAGTGCTCCAAAGCAAACTCAAACACACGAAATGATCACGGAGTTTAGACCTTCCATCCTACATCTCCGCTCCCCACTCCCGTGGTGAAATCCACTAACACAACCGGGTTTTCTACGCTCACCCGAATAACGTTTACACCGAGACACTTGGTTTTCTAGTTCACCGAAAACTTTGCAACTCACACATTTACAAATACACTACACACCCTCTAAGTATTGGCCTAGCCCGTGTCCCCCTCCTCAAGTGCTCGGATACAACCTCTCCCTAGATTCATCAACCGATGTTACTCCTCTTAGATTCGACCCCGTCTCTCACCACACACTCCTCTCGGTGTACTCGGTTTTCTAGCTCACCGAAAACTTTACAACACTCACAATATAACAATAAATTTGTTCTCTACAATAGATGAGAACTTAATGTAGGCTCACTCTCAATGTCACAATCCCATAACCCAAATTATACTATGAACGTAAATACAATAAGCTCAATGGTTGTGTATGAACAAAGAGATAAATCAAAATAAGTCTTAACTCAATTTAATCTAGCAAAATAAATATGACAAATTAAGCATAAACAAGCTAGATAAAGAGTTTAAGAAAACTTCTCTAAAACAAGAGTGGAGGGATGTAGATTGAAGCCCAAACAAGGTTAACGATCTCCTCAAACTCTTGTGAAATTCTCTTCACAAATAAACTCTTAAACACTCTTTTAAACAAGTACAAAACTAGCTTAAACCCTTGTTAAACTCTTTTAAAATATTCTCTTGGGTGCTTGTGAAGCATGAGAGCAACGGGGTATATATAGCCACCCAAAACCTCAGCCAAAAATCCCAAGCAAAAGACCAAAAAACCCACAGAATGAGAAATCATATCCTGTACAAATTATAGCCGTTGGGCGATCGGCGGTCGACGATGAAAAACGCACGGTCGACCGTGATCAGCTCAGAGGTAAATTCTGGGTTCAGGAAAACATCCGGTCGACCGTGGCGGTCGACCACAAACAGATACATGCAATTGACAGAATTGAAAATTATTTTTCTGGCTTTGAAACCTTGTTTAAAAATATCAAATAAATTCAGAAAAATATAAAACTTTGGGAAATGATTGTAGACATGATAATACACATGCTACAAAAACTAGTTTTCAAAAAACATCTCCCAAATGAGAAATCTCTTCATTTTACAAAATAGTCCAAATCATGTAAATGAAAAAGACTTGTTTTTAACATTGGACATAAACCATGTTTTGAAACTCTATAAACTGGTTTTATAGACTTAAAGAAAGATATAAACTATTGTTATAAAGTCTATAAACAATGAATGTAATATTTTCCCAAATATAATAGAATATGAAACATATAAGTATATATATGAATATATATTTGTTTCATATCTATGAAATTAAACCAAAATAACTTATCCACATAGAAAATGAACATGTATAAATAACTTTTGGAATTTGTTTGTAACAACTTTGTTTGTGGATAAAACCAAAAACCAAGATATGTATATATATAACTATATATATATACATAGAAGCCAATAAAATATGTGTGTATATGATTGAGCTTAAAGTACTAACACACATAATATAAAACTTAAACTAAATTACCCAAGCTAAGATCTTGATCTTCAATAAGCTCTTCTTGGTAAACTTGCGGATGAAGCTTGAACTTAAATCTTTAACTTGAATTACGTAGGCTTCACTCCATAATTCCGCCAACCTCCATTAGATATGATCGTGAATGCGTAATTCTATCCATCCTCTAACATATTGTTTGTCTACTATAAATAGATAAACACAAACACTAGACAAACAATATTAATGATAAATTGTTTATTAAACATCATCAAAACAAAGAGGCCAACAAGCCCAAGGTACAACAACTTCTCAGTCGGATATCAAGACCTTGGCTCTTCTTAAATGTAAGCCCAAGGCACAACGACTTCTCAGTCAGATATCAAGACCTTGGCTTTTCTTAAAGGTAAGCCTAAGACACAACGACTTCTCATTCGGATATCAAGACCTTGTCTCCTCATCAGGATAAGCCCAAGGCACAACGACTTCTCAATCGGATATTATGAACTCGGCTCCTCATCATGGTAAGCCCAAGGCACAATAACTCCTTAGTCGGTGATCAAGTCTGTGGCTCATTACCTGGATAAGCCCAAGGCAAATCCCCAAGGCCGGCCTCTATAATTACTTCTCTACCTAACGGAGGAAACAAAGTTGTCGACACTTACCCTCACAAATGTCATTTGATCTACAAAGACTGACATTATTCTTGAAAAGAAAGCAGTGTTACAACTACAATATGATCAAATGTGTCATCAAGTAGTTTCAGCTCTCAAAAGCAAAGGATAGGAGAAATCATTTCTCATTCAAAAATGTTTCTTATGTTTTTATCAAAAGACCCAACAGGGCTTACAAAAAAAAAGAAAGAAAGAGAGATATCAGCTATTCTAAAAGCTCCCTCCTAGGGATCAAGAGCTGAGCTGGGTCCAGCAGCAGGATTCTCCAAGGTGGCAGTATCATGCTTTATCTTGTTCTACCCATTGGCTGACAGATCCGAGTCCCCTCCATTGACCTCAGAGTCTTCCTTCATTTTTCTTAAGAGGCCTCTTAGAAGAGCTCGTCCCCTCCGAATCATCCCTTCTTTTACATACCTCCATTGGTAGAGGAAGGACTATTGCTTCGGAGTCGGCGAAAACCGTGGGGGATACTCCCACCTCAGAGAATTCTTCTCCATCCAAAGCTCTGGACTCCTGAAGACCGAGGCGATATCGGAGCTTCTCAAGATCTCTGGCCTCATGATCACTAAGAGCCCTCGGCTCCAATACGGTCTCCTGTACTTTAGGCCAACCTAAATGGGACACCATATTGTCAGCATCGTATGCCCAGACAAAGAGGCTCCTCCATTCTTCGTCCAGCTCCAGAAAGTCGACATCCTGACGGAAATCACCCTGATAGTCGAAAAAGTAGTGCTGGTCCCCCTCAGTAGATCCCACACTAACCACGTGCCCAAACAAACTGATGTTGGGCACCACTCCCACCTCGGAGCAAGCATCTATAAACGCCATCAAGATACATATGGCGTATGGATGAAATTGATAGGGGGAGACCCCCAAAGCAATGAACACCTCCTTAATGAAAGGGTGCAGCGGCAGGCGCAACCCACATTACAGATGTGCCAGATAGAGAGGCACCCGACCCCCGCCATGCATGTGCACTGGGTTGATGCTGTCCGGTGCCCCTAGGGTCATTAGGCGCAGGATGTCACTCATCATATAACCATGTTGCCTCATCCATTGTCACTCTTGAACGAGACAAATACAAAGTTCTGAGCTTCTTATCACGGTCATTTTGAGGAAAAACCATGGCAAAAATCTCTAAGGGGAGAGAAGGAATCAACAAGAAAAGGGGTGTTCCTAATGAAGGTCCTTTCAACTGTGCTAGGGAATATTTATAAGCTCCGAAGAAGCATGAAGAAGGATTCAAGAGGCACAATCTTGGAGCAACCAAGAAAGATCCGCTTTGAGAACTGGAAACTTATCGCTCGAAGTACCAACCACCACTCGTAACGTACGTTAATCAATTGGCAAGTGAAGCACGATTCGCTCTACCCACGACACCTTGTTTTCTAAAAAGAGAGAGCAGTTCCCAATACCAGCAACATCAGTGCATAGGAGACTGGCGGTTAGCAAGACCTACACCACGTCTCTAGTCATGATCAACTGGCTAAAAATCCTCAACATTTTGAGCAAATTCATATCTATTTCACTCGGACCCGACTAAAGTCAGCTCCGAATGAAAAGGGCCAACTGTTATGATAATTTACCATTTAAAGATAAAGATTTCAAGAGATTGCCTTCATAGGCCCAAAAAAACTATAGTCCAAACCAACTTAACGGCCCAGAAGCCCAGCCAAAAGCAAGTCTATTAACCCACCGAGGAGATGAGTCATCTTCTACCGACACGAAGTGCGGGATTAGTCGACCCCTCATAAGTCGAGACGACTCCCTAAATGGTTGGCTCGACCACCTTCTTAGCAATTCACTTGGCCAAAAGCTCACTCGACTGACTTGTCGACAAGTCATAGGAACGATCCACAAATTGACCCATCATCACTAAGGGGATAAGATCCAGCTAAGCCACCTTTAGATATACATCAATCAACATCATGGTTTATCGAGCGATCTTATCAAGATCTCAACTCTGATAAACCTTGTGCGAAAACAGCTCACTCTGCCCACAAGTTACTTCGCAGAGATCACTAAGATACTCTCCTATGCTCAAATGACTTCCCCTCCAGTCGCTAGCCTCATTTGGAAAGGGAAGGAGGCGCAAACAGTCAGTCTATCCTTCGTCCTATCTCATCTATCGAATCTGGGATATCTCCCAGACGTCCTCTTCTGTGCTCGAATGACTTCCCCTCCAGTCGCCAGTAACCATCTGGAAAAGGAAGGAGGCGCAAACAGTCGGTCTATCCTCCGTCCTGTCTCATCTATCGAATCTGGGAATATCTCCCAGACGACCTCTCATGTGCTTGAATGACATCCCCGCTAGTCGCCAGCCGACATCTATAAAGCGGAGGATGACTCAACAGCCTGTCTGCTTAACCCGCAACCGCCCTCCTGTGCAAAGTTAAAGCGAAAGGTCAATCTCAGAGGTGACAAACTATAAAAGGAGGTGAGGGGTGTAAGAAGACAAAGACCTTTTTGCTTGAACTCTTTTAAGATCTCTAACTCTTTATTAGCTAAAGCTCTAAGCAATTCTAAAAGTTAGCCCTTCTTTTAAAAAGCCAATAAGAGTAATGAAGACGAGAACCTCAATGATCCTCGGACCTTCCCTCAAACCCTACTCAAGCTTACCAGCTAACTTGACCATCGGAGGTACCACACGGGAACCGGTCCCCGTCCTCTTATGGGTTTCTTCTTGCTTGTTTAGAAGGATCAGTAATTCTAGTCTAAGGATCGGGCATAAAGTCAGAGGAGGAAGCAGCCCCACCTCTCATTCTCTTCCTCTTTGCTGTCAGTACGAATATCACAAGTGCATCCCTCGGCGGAAAGACCCCATCGGTTGTGTGATATCAGGCATCAACAGTTTGGCACCCACCATGGGGCCCACTCTCTTCTCTTAGAAGAAATGTCCAATTCTAAGCAGGGGCTTGATCTTGTTCATTCTTGAAGAAAATCACTAGAATCACATCATTCATGTTAAACAAAGCCTGGAATCACATCATTCAAGCTAAGGAGGATCAGCCTATGGTTATGAGGAGCCAACACGGGCATAGCCCTCGAGGGCTCCAACAGCTTTCTGGGGAGTATTTGCCAAGCAGAACCTAGAAAGCCCTCCTGGAGTTTGCGGGAAAAACTCCAAGGGCCACCTGATGATCGCCTCCTCGGGAAATCTGGCTCTGGCCCCTAGTAGCTATTCGAACCACCAAAGTTGAAGGAAGAACTGGTGGTTGAAGCATGTGACTTGTACTCGACCTACAAAAGAAGGCTCCTCCCATCGTAGGATGGTCTGGTCATTGATATCTCTGTAATCCCCAAGAGGGATCCATGGTTTTGTCAAATTCAAGGGAGAAAAGCATCGGCATCTGGGGTTTCACCAACAAGAAGCCCCCCATCACAAAAGTTACACGTGCCTCCTCCTGTTGAGCACCATCCTCCAAAAAGTTCAATCCACAGGACGCTGGCCATGAAGGGAAACCAATGGTGATGAAGCAAAATCGGCTAAAAAATTACCACATCCACCATCAGCCAGCAAAGACCTCAGCAAAGACTCAAGTTCAGAAAGGTCTTGGCTGATGAGATAGTGAATAGGTCAACTACTCAGCGACGTTTAAAGTCAAACAGCTCGCCCTCAAGAAAGAGAGCAACATCCGACTCTGGATATTTGGACGATTGGCGACTCGGCGTCCTCAGTCACACTACAACAAAGATGGCTAATAAAGCTACAACTCGCCCTCATCAAGACAGTTCCCTCTCGGCGATCTTGTTCCCTAAAAAAAGCTACCTTCAAAATACAAATGAGCAAAGAACGATAATTTAACGTCACTCGAAAGCTAGATGTTGATGAGTTGTACTCTATTATATATATAAATTCTAATAATCAATGGAAGTTCAAAAAAAAAAAAAACAAAAAACAAAGACCTTGGCTCCTCATCAGGATAAGCCCAAGGTGCAACGACTCCTCAGTCAGGACAAAGCCCTTGCCTCTTCTTAAAGGTAAACCCAATGCACAATATATAGTTCGATTCCATCTGCTCTCATTGATCATCATGGTCAAGACCTTGGCTCCTCATCATGATAAGCTCAAGCACAATGACTCCTTAGTCGGCACAAAACCCTTGGCTCTTCTTAAAAGTAAGTGTAGGCATATAAAATTGCTTATAGGTCCCCTAGCATAGCTCGGCACAAACCGACGAACCAACGAGGCGACGAGATCGACGAATCACACGGAAGCGACGGAATGCATCCACCCGCGTGCAGAATCAAGCTAATGAGTTGAGGAATCAACGAGTCATCCAACCGAGAGCGGACTCGGAGGAATCACGATCGAATCAAGATCAATTTCGGACTCGAACTCAGAAGCGGATTTACTGTCAAATCAGGAATCTAACTTACTGCCAAATCAGATCAACCAATCAGAGTCTCAATCAACCGAATCACGGACAGAACCGGAAACAACGGAAAACGACTCGAAAAAGTCGGAAAACACCGCCCGCGGAGGCTCGGCCAAAGCCGAGCCACCTTGGGGTAGCTCGGC
>NC_033800.1:97278156-97278405 GCF_001876935.1 Asparagus officinalis
CCAGAGGTGGCCGACAGTGGCCAGAGGTGGCCGACATTTCCCTTTTTGCAGCCACTGTCCTGAGAGCCTATAAATAGGCCTAGAGATGTTCATTTTCAGAGGTCGAACTTTCAGGAGCCGAAACTCTGCCGGATTGAAGAGTGAACTCAGAGTTTGAAGACTTGAAGACTTGGACGTACAGATCTGATCCTCGGCGACCATCCACGTCAGAAAAGGCAGGATTTCGAGAGGAAGAAAGAACAGATCTGA
>NC_033800.1:97286321-97291713 GCF_001876935.1 Asparagus officinalis
GAGGGGCCTGAGAGAAATTCTAAATATGGAAGTTTGGAGGGATTTCTCAGTCAAAGATCCAAAGGAAGACTAGATCTAATGCAAATATGAAGTTTTGAGGGAGAACGGACGCTCGAGGGAAGAGAAAAGTGAAAAAGAAAGAGAAAGGGGGGGCCGGCCCTAGGGTGAAGAAAAAGAAAAGAAAAAGAAACCCTTCTTATATAGGGTGAACCGGTTTTGGGCCGAACTGAACCGAACCGAACCGGACCAGACCCAGTTCAAACCAAAACTCAAATTGAAGTCGAACCGAGCATCGAAACGACTTCAAATCGAGCGACGATTCAACCCATCACTTACTCACTCTTCTCCCACATGTTCGGAAGAGTCGGAGGAGATTTTTTGAACCGATTTACTGCCTTTTTTGGCTCATTTTAAGCCGGTTCAGCGCATTTGGGCGCAGAAAACACTCCGAAAAGTATACGAGTATAAACTGCTTCTTAATACTCCAATAAGGTATATGAGTATAAACTATTCCCTATTTTTGGTTTGAGAAGTTCCTGGAGAATATTGTTTATAAATATTCTTAAGGATAACTCAACCACACTACGCCGGACAACGCGTTGTGCATAAAGACTCGACGCCACAATCAATGGTCAGCTAATGGCTCATTTTAAGCCGGTTCAGCGCATTTGGGCGCAGAAAATACTCGAAAAGTATACGAGTATAAACTGCTTCTTAATACTCCATAAGCGTATATGATATAAACTATTCCCATTTTTGGTTGAGAATTCCTGGAGAATATTGTTTATAAATATTGCTTAAGGATAACTCAACTACACTACGCGCGACAACGCGTTGTGCATAAAGACTTGACGCCACAATCAATGGTCAGCTAAAAGGAATCGACTTCAAGTTCAAAAAATTCTGACAAACGGTCAGACAATAAATGCAGCACCGGAACTCTTACAGACTTTCGACAAAGCACCGAAAAGCCTGGAGAATTGAAGGAGTCAAGAACAGCAGAAGCCATTTCGAGGTCCCGTTATACCGACTGAAGGTAGGGACAATCATATCCAAAGTATCCCAGACACTTCTATAAAAGAACGAGACTGAAATACTTTGGAGGGGGTGTTTGTAGGCATATAAAATTGCTTATAGGTCCCCTAGCATAGCTCGGCACAAACCGACGAACCAACGAGGCGACGAGATCGACGAATCGCACGGAAGCGACGGAATGCATCCACCCGCGTGCAGAATCTAGCTAATGAGTTGAGGAATCAACGAGTCATCCAACCGAGAGCGGACTCGGAGGAATCACGATCGAATCAAGATCAATTTCGGACTCGAACTCAGAAGCGGATTTACTGCCAAATCAGGAATCCAACTTACTGCCAAATCAGATCAACCAATCAGAGTCTCAATCAACCGAATCACGGATAGAACCGGAAACAACGGAAAACGACTCGAAAAAGTGCCGAGCCACCCCAAGGTGGCTAGGCACAGTGTCGGCCACCCCGAGGTGGCCGACAGTGGCCCGAGGTGGCCGACAGTAGCCAGAGGTGGCCGACATTTCCCTTTTTGCAGCCACTGTCCTGAGAGCCTATAAATAGGCCTAGAGATGTTCATTTTCAGAGGTCGAACTTTCAAGAGCCGAAACTCTGCCGGATTGAAGAGTGAACTCGGAGTTTGAAGACTTGAAGACTTGGACATACAGATCTGATCCTCGGCGACCATCCACGTCAGAAAAGGCAGGATTTCGAGAGGAAGAAAGAACAGATCTGAGATCTACACGAGACTACACTCCAGATCTAAGCTTGGTCTTAGATCTCGAGATCTGAGCGATTATTCCCTTGGTGGATTAATCCCTCCCGGCTATTATTCCCTTCGTGGAATAATACCCGCATAATCGTGTAGATCCGACCGGATCTAGATCGCGCGGTGGTCCACGGATTAACCCCGACGTTGGCAAAGAACCCACACAAGCAAGCAACCGCAAAACAGGAGCTTGCGATTTGTTCACAAGAGGAAAGTTGTAATTTTTATTTTTTTCTTTGATTTAGTTGTAACCGGATCTATAAAAGACCGGATCTTTGTAATCCAAGATGACAATCATATCAATGAAAAAGAAAACAGTTTTCCACGCGAACAGTAAGACCAAGGCACACCATATGGTATGATTCTGTCTGCTCTCATCGACCATCATGGTTAAGACCTTGGCTCCTTATCAGGAAAAGCCTAAGGCGCAACGACTCCTCAGTCGGCCCAAAGCCCTCGGTTCTTCTTAAAGGTAAGCCGAAGACACAACATATGGTTCAATTCCGTCTGATCTCATCGACCATCATGGTCAAGACCTTGGCTCCTCATCAGGATAAGCCCAAGGCACAATGACTCCTTAGTCGGTACAAAGCTCTGGGCTCTTCTTAAAGGTAAGCCCAAGGCATAACATATGATTCGATTCTGTCTGCTCTCATCGACCATCATGGTCAAGACCTTGGCTCTTCTCAAAGGTAAGCCTAAGGCATAATGACTTCTCAGTCGGATATCAAGACCTTGGCTCTTCTTAAAGGTAAGCCCAAGCCACAACAACTTCTCAGTCAGATATCAAGACCTTGTCTCTTCTCAAAGGTAAGCCCAAGGCATAACGACTTCTCAGTCGGATATCAAGACCTTGGCTCTTCTTAAAGGTAAGCCCAAGGCACAACGACTTCTCAGTCGGATATCAAGACCTTGAATTTTCTTAAAGGTAAGCCCAAGGCACAACGAATTCTCAATTGGATATTAAGACCTTGACTCCTCATCAGGATAAGCCCAAGGCACAACGACTTCTCAGTCGGATATTAAGACCTCGGCTCCTCAGATAGTGATCTAGTTCGTAGCTCTTTACCTGGATAAGTCCCAAGGCAAAGCCCCAAGGTCAGCCTCTGTAATTACTTCTCTAGCTAACGGAGGAAACGAAGACGATAACACTTACCCCCGTAAATATCATTGGATCTACAAAGATCAACATTGTTCTTGAAAAGAAAGCAGTATCACAACTACATTATGATCAACTGTTTCATCAAGTGGTTTCAGCTCTCAAAAGCAAAGGATAGGAGAAATCATTTCTCATTCAAAAATGTTTCTTACGTTTTTATCAAAAGACCCAACAGGGCTTACAAAAAAACAAAAAGAAAAAGAAGAAAGAGAGAGATCAACTATCCTAAAAGCTCCCTCCTAGGGATCAGGAGCTGAGCTGGGTCCAGTAGCGGGATTCTCTAAGGCGGCGGTATCATGCATTATCTCATTCTCCCCATTGTCTGACAGATCCGAGTCCCCTCCATCGACCTTAGAGTCTTCCTTCATTTTCTTGAGAGGCCTCCTAGAAGAGCTCGGCCTTCCGAATTCGCCCTTCTTTTACATACCTCCATTGATGGAAGAAGGACTATTGCTTCGGAGTCGACGAAAACCGAGGGGGAAGCTCCCGCCTCCGATAATTCTTCTCCGTCCAATGCTCTGGACTCCTAAAGACCGAGACGATACCGGAGCTTCTTAAGATCTCCGGCCTCTTGATCACTAAGAGCCCTCAGCTTCAATACGGCCTCCTGTACTTCAGGCCAACCTAAATGGGACAATATATTATCAGCACCGTATGCCCAGACGAAGAGCCTCCTCCATTCTTCGTCTGCTCTGAAAAGTTAGCGTCCTGACGGAAATCCCCCCGATAGGGGAAAAAATAGTGCAGGTCCCCTTCAGTAGACCCCACACTAATCACGTGCCTAAACAAACTGATGTTGGGCACCACACCCACCTCGGAGCAAGCATCTATAAATGCCATCAAGATACATATGGCATGTGGATGAAATTGACAGGGGGATACCCCCAAAGCAGTTAACACCTCCCTAATGAAAGGGTGCGGTGGCAGGCGCAACCCACATTGCAGATGCACAAGATAGAGAGGCACCGACCCCCGCCATGCATGTGCACTGGGGTAATGCTGTCTGGTGCCCCTAGGGTCATTAGGAGCGGGATGTCATACTCATCATATAACCACGCTGGCTCGTCCATTGTCACTCTTGAAAGAGACAAATACAAAGTTCCGAGCTTCTTATCACGGTCATTCTGTGGAAAAGCCATGGAAAAAATCTCTAAGGGGATAGAAGGAATCAACAAGAAAATGGATGTTCCTATTTAAGGTCCTATCAACAGCGCTAGGGATTATATATATGCCTCCGAAGAAGCATGAAGAAAGATTCAAGAGTTACAATCTTGAGAACCAGAAACGGATCGCTTGAAGTACCAATCGCCACTCGTAACGCACGCCAATCAATTGGCAAGTGAAGCGCCATTCGCTCTACCCATGACGCCTTGTTTTCTAAAAAGAGAGAGTGGTTCCCAATACCAACAACATCAGTGCACAGGAGACTGGCGGTTAGCAAGTCCTACACCACGTCTCCAGCCACGATCAACTGGCAAAAAATCCTCAACATTTTGAGCAAATTCATATCTATTTTACTCGGACCCGACTAAAGTCAGCTCCGAATGAAAGGGGCCAACTGTTATGGTAATTTACCATTTAAAGATAAAGATGTCAAGAGATTACCTTCATAGGCCCAATAAATCTATGGTCCAGACCAACTTAGCGGCCTAGAAGCCCAGCCAAGAGCAAGTCTATTGACCCGCCGAGGAGACGAGTCATCTTCTACCGACATGAAGTACGGGATTAGTCGACCCCTCATAAGTCGAGAAGACTCCCTAAATAGTCAGCTCAACCACCTACTCGGCAGTTCACTTGGCCAAAAGCTCACTCGACTGACTTGTCGACAAATCATATGAACCATCCACAATTCGACCCGTCATCACTAAGGGGATAAGATCCAGCTAAGCCACCTTCAGATATACATCAATCAACACCATAGTTTATCGAGTGATCTTATCAAGATCTCAACTCTGACAAACCTTGTGCGAAAATAGCTCACTCTACCCACAAGTAACTTCCAAGAGATCACTAAGATACTCTTCTGTGCTCGAATGACTTCCCCTCCCGTCGCCAGCTACTATCTGGAAAGGGAAGGAGGTGTAAATAGTCGGTCTATCCTCTGTCTTGTCTCATCTATCGAATCGGGGATATCTCCCAGACGTCGTCTCCTGTGCTCGAATGACTTCCCCTTCAGTCTCTAGACACCATTTGGAAAGAGAAGGAGGCGCAAACAGTCGGTCTATCCTCCATCCTATCTCATCTATCGAATCTAGGATATCTCCCAGACGTCCTCTCCTATGCTCAAATGACTTCCCCGCCAGTCGCCAGCTGACATCTGTAAAGCGGAGGATGACTCAACAACGTGTCTGCTCATGCCACAACCACCATCCTGTACATAGTTAAAGCCAAAAGTAAATCTCAGAGGCGACAGACTATAAAAGGAGGGGGGGGGGGGGG
>NC_033800.1:97291723-97333685 GCF_001876935.1 Asparagus officinalis
GAAGACGAGGATTTTTTGCTTGAACTCTTTTAAGATCTCTAACTCTTTTTTGGCTAAAGCTCTAAGCAATTCTAAAAGCTAGACCTTCTTTTAAAAACTCAATAAGAGCAATGAAGACGAGAACCTCAATGATCCTTGGACCTTCCCTCAAATCCCACTCAAGCTCACCAGTTGACTTGACCATCGGAGGTACCATGGGAGAACCGGTCCCCGCCCTCTTACGGGTTTCTTCTTTCTTGTGCAGAAGGATCAGGAATTCTAGTTCAAGGATCGGGTATAAAGTCTGAGGAGGAAGCAACACCACCTCTCATCCTCTTTCTCTTCGTCATCAGTGTTCGAGGTAAAAATTGCCTTCATTGAATTCATTGTCATCTTAAATAACAACTTTTTGAGTTACAAAAGATCCGGTCTTTTTTAGATCCGGTTACAACAAAATCAAAGAAAATAAAAAAAAAGATTACAACTTTCTCCTTTTATCGAACAAATCGCGAGCTCCTGTTTTGCGGTCGCTCGCTTGTGTGGGTTCTTTGCTGACGCCGGGGTTAATCCGTGGACCATCACGCGATCTAGATCTGGTCGGATCTACACGATTCGACGGGTATTATTTCACCAAGGAAATAATAGCCGGGGAGGATTAGTTCACCAAGGAAATAATCGTCCAAATCTCGGGATCAAAGGCCAAGCTTTGATCCGGAGTGTGATTTCGTGTAGATCTCAGATCTGATCTTTACCTCTCTCGAACTCCTGCCTTTTGTGACGTGGACGCTCGCCGAGAACCAGATCTGAATCTTCAAGTCTTCAAGTCTTCAAAACTCTGAGCTCAATCTTCAATTCGGCAGAGTTTCGGCTCTCAAAGTTCCAACCCTGAAAATGAACCACCCTTGGCCTATTTATAGGCACCCAGATCTGTGCCTAGGCACAGATCTGGGCTGAGGTGGCTCGGCCACAAGTGGCCGGCCACCCCTGGGTGGCTCGGCTGTGATTCGGTTGTGCGGTTGATTTGTCTGGACTCGTTTTGTTGACCTGATTTGGCAGTAGATCCGATTCCTGATTTGGCAGTAAATCCACTTCTGAGTTCGAGTCCGAAACTGATCTTGATTCGGTCGTGATTCATCCGAGTCCGCTCTTGTTTGGATGACTCGTTGACTCCCCGAACCGTTGGCTTGATTCCAAATGCGAATGGATGTATTTCGTTTCTTGCGTGCGATTCGTCGATCTCGTCGCCTCGTTGGTTCGTCGGTTTGTGCCGAGCTGTATTAAGGGACCTATAAGCAATTTTATATGCCTACAGATACCCCCTCCAAAGTATTTCAGCCTCGTTATTTTATAGAAGAGTCTGGAATACTTTGGATATGATTGTCCCAACCTTCGGTCGGTGTAACGGGACCTTGGAATGGCTTCTGTTCTTGATTCCTTCAATCCTCCAGGCTATTCGGTGCTTTGTCGAATGTCTGTAAGAGTTCTGGTGCTACATTTATTGTCTGACTGTTGTCGGAATTTTAAACTTGAAGTCGTTTCCTGATTTTCTAATCTTTAGCTGACCATCGATTGTTGACGTTGAGTCTTTATTTGCGACGCGTTGTCCGGCGTAGTGCTGTTGAGTTATCCTTAAGAATATTTATAAAAATATTCTCCAGGAACTTCTCAACCAAAAATAGAGAATAGTTTATACTCATATACCATATTGGGGTAATTTTTGTGCTCAAATGAACTGAACCGGCTTGATAATGAGCCAAAAAAGGCAGTAATTAGGCTCAAAAAATCTTCTGATCTTTCCGAACATGTGGGAGAGGCAAGAATAAACCAAGGACTGAACCCTCGGTCGACTGAACCCTCGGTCGATTTAAAGTTGTTTCGATGCTCGATTCAGCTTCAATTTGAATTCTGGTTCAAACCAGGTCTGGTCCGGTTCAACTTGGTCTGGTCTGGTTCAACTTGGTCTGGGTTCAACATTATAAAAGAGGGTTTTTTCCCTCATTAGGGCCGGCCCCCCCTCTCCCTTTTTTTTCACTTTTCTCTTCCCTCGAGCATCCGTTCTCCCTCAAAACTTCATAGTTGCATTAGATCTAGTCTTCCTTTGGATCTTTGACTGAGAAATCCCTCAAAACTTCCATATTTAGAATTTCTCTCAGGCCCCTGGAGCGCGTGGTCTGAGTCTCTTTCAAGATCTGATTTTTATTGGATCCACGAGCTTTTCCTCAGGTAAATCCTCAACCATTTTAGCATATTTTATGCTTAATTCAATTTATAAACTTGTGGGGTCGTATACGAGGGTTAGGATTAAGATTTGGCGCATCGAGCTCACCTTTCAGGGGGGAGAATTGCAAAAAAGAGGAACTTTTTCTAGATCTGATTCCTTAATTTATTTTGCAGGTCTCTATGTCTCGTATTACGAGGGGTCAATCCTCTACCGCGTCGGCTGATGGCGTGCCTCCTTCTTATACTGGTGAGCTATTTTTGGAAATTTACAAATTAGTCCATTTTTTCTTGGAAATTTACAAATTGGTCCTTTTCACCCCATTTTGTTCTCCTTGGTGAGGCAATCGGGAAGAGAATTGATTCTCCTTGGCGAGGATCAACGCTTTAAAGATATGTTTTGCTTGGTCAAAACCATATCTCAAAATCAATAAAGGGGGCGTTTTGACGCTGCATTGTGCCTTATAAGGAAGGGATATATAGTCGATATACCCTATCTTATAAGTGCATAATGTGGCCAAATCGTCTCACCCTTTATAAGGCAGTGACTCTATCTTACCCATTCGTAGGATGAGTTCAACTTCCTTTTATGATTGAGACTAACAACTGTTTAAATTTTTGCTTCCAGTGGAATATCCTTCTGGGGCGTTCTCATCTCACGCAGTGTACGGGCGCCGTGGCGAGTATTATTCGCCTTCCGATGTTATAAGGCAGGGATATATAGTCGATATACCCTATCTTATAAGTGCATAATGTGGCCAAATCGTCTCACCCTTTATAAGGCAGTGACTCTATCTTACCCATTCGTAGGATGAGTTCAACTTCCTTTTATGATTGAGACTAACAACTGTTTAAATTTTTGCTTCCAGTGGAATATCCTTCTGGGGCGTTCTCATCTCACGCAGTGTACGGGCGTCGTGGCGAGTACTATTCGACTTCCGACGATTTCTCCCCTATCCCAGTCACTCCTCGGTTTGCTTCGGGCATGTCGACAGAGGTTGCCCAAGTGGTGAAGGAAGGTGGATATCGAGCTCTTCGCCAGTTGATTACAGATGCGCCCCTCGTGAAGGATGCCAGTTCGATTCAGCCTCTCAAGAAGACCGACTTTTTATTTGGTGATTCTGCCAGAGATCCGGATGCCGTGTTTATTGATGCTGAGCAGTGGCTTCATAAAACTGGCAGTGGTTTCATATATTTGCCGAAGATTCCTCGGCATCGTTCGTTGACTGAGCTCCGGCGTCAGGCTGTGACACGGGAGATGTCGTGGCGCTTGACGGAGGAGCATGAGAGCGTTCACTGTGGATACATCACTCATCAGGCAGCTCCTGGTTCAAGCAGGAGTCACATCACTGGATTGCATCCTGGAGTATTGGGGTTAGATGCACCGCCACGTAACGAGCTTCTTGCCGCTGCTTCTACTCTGAAGAATCGCCTCGCTGCTTTAGGACGGGAGATGCCTGCGACACGCCACAGGTTTTATGGCTGGGTCCATTCTTTGGACAAGCTTTGGTGGACTCGCATGACGAAGTACGTCTTGAGCCGATGGAGCGAGGAGTTGCACGCTTGTGGTCTGTATGCAGCCGTTCGTGCCACCATGTATGGTTTGCCTGTTAGCACGAAGCATTTCTTCGCTTTGTGCGAGCTCTACAACCCGGACTCGAACACTTTTCTGACCCGGCAAGGGGAATTGGGCTTGGCCCTCCATGAGATGCACAGGATTTCTGGTTTGCCCATGGGACAAATGCTATATCAGGAATATTTTCCCTCCAACCAAGAATTAAGTCAGCTGAAGGATCGCATGCCCGACCGCTACGAGACTTTATGGGACCTCACATGTCACTATCATATCGCTTTGGCGCAGTCTGAACCCTTAGCGAAGAGGGCTAAATCCCATGTGAGCCAGAAACAGTTTGCGTCTTATTTGTTCAGGAATCTAGAGAGCAATTCTGGCGAGGCTATTTGTGAGCTGGCACCACTCACTCCTTCAGGGGTTAATAGTCTACTGAAGAAGGTTGATGCTCATTCCTATACCATTAGCAGTCCTGAGAGTGGTTTTCCTACAGGGACCAAGTTTAAAGCATTCTTGTGGCATGCGACCGCGCCGATTCGACCGATGACCCTTCTAGCCGGTTACCTCGCTATCTGGTTGAAGAAATGCGTGGTCCCGTATCAGTCTAGTGATATCTTGCCATTGGAGGTGCTCTACCCAGCGCAAGTGGGAGGGGCGAGGATTCCCTGACATCAGACAGCAGCTATAGGTCCACAAGTGTTGGGCATTTTCCACTTGCTTTCCGTAGTTCTCCGGCCGATACAGTGAGTGTTTGATTGATGAGGAAAAGCCGAGGGGGTATCGAACTCATTTAGACGTCGGCTGCTTTAACTGGCTGGTGAACATCAGGCCGGGTTATCTGACTTTCCGGGTGAGGAATCAGTGTTTCATAGAGCCATACCTACCCTGCCGATTCGCTCGCCAGTTTGGCTATGATCAGCTTTATGTCGGGAATCCACGTCAGCAGCTTCGGACCCACGGTGGTTTGGTGGACGGTCTTCGTGCATCGTTGTGGACCGTGACGGGCTGTATTGGTGCTAAGTTCAGTCTCCCGAGTTCTGAGCGGCAGTTGAACCTTACCTTCTTAAGCTGCAAGTGGTTGTTAGCAGCTAATAAAACTATTCCTGTGAAGCCGATTGCAGAGCTAGAGGCTGAGGAGGCTTCTCAGGCTGATTCCCGTATGATTTGGGAAAATGCTCGATCACAAAGGACACGGCACAAGACCCGTCGGATTGACGAAGAGGGAAAGAAGATCTTTCATTCTGCTGATGAAGCTTCAGGCGGAGATCTTGAAGATCACGAGGACTATTCTGAACGAGGTCAGTTTCTTACTTTTTCCCTTTATCTTCCAGAATTATTAAGCCTGAGAATGGTTTGATGTTTAAGGGACCACAGCTGACTAGGATGAAGAGTTCCGTCCTTCTCCCCAGGCGAGACCTTCGATTGTTGCCCCTGCCGCTAGGCGGAAGAGATTAGCCCGCAAGCCGCATGTAGTTTCACGAGCATCGGATATGGATTTAGCCGGTGACGACCCTGCTAGTGATGGAGGTAACATCTATCCCGTAGACTAGCCTCTTGATCATTCAGAACTTTGATTCACGCTTTTCTATTTCTATATAAGAGAGCGTGGGGAGAGCGAGATGAGTCCTGATCCTGTTTTTCACGATTCTATATCTTCTGGTGAGCCCGACTCACCGCGCCAGGTAGAAAGGCCTGCAGAAGCTGGTGACATTAGGGAGACCGTCGATGTAGGACCCGGTTCGATGAATCCAGGTACATCTACCATTAACAATACACAAAGGAGTTGAATGATTTGGAATTTGTGCATTCCCTAATTGTCTCTATGCTTCTTGCTCTTTTAGATAATTTGCAGGAGGCAAACGTGGATTTTGGGAATAGAAAGGCTGACGCACCCATAAGAGGTAACTCATTTCTATTGGTCGTAATCTCTTTATTCTCCTTTCGTACTTATATTCTCTTGATGATCTGAGGCAAGCTTATGATGAGAAGCTTTCTAAGCTTAATCAGCAGATTTTTGGCCATGTTTTTGATGTATGATTTCATTTGCTGAATGTTTTGACTTTTGATCCTTTTAGTGGAACTGGTTTTTGTCTTTATCTTTATTATGATTCCTCATTTCGTTTGAAATGATTGACCATAATACTTTTAGGATTTTTGGCAAACCCTTACCCGGCGACACGTGTTAGGTGTTGACTTTAGGATTTTTGGCTAACCCCCAGCCTTCAACGGGTTTGATTAGCCTTTACCGACTACCGTTTGAGTCGGGCTAGCATGCGGATTGTCGGAATCCGTTCCGCATGTAACGTTGTGCTAAGGGAATGAACTCCCTTAGACTTCGTGCTATGATGTCGAATACATAGACTTCGCCATTGTTACGGGAATAGGCTACCCGGCGACACGTGTTAGGTGTTGACTTTAGGATTTTTGGCTAACCCCCAGCCTTCAACGGGTTTGATTAGCCTTTACCGACTACCGTTTGAGTCGGGCTAGCATGCGGATTATCGGAATCCGTTCCGCATGTAACGTTGTGCTAAGGGAATGAACTCCCTTAGACTTCGTGCTATGATGTCGAATACATAGACTTCGCCATTGTTACGGGAATAGGCTACCCGGCAACACGTGTTAGGTGTTGACTTTATCCCTACTTAGGTTTCGGGATAAAATACCCCAGACTGGTATTCTGGTGTCTTTTTCTACGGCGAAAGACTAAACCGGCGACGCGTGTTAGGCGTCGGCATATCCTTTCTTAGGATTCAGGATGAAATTCCCCATGCGTGTAAGGCATGGATTTTGGTGTTATTAATAACAACCTGCCACAATGTTGAATATGTGGACGGGTGTTCTTTTTAACGGTTAAAAACTAACCGGCAGCGCGGGTTAAGCGCAGACTTATCCTTGCTTAGGTTTCAGGATAGAATACCCCAGAATCGAACTCTGGTGTCTTTTTCTACGGAAAAAGACTAAACCGGCAGTGCGTGTTAGGCGCAGACTTATCCCTGCTTAGGATTCGGGATAAACTTCCTAGGATGAATCCTAGATCGGCAAATTCTTGGAAAAGGTTGATGCGGGAAAGGAAGAATTTTATATTTTATTTCCCGGTCTTCTTTTAGGGTGAAGGCGAACCCGGAAAATAAGGAAGGAAGAATTTTATATTCTATTCCTTGATTCTGGAAAGGAAGAATTTTATATTTTATTTCCAGCGCAAAAGAAACTAGAAGTGGGATCTCCACCTCGAGAATCTGGAAAATCTAGATAAACCTGCCTTTTATAGGATTGGTTATCTAAACTGAAAAAAGAGTTCTTCGTTTATCGAAGTGAAACTTCAACTTTAGTTATAGCCATGAGAGGGCTTACCCAAAGAGAAGAAGAAGGGAGTTCTTTCGTTTATCGAAAGGGGACTCCGAAATGAAAGTGGACCTCTTGTTTATGGAAAGAGTCAAGAGGGCCAAATGGACACTTTTGGTGAACTCACTGTTAATTGAAACTGATCAGTGAGGGATTTTGGTGGAGACAATGATTTTGGGTTATCCTCTAGAATATTAAGTGTAATATTCTTCAAGGAACTTCCCGGTAAACGAGTTATCCTGAATGTACTAGGGATAGTACTTTTTCAGGAACTTCCCATTTATTGGCATTAATTGCCTGGCGCCCTCTTGAGTAATCAGGCGATATGCGCCGTTTGAATAGACTGTGTCACAAACGGCCCTTCCCATTTGGGTTCAAATTTACCTTTCTTCTTGGAGTTGAGGATTATCGGTCGGTGAGCAGCGAGGACCAGATCTCCTTCCTTGAAGCTTCTCTGTCGGACTCTTTTGTTGAAAGCCCTAGATATTCTGGCTTGATATAACTCAATTTGTTGTTGAGCCTCCAAGTGCTTTTCATCCAACCTCTCGAGTTCTTCGAGACGTTTTTGATGGTGTTCTTCTGTTGTCATCTCAGTTGTGAGAGCGATCCGAAGTGACGGGATTTGAATCTCCAAAGGCAGCACAGCTTCACATCCGTATACTAACGAATATGGGGTGGCCCCTGTAGGTGTGCGTATGGTGGTGCGATAAGCTCAGAGTGCTTCACCGAGTTTATCGTCCCAGTCTCGTTTATTGGTCTTCACGAGCTTTGACAGGATCTTAATGATCGTCTTGTTGAAAGCCTCAGCTAGTCCGTTTGTGGCGGGATAATAAGCTGTCGACGAAACATCTTTGATTTTGAATTTGTCACAAAACCTGATGAAGGCGTTGCTTATAAACTATGGACCGTTGTCATGAATGATTCGTCTTGGCACGCCGTATCGGTATATGACATGATGTTTGATGAAATTGATGACGTGTTCGTCTTCACTTCTCTGAGCGGAATTGCTTCAGCCCACTTTGAAAAGTAATCCGTGATTGCGAGGATGAATCGATCACCTTTGACTGAAGGGGGAAAAATAGGACCGACTATGTCCATACCCCAAGTCTCGAACGACCATGAAGTGGTTGACGTGTGCAACTGCTCTGGCGGTTGATGCATATAATTCGCATGTATCTGGCAAGCGTGGCATTCTCATTGTTGGCCAAAAATATCCCATTCTCCTGATGCGATCATACAGCTTGGGACCAGGTTGATGCGCACCGCATTCTCCTTCGTGTGCTTCTTTGAGAACTTCTTCTGCTTCTTTGTTCGAAAGGCATCGGAGTAATAAACCATCGTACCCTCTACGGTATAACGTATGGGTCTCGGCATTATAGAAGAATCTTGGTGCTCTTCGGCGGATTGATTCTCTTTCTTTTACATCCTCTGGCAGAATACCATACTGGACGGAGTCAATGATGGGAAAACGCCAATCTCGGGACTCAGACCCAATTTGGGTTGAATTCACCTCCTTGGCGTTTATGTTTCCATCGTCTTCCTCTTCAATGTCCATATCGTATATGGGTATGCAGAGCTGATGCGTCCTCATTGTGACTAACAGCTCAGTTTTGGGAGGTTGCGCAAGTGATACCGCTAGTGCTGCCAGTGCATCCGCATAAGCGTTCTGGAGACGGGGGATATATTCAATGAAGAATTCTTCCAAAGATTCAGCTATTTTGATGGCCTCCTGGTGGTATGGGATCAGGTCTTGGTTCCTGACTTCATACTCTCCACGGACTTGGTTGACTATCAATTGAGAATCCCCAAAAGCTTCGAGATATTCGACCCCCAGCTCTTTGGCGAAACTGAGTCCAATGAGAAGCGCGTTGTACTCGGACACGTTATTGGAGCACGGACTAGTCAATGAATAAGCTCGAGGCATCACATGCTTTCCCGGTGAAATTAAGACAACCCCAACTCCGGAGGAAACTGAAGAACCTCCCGGGGTTATTACCCTATTAACTGCCCTCGAAGCACCATCGAAATATAATTGCCATAATTGCTGGTACGACATCGTGTTAACCTCGTGGGTTTCATCCGGCAAGTCATCATATACTTCTGCCGTATCTGTGGTCGGGTTTGCCGCCAAAAGATCGCAAATCGCTTGTCCTTTGATCGACTTCTGTTGCTTGAAGTGCAAATCATATTAGGACAAGAGAAGGGCCCATTTCGCTAATCGCCAATTCATAGAGGCCGGTTGCGTCATAAACACCCGTACTGGATTAACATTGGAAATGACGTAAATCGTCTGTCCAACCAAGTAATGCCGCATCTTTTGCATCGCGAATACCAATGCAAGGCATTCTTTCTCGATCATCGGATATCGAGACTCAGCGCCTATCAAGGTCCGACTTAGGTAATAAACTACCTGTTCGTGACCGTTATCGTCGTCTTGTGCTAGTAAAGCACTTATCGAGTGGTTCATCCCCTTGATGTAAATCAAGAACGGTTTACCCGATTTTGGTGCAACGAGAACATGAGGATTCGTCAGATATGTTTTGATATCTTCGAATGCTTTTTGGCAGGCATCGTCCCAGATGAATGACACCCCTTTCTTGTTTAACTTAGAGAATGGCTGGCACTTCCCAGAAAGGTTTGAGATGAACCGCCGGATGTAAGCTAACCGCCCTTGCAATCCTCTGAGCTCTCTCAAATTCCTAGGAGGTTGCAGCTCATTTATCGCCTTCACCTTGTCAGGATCGATGTGTATTCCTTTAGTGGTTACGACGAATCCAAGGAATTTTCCGCTAGACATTCCAAGGAAAGATTTAGTAGGGTTCATCTTCAATTGACAAGTCCTTGATGTGATCTCCTCTGTTGCGGCTTTTCACAACCAAATCGTCAACGTAGCATTCTACTGTTTTCCTGAGATGTTCTTGGAAAATCTTAGTCATTGCTCGTTGGTATGTGGCGCCTGCATTCTTTAGACCGAATGGCATCACCGTGTAGCAGAATACACCGAGGGGCGTTCTGAATGCTGTATGCTTTTCGTCCTCTGGGTGCATCTTGATTTGGTTATATCCTGAGAAACCATCCATAAAAGACATTCTCTCAAATCCTCATGTATTGTCAATAATAACATTCGTGATTGGGAGAGGAAAATCGTCTTTTGGACATGCCGTATTTAGGTCTCTGAAGTCGATGCAAATCCTGATTTTACCGTTCTTCTTCATGACTGGAACGATATTGGCTAGCCAATCCGGATGTTGCTCCTCTCGGATAAATCCTGATTCAATTAATTTCTTAACCTCTACCTCGATGGCTTCCATTATCTGCGGATGAAACCGTCTTTGCTGTTGCTTGACAGGTTTGGCATCCGGCTTGATATCGAGGCGGTGCATTGCCACATTGGGGTCGAGCCCTGGCATATCCTCGTAGTTCCACGCGAAGACGTCAATATACTCCCTGATGAGAGCAATTAACTCCTCCTTATCATTTGAGGGAAGACTATCGCTGATGAATATCGGCTTTGGGTTGGCCTCGTTACCCATGTTAACTTGGACTATTTTATCCTCAGTGGGGGGTTCTCTCTGTTCGAACCTGTCACCATACTGCATATTCAGATGATGAACCCACGGGTCTTTCCATGTTGGCATTTGATCATCGTCCTCTATTGTAGACGGATCAGCTGTAGCCATGTTTACCATTAGGGCTTTGAATGCCTCCCCTAGACTTATGTCAGAATTCCCAGCTGAAGAATCAGAAGAGTATCCGTTCTTAGTTTTGTTAGCAATTTGATCGATGATTTGCCAACCACATTCATCATCAGACGAGGAAACATAGCCTAAGCCTCGCCCGTATTTATAAAAATCCTCGGGTTTCCCTTTTGGTACATATACCGCTTTGGCTGGAGTACGAGGACCTCGATCGAAGTATAGACCTTCTCCGAGTGTGAAATCGTACCCCTGCTTTTCCATGAGCTTGCGCGCTTCCGGACTATACTTAGATAAATGCCGACCATGTTTGTCATCATCTTCATCTTCACTTAGGAAATGATCTGGCAATGGAGAGTTTTTTCCTCTACCGTAAATCACTTCTTTTGCACCTCTTATTTTGTTCGGGACGACCATGGTTGTTCCGAAAGAATGCTGGAGGCGTTCCTTTGTTACATAGGACGACCGAAGCGGTATATACAAATCAGGATTGTCATACAATTCTGTTATCATATCATCAAGAGACAGGGGGTACTCTAAATCATTATTTATTTCATTAGTGGCAAGTGGCCAGTTACAAGTTCCCTCTGACGTTTGATCATCGTCAAGGTTGATTACAAAGGGTACAATGTCGTTTAAAACATAACCTCCATTGTAATCAAATCCGGCTTCGGTATCAGCTTCTCCTCCGCTGTTCGTGCCTTGGGCCGATGATTCAGTATCGGATTCGTTACCATAAAGGAGAGAATCAGTGAAATAATTCTCAAACCCTTTAAATGGTTGTTTATCCGCGACCACCGTCCTGACCCTTCCACCAGTGTCGACATATTTCAGACACTGATGTAGGGTGGAGGGAACTATAACATTACTATGGATCTAAGGCCGACCCAGTAGTAAGTTATATGATGTCTCAGCATCAATCACATAACACGTGACTTCCGTCTTCAGATCGCCCATTTGGCACTTTATCCGGATCTTTCCCAAAGGCCTTGACCCGCTGGTGTTGAATCCGTAAATGACCGTGCCCGTAGACGCCAATTTGCTGACTGGAATGCCAAGGCTATGCATAAGGCGAAGCGGCATAATACTCACAGCGGAACCCGGATCCACTTGGATTCGGTTGACTTTGCTGGAGCCGATGTACCCGATGAAGTATAGCGGTCGATCGTGGTTCGAATTCTTCGTTTGCATGTCCTCTTTGGTGAAGGTAATGCAGGGAAGGTTTTTAGTCGCTATGTTGCACTGTTGACTCAGCGGTTCTGGCTGTTCAGGCACCGGCTTGATTTGAGTCAGAAACACCTCTGAATTGGCCAAAGCTTCTTGCAAGGCCTCCCTGGTTTCCTTGGACAACCGCAGCAACTCATACAGCGTTATCTGCGCTGGAATATTAGCTAGTTGATCCATTATATCGAAGACTTGCGGAGTCTTCGAGCTTTCCGGTTTGTCTTTTCCAATCGGGCGACTGAAACGAGACTACTTCGGATTCTGCACCTCCTAGGGATTCTTCTCTTTCGGTTTATTTACCGGCTGTCGTCGAGCTTCTTCGCCCGGTGTAGGACTTGTAATGAGCTTAACGTACTTAACACACATAATATAAATCCTAAACTAAATTACCCAAGCTTGATCTTGATCTTGATCTTCATTGAGCTCAACTTGGTACATATGCGAATGAAGCTAAACTTGGATCTTGAACTTGAATTGTACGATGCTTCACTCCACAATTCCGCCAACCTCCTCTTGATATGATCGTGTAGGCTCAATCCATCCAACCTCCAACTACGTTGTTTGTCTATAATAAATAAGAAAACATAAATACTAGAAAAACAATATTAGTGGTAAATTGTTTGTTAAACATCATCAAAACAAGAAGGCCAACAATCTCCCCCTTTTTGATGATGACAAACAATTTACAAAAAGAGATATATGCATGAAGGAAATGAATATATAAATTATAAATATAAATTATAATTCACATGCATATAAACAAGAAAGAATATACTCACAATATTTCTCCCCATTTGACAACATCAAAAAGGGGACAAAAGAATTAAGAGAGCGAAAGCTCCCTCTACAAATAAGCATGGGTGAGTATGAAGCAAATATAGGGATTTCTCCCCCTATCAAAAAGCCATAAAGAATATATGAAATGAAGATCATGGCAAACATGTGAGCAAGCATAAAAAATATGCTAAAAATAGTGGTAGCATGATTTCGTAGGGTGATGGACCGCTCTATGGTATGCACAATACCTCGGATCCGTCACTTTACTAGCCCCTTCATGATCCACAATCGCTGGCAGCTGAATTTTGTTGTTCTCCAACAAATACTTGAAGATGTCGGGAACTTCGTCATCTTTGAAGGAGTACACTTTGGGAAATCTTGGCTCTGAAGACTTCTGCTTCTGAGGCCGTTGTTGCCATTGTGACTGCGATTGTTGTGGCGCTCATTGCTGTTGTCGCTGTTGTTGTTGCTGAGGTTGCAATTGAAAGGTTTGATTAGCATCAACTGCATTAGCATGTGCCTTACCTTTCCCCCTTGGGTTGAATACATTATAAAGCATATTTAAAATTTGAATCATCTATTTGTGCTTATATAATGAATTCAAAAGAACAAATCAAAGCAAAATTTTCATAGTTCAAAAGTAACATACAAGAATTATGAACTATAGATTTTTTTTTAAAAAAATCATTTTTAAGAGTATAAAACCAAACCATCATTGATTTTCAAAAATCAAGAGAGGCAACCATAACTAGCTCTTGAGCTAGTAACAACCCATATAAATATTTAAGCATCCGATAAACATGATTTGGGAATAAACACCCAATAATCCCGGAGGGTTATATAAATACAAACCTCTCATCAAAACAAAACCAATAATCATGAAAACAAAAGAGTTTGACCAATAAAAGGAATTGTTTTTATAAAAGTTTAAAATACATTTTTCAAAACCAAGAAAAAGAAAAATAAAAACACTAAAATTCTTGGTTTAAATTCAAATTTGTTTTGGTACCCAAGTTGGTGCCGGATTGAAAGGTTTAGGGACATGACCCCTATCATTCAAGCTCAAAGCCCTAGGGTTATGAACCCTCTTGGGCACATGTCGTGCACGAAAGTGGTCAAAACAAAAATTATATAAATGACCTTTACGATTGCAATTTGTGCATTGAAAAGGTTGAAATAATTTGCGTTGACCAAATGGTTGTGCACGGGAAACATTAGAAACATTTGCAAACATGGATGATGTTTTAAAATTATTTTGCAAATGTGAAACTCTCTTTACATCAAAACAAAATTTGGCCAAATGACCAAATCGACCACAAAAATCATATTTAAACACATGAGCATGCTTATGATGAACATGATGAGTATGTGCATGTGTATGTGATGAAGAAGCCTTATGAGATGCACAAGGAACATTAGTCTTGGAGGATTTATGTGCATCATAGCAAAACTTAGCTAAATGGCCTTTACGACCGCAAATAGAACACTTATAAGTTTTGTTATACATGTGTACAAAGTGTACGTGTTTAGAAGTTGTAGTACAAGACTTTGCACCCAAGTCCATAAGTTTCTTATTATCTACAATGCATGTTTTAAGGGTTGAATCTAAAGATGATATACGTTCTTTAACATGATCCAACACATTGTTAGGCATAGATGCTTTCAGAATCGATTCGAGATTGTCCCGCTCCGATGTCCCTCTGCTGGTCATGTTGGTGGTGACCCTCGGAAATTCTCCCTCTTCAACCACCGTTCTTCTTCGTCGGAAACGCCTAGGCCTTGTTTTCGGCGTTTCGGTACTGAGCCTTTTGAAAACCGAAACTCGTTCGGGGACCGCCTTGATGCAGCTGCATTCAGACAATACTGCCCGAATGAGTTTGGAACAGGGGCACTGAGTTTCCTGTTCTCGGGGACTCCTCTTCCTGGTTTTATTCATACCCCTAGCACGATAGTACAACTCGTCTGCTTGACGATCAGAGTAACCTATCGTGTGTTGGCACGACTTCTCAGGTATAACACCATCGTCATCAGACGATAATGTTTCCTTCTGAGGGAGAATTGCTTTGTTAGGGCTTTCGAAAGTCACGCGCCTCGAAACATGCCTTTTTGGGCGTGAGTTCTCGGCGGGCTCTTGGACTTCAATGCGCAAGTTGGTGCGCGTAGCTGCCCTGATTTCTTTGTCACGTTGGAGGTGATGGCGACCCCCAGCGTGTTGAGTCGTTCTGGGCTTCTTCATCGGGCCCAAACGCTCTTGAACTGGAGCTTTGACCCGCTCATCGGGAAGTGGACCGAGGCGCTCCAAAACTGGCCTCTTCTTTCGGGATGATTCTGCGTGATCTCCCGGAGTAGTTGCTAGAATTATCGGCGATATGGGTTGTTTCGCCGGGGATTGAACTTTGGTTGGAGGCTGCTTCGGCCTCCACACTTGGCGGGTTGATGGCGGCTTTTTGGCCACTCTTCCTTTCTTCAATTCTTCGGCCTTCTGCACAAGGATTTTTGCTTGTGCAAGCAATGCGCGGCGTTTGTGAATCCGCTCTTCAAGTGTCGAACGGTTCCGTTTGACCCGGATCCATTCGTTCGTTGGCGGCTTGGAGGAACCACCATTCTTCAGTTGTTGAGGCTGTTTACCTCTCCTATTCTTCAGATCCGCGTTGTAGCGGACCCCGTCCGTGGACTCCATCGCCTTAGCGAATTACCGCGCAAGGCGTTGACGTCGCCTCTGGCGGGCTCTCTTCGAGAGAGTCACAACACCCTCAACAGTAGAAGCGTTGACAAGAACAGGTTTGACCTCATTGGAGGTCGGTGGAACTTCACCTGACGCAACTTTGGCGTCAGCTGGGGTGAGAGCTTCGTTGGCGTTCTGAATTTCTTCGAACCAACGAGCTTTTCTCCTGGAGGAGAACTTATTGGACTTGCGGGGGGAGGTAGATCCGGACGAGGATGAAAGGTACTCCTCGAACTTGGCCTGGTCGAATTCATACTCGACCTCCTCCTCGAACGGGATTGAGATCCGCGGCTGCGACGTGACAATCTCAACGATCTCGGCAGCGAGATCGGCGGCTCCCACTGTGGTCGCCAGATTGTTCGCGATGAAAATTGCCTTCATTGAATTCATTGTCATCTTAAATAACAACTTTTTGAGTTACAAAAGATCCGGTCTTTTTTAGATCCGGTTACAACGAAATCAAAGAAAATAAAAAAAAAGATTACAACTTTCTCCTTTTATCGAACAAATCGCGAGCTCCTGTTTTGCGGTCACTCGCTTGTGTGGGTTCTTTGCTGACGCCGGGGTTAATCCGTGGACCACCGCGCGATCTAGATCCGGTCAGATCTACACGATTCGATGGGTATTATTTCACCAAGGAAATAATAGCCGGGGAGGATTAGTTCACCAAGGAAATAATCGTCCAAATCTCGAGATCAAAGGCCAAGCTTTGATCCGGAGTGTGATTTCGTGTAGATCTCAGATCTGATCTTTACCTCTCTCGAACTCCCGCCTTTTGTGACGTGGATGCTAGCCGAGAACCAGATCTGAATCTTCAAGTCTTCAAGTCTTCAAAACTCTGAGCTCAATCTTTAATTCGGCAGAGTTTCGGCTCTCAAAGTTCCAACCCTGAAAATGAACCACCCTTGGCCTATTTATAGGCACCCAGATCTGTGCCTAGGCACAGATCTGGGCTGAGGTGGCTCGGCCACAAGTGGCCGACCATGGCTCGGCCTTGGCCGAGCCACCCTGAGGTGGCTCGGTTTCAGCCGAGCCCCTCAGGGTGTTTGGGTTCCGTCGTTTTGTCGTTGTTCCCGTTTTGTCCGTGATTCGGTTGTGCAGTTGATTTGTCTAGACTCGTTTTGTTGACCTGATTTGGCAGTAGATCCGATTCCTGATTTAGCAGTAAATCAACTTCTGAGTTCGAGTCCGAAACTGATCTTGATTCGGTCGTGATTCATCCGAGTCCGCTCTTGTTTGGATGACTCGTTGACTCCCCGAACCGTTGGCTTGATTCCGCACGCGAATGGATGCATTCCGTTGCTCGCGTGCGATTCGTTGACCTTGTCGCCTCTTTGGTTCGTCGGTTTATGCCGAGCTGTGCTAAGGGACCTATAAGCAATTTTATATGCCTACAATCAGTACAAAGATCACAAGTGCATCCCTCGATGGAAAGACCCCATCGGCTGTGTGATATCAGGCATCAACAGTTTGGCGCCCATCGTGGGGCCTACTCTCTTCTCTGAGAAGAAATCCCCAATTCTAAGCAGGGGCCTGATCTTGTTCATTCTTAAAGAACATCATTGGAATCACATCATTCAAGCTAAACAAAGACTGGAATCATATTATTCAAGCTAAGAAGGATCAACCTATGGCTATGAGGAGCCAACATAAGCATAGCCCTCGAGGGCTCTAATAGCTTTCTGGGGAGTATTTGCCAAGCAGAACCCAGAAAGCCCTCCTGGAGAAAACACACCACTATGGTGTTTTTCTAGCTTGAGAATGAAGCGCAGTCTTCTTATCGCCGCCACAAATAAAAACCCCACTGCCTGGATATCCAAGAATCCTAGGGTTAGATCACAAAACAGAACCCCGCCTTCAACAAGGGTTATGATCAGATCCAGTATCGATGAAGCTCCTGTCAACGACAGGTCACACGAGCACGGATAAGCGATTAAGTCTGTGGTAGGCTCCTCGGACCATCACAACCTTTAAAGGAGAGTTCTACCACACCAAGGATGATATTGTGGGAAAAACTTGGAGGACCACCTGATGATCACCTCCTCAGGAAATCCGTCTCTGGCCCACAGTAGTTGTTCGAACCACCAAAGTCGAAGGAAGAACTGGTGGTTGAAGCATACGACTCGTACTCTCCCTACAAAAGAAGGCTCCTCCCTTCATAAGATGGTTCAGTCGTTGCTATCCCAGGTATCCCTAAGAGGGATCCATGGTTTTTTCAAGTTCCAGGGAGCAAAGCCTCGGCATCTTGGGTTTCACTAACAAGAAGCTCCCTATCACAAAAGTTGCCTGGGACTCCTCCTGTCGAGCACCATCCTTCAAAAAGCTTAATCCATAGGACGCTAGCCATGATGGCAACTAATGGTGGTAAAGCAAGATCAGTTAAAAATCACCACATCCGTTGTCGGCCAGCAAAGACCTCAGCAAAGATTCAAGTTTAGAAAGGTCTTGGCTAATGAGATAGTGAATAGGTCGACTACTCAGCGACGTTTGAAGTCAAACAGCTCACCCTTAAGAAAGAGAGCAACATCCGACTCTAGATATTCGGACAACTGGCAACTCAACATTCTCAATCACACTACAACAAAGATGGATAATAATGCTACGACTCGCCCTCATCAAGTCAGTTCCCTCTCGGCGATCTTGTTCCCTAGAAAAAGCTACCTTCAAAATAAAAATGAGTGAAAAACAAGAATTCGATGTCACTCGAACACTAGATGTTGATGAGTTGTACTCCATTATATATATAAATTCCAATAGTCAATGGAAGTTCAAAAACAAAAACAAAAAACAAAGACCTTGGCTCCTCATCAGGATAAGCCCAAGGTACAACGACTTCTCAGTCGGACACAAAGACCTTGACTCCTCATCAGGATAAGCCCAAGGTGTAACGACTCCTTAGTCGACACAAAGCCCTTGGCTCTTCTTAAAGGTAAGCCCAAGGCACAACATATAGTTAGATTCTATCTGCCCTCATCAACCATCATGGTCAAGACCTTGGCTCCTCATCAGGATAAGCCTAAGGCACAAAGACTTCTTAGTCGGACACAAAGACCTTGGCTCCTCATCAGGATAAGCCCAAGGCGCAACGACTCCTCAGTCGGCACAAAGCCCCTGGCTCTTCTTAAAAGTAATCCCAAGGCATAACATATGGTTTGATTCTATCTGCTCTAATCGACCATCATGGTCAAGACCTTGGATCCTCATCAGGATAAGCTCAAGGTGCAACGACTCCTTAGTCGGTACAAAGCCTTTGGCTCTTCTTTAAGATAAGCCCAAGGCACAACATATATTTCGATTCCGTCTTCTCTCATCGACCATCATGGTCAAGACCTTGGCTCCTTATTAGGATAAGCCTAAGGCATAATGACTCCTCAGTCGACACAAAGCCCTTGGCTCTTCTTAAAGGTAAGCCTAAGGAACAACATATGGTTTGATTCCGTTTGCTCTCATCGAACATCACGGTCCAGACCTTGGCTCCTCATCAAGAAAAGCCCCAGGCACAATGACACCTCAGTGAGCACAAAACCCTTGTATCTTCTTAAAGGTAAGCCTGAGGCACACAACATATAGTTCAATTCCATCTGCTCTCATCGACCATCATGATCAAGACCTTGGCTCTTCTCAAAGCTAAGCCCAAGGCACAACGACTTCTTAGTCGGATATCAAGACCTTAGCTCTTCTTAAAGGTAAGCCTAAGGCACAATGACTTCTCAGTTGGATATTAAGACCTTGGCTCTTCTCAAAGGTAAGCCCAAGGCATAACGACTTCTCAGTCGGATATCAAGACCTTAGCTCTTCTCAAAGGTAAGCCCAAGGCATAACGAATTGTTAGTCGAATATAAAGACCTTGGTTCCTTATCAGGATAAGCCCAAGGCACAATGACTTCTTAGTCGGATATTAAGACCTCGGTTTCTCATCAGGGTAAGCCCAAGGCACAACGACTCCTCAGTCGGTGATCAAGTCCGTGGCTCTTTACATGGATAAGCTTAAGGCAAAGCCCTAAGGCCGGCCTCTGTAATTACTTCTCTACCTAATAGAGGAAAGGAAGATGTCGACACTCACCCTCACAAATGTCATTTGATCTACAATGATCAACATTGTTCTTGAAAAGAAAGCAGTTTTACAACTACAATATGATCAACTGTTTTATCAAGTAGTTTCAGCTCTCAAAAGCAAAGGATAGGAGAAATCATTTCTCATTCAAATATATTTCTTACATTTTTATCAAAAGACCCAACATGGCCTAATAAAAAACAAAAAAAAAAGAAGAAAGAGAGAGATCAGCTATCCTAAAAGATCCCTCCTAGGGATCAGGAGCTGAGCTGTGTCCAGTAGCGGGATTCTCCAAGGTAGCGGTATCTTTCTTTATATCGTTCTCCCCATTGGCTGACAGATCCGAGTCCTCTCCATCGACCTCAGAGTCTTCCTTCATTTTCTTGAGAGGCCTCCTAGAAGAGCTCGCCCCCTCCGAATTAGCTCTTCTTTACTTACCACCATTGGTGGAGGAAGGACTATTGCTTTGGAGTCGGCGAAAACCGAGGGGGATCTTCTCGCCTTCGAGAATTCTTCTTCGTCCAGAGCTCTGGACTCCTAAAGACCGAGGCGATACCGGAGCTTTTCAAGATCTCCGGCCTCGTGATCACTAAGATCCCTCGGCTCTAATACGGTCTCCTGTACTTCAGGCCAACCCAAATGGGAGAATATATTGTCAGCACCGTATGCCCAGACGAAGAGCCTCCTCCATTCTTCGTCCTACTCCGAAAAGTTAGCGTCCTGACGGAAATCCCCCCGATAGGGGAAAAAATAGTGCTGGTCTCCCTCAGTAGACCCCACACTAACCACGTGCCTAAACAAACTGATGCTGGGCACCACACCCGCCTCGGAGCAAGCATCTATAAATGACATGAAGATACATATGGCATGTGGATGAAATTGATAGGGGGACACCCCCAAAGCAGTGAACACCTCCCTAATGAAAGGGTGCAGTGGCAGGCGCAACCCACATTGCAGATGCACCAGATAGAGAGGCACCCGACCCCCGCCATGCATGTGCACTGGGGTAATGCTGTCTGGTGCCCCTAGGGTCATTAGGAGCGGGATGTCATACTCATCATATAACCACGCTGCCTCATCCATTATTACTCTTGAATGAGACAAATACAAAGTTCTGAGCTTCTTATCACGGTCATTCTGTGGAAAAGCCATGGAAAAAAATCTCTAAGGGGAGAGAAGGAATCAATAAGAAAAGGGGTGTTCCTAATGAAGGTCCTTTCAACAGCGCTAGGGATTATATATATGCCTCCGAAGAAGCATGAAGAAAGATTCAAGAGTTACAATCTTGGAGCAACCAAGAAAGATCCGCTTTGAGAACCAGAACGGATCGTTCGAAGTACCAATCGCCACTCGTAACGCACGTCAATCAATTGGCAAGTGAAGCGTCATTCGCTCTACCCACGATGCCTCGTTTTCTAAAAAGAGAGAGTGGTTCCTAATACCAGCAACATCAGTGCACAGGAGACTGGCGGTTAGCAAGTCCTACACCATGTCTCCAGCCACGATCAACTGGCAAAAAATCCTCAACATTTTGAGCAAATTCATATCTATTTTACTCGGACCCGACTAAAGTCAGCTCTGAATGATATATATATATATATATATATATATATATATATATATATATATATATATGTATTAACTATATTTTCTGTATACAATGAGTCATTTCTGTTAGACCCTAGGGGGGGGGTGATTAGGATCTTATGCTAATCTAATTCGATTTTATACTAATTAAAAACTATTAACAAGTTATCCTAGTATGTATAAAATACAACAATGTATATGAGCTAGGATAAGCAATATGAACAACAAGATATATCCTAACAAGGAGATATAGGCAATGTATGTGCAAGGATATATTAACACAAGGGTAAACAATCTAAACTAGATAGAGGGCAATATAATCAACAAGTAATATACAAAGGCGATATAAGATATGAACATAAAAGTAAGTGCGTCAATACAATCACAAACAAACAATATGATTACAGAGTTCGGTCCCCACGACCTACGTCTCCGCTTCTCACCTCGAGGAGATCTCCACTATCACAACCGGGTTTTCTACGTTCACCCGAACAACGTTTACACCTCACAATACAATCACTATGCAATCACACCTCACACATTAAGTGTTGGTCCTAGCCCGTGTCCTCCTCCTCAAGTGCTCGGTTACAACCTCTCCCTAGGCACGTCAACCGACGCCACTCCTCTTGGATTCGACCCCGTCTCTCACCACACACTTCTCTCGGTGTACAAGTGTATTACAAGTGAATCCTCACAATAAAGCACAATATAAATCAATTGATTATTCTCTAAACAAGATGAGAACTCAATTAAGCTCACTCTCAAAGTTACACAATCCCACAACCCAATTATACTATGAATGTAAATACAATAAGCTCAATGGTTGTGTGTGTACAAAGAGATAAATAAAATCAATTAAACTAAACTCAATATAAATCTAGCTTATGGAAATTATAATCAAAATAATAAATTGCTAGATGAGTTTAGAAACACTTCTCTAAATATGACAAGAGAGTGGGAGAAGAGTGAATGCTTAAACACCAAAGGATGATCTCCACTTGCTCTTGTGAAATTTGCTTCATAAACAAAACTCTTAAACACTCTTTTAAACAAACACAAAACACCCTTAAACTTATTTAAACAATTCTCTTAGTTAGGTTGAAAGAGAACAGCAATAGGGTATTTATACCCACTCAAAAACTCAGCCAAAACCCCTAACAAAAGACAAAAACAGCCCCAGCAAATAGCTCAGAGTAATAGCCGTTGAAAGCCAACGGATACATTGGCAGTCGACCGGCGGAAATATCGGTCGATCGACGGAGAGCAAAAACACGAAGAACTGTTCTGGACAATCGTCGGTCGACCGGTGCGGTCGACCGATGGCGAATACTGATACTTCAGAAAAACAGTTTTAAACAGATTTTTGACTTTTGGAAAATTGTTAAAAATAACAAATGAAGTCCAAAAAATATGAAACTTTGGGAAATGTATATAAACATGTAAATGAACATGTTTCAAAAAGAATTTTCCAAATTGCATTTTTCATTTGTGAAAAATCATCATTTTGCAAAATAGTCCAAAACATGAAAATATGAGATACTTGAATTTTGATGTTTTGACATAAACCAACTTTTAAAACTTTGTGAAATGTTTTTATAAACTTAGTAAAACATGTATAGACTGATATTGAAGTCTATAAACTAATAAGACAATATTTTCATAAAATTGCATATTCTATGCAATGTTATCAAAAACACAATAGAAAATATGAAATATGTGATCTTATATTATAAACATGAAAACTCAAAAACTATGTATGTATATATATAACTATATATATGCATAGAAACCAAAACTTATGTATATATATATAACTATATATATATACGAAGAAACCAATAAATGTGTGTGTATAGATAATTGAGTTTAACGTACTTAACACACATAATATAAATCCTAAACTAAATTACCCAAGCTTGATCTTAATCTTTATTGAGCTCAACTTGGTACACGTTGCGGATGAAGCTAAACTTGGATCTTGAACTTGAATTGTATAGGCTTCACCGACATTCCGCCAACCTCCTTTGGACATGATCGTTGAAGCTCTATTCCATCCATCCTTCAACTACGTTGTTTGTCTATAATAAATAAGAAAACACAAATACTAGACAAACAACATTAGTGGTAAATTGTTTGTTAAACATCATTAAAACAAGAAGG
The DNA here is from genome assembly GCF_001876935.1 of Asparagus officinalis. Taxonomy (NCBI): domain Eukaryota; kingdom Viridiplantae; phylum Streptophyta; class Magnoliopsida; order Asparagales; family Asparagaceae; genus Asparagus; species Asparagus officinalis. The sequence goes on from NC_033800.1 coordinate 97,315,057, forward strand.
CCAATAATCTCCCCCTTTTTGATGATGACAAACAATTTACAAAAAGAGATATATGCATGAAGGAAATGAATATATAATTTATAATTCACATGTATATAAACAAGAAAGAATATACTCATAATATTTCTCCCCCTTTGACAACATCAAAAAGGGGACAAAAGAATTAAGAGAGCAAAAGCTCCCCCTACAAATAAGCATGGGTGAGTATGAAGCAAGTATAGGGATTGATCCCCCTATCAAAATGCCATAAAGAATATATGAAATGAAGATCATGGCAAACATGTGAGCAAGCATAAAAAATATGCTAAAAATCACTCACATACATAAAGACAATGAGAACATATATAAATATATCAAGATGAAAAATAGTGTCTCATATCAAAGAACATAAAAACCATTTGTATAGGTAGATTTATGAAATCAAAGGAAGAGGAATCATGAGAACCATGAAAGAAGTTTTCAAAAGAAAATAAATCACTCAAATGAAATCATAAATCAAAATTTGAGTCCAAAAACAAAGTTTGATCAAAGAAGAAAATTTTCTTTGTATAACTTGATCAAACCACATAAAGAGTACATTATAAAGCATATTTATTTGTGCTTATATAATAAATTCAAAAGAACAAATCAAAGCAAAATTTTCATTGTTCAAAAGTAACATACAAGAATTATGAACTATAGATTTAAAAAAAAATCATTTTTAAGAGGATAAAACCAAACCATCATTGATTTCAAAAATCAAGAGAGGCAACGATAACTAGCTCTTGAGCAAGTAACAACCCATATAAACATTTAAGCATCCGGTAAACATGATTTGGGAATAAACACCCAATAAACCTGGAGGGTTATATAAATACAAACCTCTCCTCAAAACAAAACCAATAATCATGAAAACAAAAGAGTTTGACCAATAAAAGGAATTGTTTTCATAAAAGTTTAAAATATATTTTTCAAAACCAAGAAAAAGAAAAATAAAAACACTAAAATTCTTGGTTTAAATTCAAATTTGTTTTGGTACCCAAGTATTCTTGGTACCAAAAGGTTTAGGGACATGACCCCTATCATTCAAGCTCAAAGCCCTAGGGTTATGAACCCTCTTGGGCGCATGTGGTGCACGAAAGTGGTCAAAACAAAAATTATATAAATGACCTTTACGATTGCAATTTGTGCAATGAAAAGGTTGAAATAATTTGCGTTGACCAAATGGTTGTGCACGGGAAACATTAGAAACATTTGCAAACATGAATGGTCTTTTAAAATTATTTTGCAAATGTGAAACTCTCTTTACATCAAAACAAAATTTGGCCAAATGACCGAATCGACCACAAAAATCACATTTAAACACATGAGCATGCTTATGATGAACATGATGAGTATGTGCATGTGTATGTGATGAAGAAGCCTTATGAGATGCACAAGGAACATTAGTCTTGGAGGATTTATGTGCATCATAGCAAAACTTAGATAAATGGCCTTTACGACCGCAAATAGAACACTTATAAGTTTTGCTATACATGTGTGTAAAGTGTACGGGTTTAGAAGTTGTAGTACGAGACTTTGCACCCAAGTCCATAAGTTTCTTATTATCTACAATGCATGTTTTATGGGTTGAATCTAAAGATGATATGCGTTCTTTAACATGATCCAACACATTGTTAGGCATACAAGCATTGGAAATAGAAGTAGATGAAACATGATCATTTCTAAAAAAATTAAACTCATTTCTAATAGTTTCTACTTCTATCATGGCATCATTATTAGCATGAGTTAAGCTAGCAATTGATGAAGACATGTTATTATTTTCCAAACTTAATAACTCATTGTTTTCTTTCAAAATAGCATTCTCTTTAACAACAATATCAAGTTTAGAAGCTAGCGACTCATGATCGGATTTCAAATCTACATGCTTGCTTTTAAGATCAATAAAATTATTTTGTAATTTAGTATAGGCATGAGATAATCTTTCATATACACAAGCAAGTTCATCAATAGATAAATATGCACAAGCGAGTTCATTAATAGATAAATCATTATCGGAATCGGAATCGCTTACTACACAAGAGTTATCCTCTTGTGGCCGTGTGCATGATGCTCCACATGAACTTGAAGAAGAATCCTCCAAAGCTTGTCGGATTGCATCCAAGTCCCCTTGATGTGCTTCAATAAATTTCCAAAGTTTGTAAGCACTATCAAAATGAACAAATTTGTTAGAAATGGATGAGTCAAAAGCATTAAGCAAAAATTCTAACAAACGCTTGTTCATTGAAAACATTTTCTTATCATGATTGCTCCACTTGGATATCTCATTGTTTTCTTTTAAAATAGCATTCTCTTTAACAACAATATCAAGTTTGGAAGCTAGCGACTCATGATCGGATTTTAAACTAATATGCTTGCTTTTAAGATCAATAAAATTGTTTTGCAATTTTGTATAGGCATGAGATAATCTTTCATATGCACAAGCGAGTTCATCAATAGATAAATCATTTTCGGAATCGGAATCGCTTACTACACAAGAGTTATCCTCTTGTGGCCGTGTGCATGATGCTCCACATGAACTTGAAGAAGAATCCTCCAAAGCTTGTCGGATTGCATCCAAGTCCCCTTGATGTGCTTCAATAAATTTCCAAAGTTTGTAAGCACTATCAAAATGAACAAATTTGTTAGAAATGGATGAGTCAAAAGCATTAAGCAAAAATTATAACAAACGCTTGTTCATTGACAAATTTGTTAGAAATGGATGAGTCAAAAGCATTAAGCAAAAATTCTAACAAACGCTTGTTCATTGAAAACATTTTCTTATCATGATTGCTCCACTTGGATATCTCCAAAGTGGGCACAATATAAGCATAATCAATAACTTCCCATAAGTCGATATTTCTAGATTCAACAAAAAGTTTAAATCTAGAAGCCCATTGTGCATAGGAAAAATTAATGAATTTAGGAGCAATATTTGATTCATAGCCTAAACGAAGTATATTCATATTCATGATATATATGTGAAAATATGCAAGCAAGACAAATATAATCATAACTAGATTAGCACAAATAAGATAACTTGGATCTTTAACTCAAGACGGTTAGACCTTAAATCAAAGAGCACCAAGCTCTGATACCAATTGTTAGACCCTAGAGGGGGGGTGATTAGGGTCTTATGCTAATCTAATCCGATTAAATGCCAATTAAAAACTATTAACAAGTTATCCTAGTAAGTATGAAATACAAAAATGTATATGAGCTAGGATAAGCAATATGAACAACAAGATATATCCTAACAAGGAGATATAGGCAATGTATGTGCAAGGATATATGAACACAAGGGTAAACAATCTAAACTAGATAGAGGGCAATTTAATCAACAAGTAATATACAAAGGCGATATAAGATATGAACATAAAAGTAAGTGCTCCAATGCAATCACAAACAAACAATATGATTACGGAGTTCGGTCCACACGACCTACGTCTCCGCTCCTCACCTCGAGGAAATCTCCACTATCACAACCGGGTTTTCTACGTTCACCCGAACAACGTTTACACCTCACAATACAATCACTATGCAATCACACCTCACACACTAAGTGTTGGTCCTAGCCCGTGTCCTCCTCCTCAAGTGCTCGGTTACAACCTCTCCCTAGGCACGTCAACCGACGCCACTCCTCTTGGATTCGACCCCGTCTCTCACCACACACTTCTCTCGGTGTACAAGTGTATTACAAGTGAATCCTCACAATAAAGCACAATTATGACAAATGATTGTTCTCAAAATAAGGTGAGAACTCAATTAAGCTCACTCTCAATGTCACAAACCCACAACCCTAAATTATACTATGAATGTAAATACAATAAGCTCAATGGTTGTGTGTGTACAAAGAGATAAATAAAATCAATTAAACTAAACTCAATATAAATCTAGCTTATGGAAATTATAATCAAAATAATAAATTGCTAGATGAGTTTAGAAACACTTCTCTAAAGATGACAAGAGAGTGGGAGAAGAGTGAATGCTCAAACACCAAAGGATGATCTCCACTTGCTCTTGTGAAATTTGCTTCACAAACAAAAACTCTTAAACACTCTTTTAAACAAACACAAAACACCCTTAAACTTATTTAAACAATTCTCTTAGTTAGGTTGAAAGAGAACAGCAATAGGGTATTTATACCCACTCAAAAACTCAGCCAAAACTCCTAACAAAAGACAAAAACAGTCCCAGCAAACAGCTCAGAAAAATAGCCGTTGGAAGCCAACGGATACATTGGCGGTCGACTGGCGGAAATATCGGTCGACCGACGGAGAGCAAAAACACGAAGAACTGTTCTGGACAATCATCGGTCGACCGGTGCGGTCGACCGATGGAGCTCTCGGTCGACCGGGCCGGTCGACCAACAAACTCTCTGCTGCCCACTGCCGACTGAAACTATGAGCGATCGACCGGTGCGGTCGACCGAATACTGATACTTCAGAAAAATAGTTTTAAACAGATTTTTGACTTTTGGAAAATTGTTAAAAATAACTAATGAAGTCCAAAAAATATGAAACTTTGGGAAATGTATATAAACATGTAAATGAACATGTTTCAAAAAGAATTTTCCAAATTACATTTCCCATTTGTGAAAAATAATCATTTTGCAAAATAGTCCAAAACATGAAAATATGAGATACTTGAATTTTGATGTTTTGACATAAACCAACTTTTAAAACTTTGTGAAATGTTTTTATAAACTTAGTAAAACATGTATAGACTGATATTGAAGTCTATAAACTAATAAGACAATATTTTCCCAAAATTACATATTCTATGCAATGTTATCAAAAACCCAATAGAAAATATGAAATATGTGATTTCATATTATAAACATGAAACCTCAAAAACTATGTATGTATATATATAACTATATATATGCATAGAAACCAAAACTTATGTATATATATATAACTATATATATATACGAAGAAACCAATAAATGTGTGTGTATAGATAATTGAGCTTAACGTACTTAACACACATAATATAAATCCTAAACTAAATTACCCAAGCTTGATCTTGATCTTCATTGAGCTCAACTTGGTACACATTGCGGATGAAGCTAAACTTGGATCTTGAACTTGAATTGTATAGGCTTCACCGACATTCCGCCAACCTCCTTTGGATATGATCGTTGAAGCTCTATTCCATCCATCCTCCAACTACGTTGTTTGTCTATAATAAATAAGAAAACACAAATACTAGACAAACAACATTAATGGTAAATTGTTTGTTAAACATCATCAAAACAAGAAGGCCAACACTCATAAGTCGAGAAGACTCCCTAAATAGTCAGCTCGACCACCTACTCGGCAATTCACTTGGCCAAAAGCTCACTCGACTGACTTGTCGACAAATCATAGGAACCATCCACAAATCGACCCGTCATCACTAAGTGGATAAGATCCAGCTAAGCCACCTTCAGATATACATCAATCAACACCATAGTTTATCGAGCGATCTTATCAAGATCTCAACTCTGACAAACCTTGTGTGAAAGTAGCTCATAAGAAGTATAAACACGTTCTTCACATATTTAGGAACCATCCACTAATCACAAGAAGTTTATAGTTATTAGACTGTTCTTCACATGTTTTTGATATGCTAAATCACGTATTTAGGGCTGTTAGTGTATAAACACATCACACACAAAGTTTGAGATTAAACCCATGTAGAACAGAAACCTAAAAAAGGTTTCTGCTTCTACACGGTCGACCACGGTAGACGCAGCGGTCGACCGCGTAGCATGCACAAGAAGTAATAGGCTTCTTCTTTGGTCGTGGTCGACCATGTTGGGCACGACGGTCGACCGCTGGGAGCACAGACAAGCAAAGACTTTCTGCTATCTGTGCGGTCGACTGCGGTGGACACGACGGTCGACTGCTGGGGATTTTTTTCTGCATTGGCAGGTTGTGCATAGGTTTGTGTGGCTGGCGAGATACCAAGGTTACATGGGATTGTTATACACTGAGATTTGTGTACATGAGTTGACTACAGATATGAGTCTTAGATTTATTCACCGGGGTATGAGAGTGAATAGTATATATGTTGGTTTTGACATTATTCACATGTTACAGTCCTCGTGTTGGACTATAAGCTATTGAAGTCCTTGTGTCGGACTATAAACTATTGAAGTCTTCATGTTGGACTATAAGCTATTAAAGTCCTTGTGTTGGACTATAAATTATTGAAGTCCTCGTGTTGGATTATAAGCTATTAAAGTCCTTGTGTCGGACTATAAACTATTAAAGTCCTCGTGTTGGACTATAAGCTATTAAAGTCCTTGTGTCGGACTATAAACTATTGAAGTCCTCGTGTTGGACTATAAGCTATTGAAGTCATTGTGCCAGATAATAAACTATTGAAGTCCTCGTATTGGACTATAAGCTATGAAGTCCTCATGTTGGAATATAATCTACTACAATCCTCGTGTTGGACTTTAAGCTATTGCAGGTTTATGTATTTGACATATGACAGGTCATTGATTGTATGATTGGAGATAGAGGTATTGCTCCATGTTGTAGCTTTTGGATTTGGTATTTAGCTATTTATAATTTGACCTAAGGGAGACGTACCTATGCTCATGTTGTAAATTTCTAAACATCAAACCTCTATTTTATTTTACAATCGATGATTGACTATCTATATGTATTATCAGCTATTTTCTTATCCTTCTAGCCCTTCCCCCTGGGGTTGGTTGAGATGTTACTCGCTAGTGCTTGACGCTCATTGTTTCCCCTCTTTCAGGTAACGAGCCAGGTGCACGGAGAGATGTAGCTTGATGGAGATGCTCTAGTTGTTATTTATAGTTATTGTTAGTAGCTTATGTCAGAGCTCCACAGTAGATGTATTTATGAATATTTGAGTTATTATTCTAGTTTTGTAAAGGCGATGTGCCTTAATGTCATTTCTTTTGATTTCCTATGTCGAGACACTTGTATTTAGCTCAGATGTTTTCTTTTTAGAGATTTATGTATTTATATTAGTGGTGATGATTTTCTTCAGAGTATCTGTTATTTAGTACTTCTTCTGTATATTCTCTCTTGCCTGTTTTGTATGTTCACCTGTTGTTGTTTCCACTAGATAGGTAGTAACTGTGATGGTAAAACATGTCGTAGCATGGTGTTTGGTGATTGGCAGGTTTAACATTCTTGGTTTTACCTTAGACTACAGCCTTGTTGAAACCAGGGGCGTCATAAGTGCTTTGAAGGAACTCAACAGGAAGCATTATGCTAATATAAGTGAACAGGTTCTAAGAGCTCAATATGCACTAGAGGATACTCAAAAAAAGTTACAGGAGGATCCTTTTAATTCTGCTCTTATAAACCATGAAAAAAGCTGCTTGACTACTTATAATAAGCTCTTGAATTGTGAGCTATCTTTTCACCAGCAAAAAGCAAGAATTCAATGGAGTATCAAGGGTGATAGATGTACAAGCTATTTCCACTCAATAATTAAAACGTATAGGCATCAAAACAGAGTATTAGTCTTCAACAACAGTATGGGGGAAAGAATTACAGAAAGTGAGGATATTATAAAAGAGCTCATCACCTATTTTAGGAACCTCATGGGTACTACTGTTCAAACAACAACTTCAGATATCAGGATTATAAAGAATGGTTCATGTTTGAATGAAAATCACATCAAGGACCTTTTAGCACCAATCTAAACAGATGAAATCAAGAGAGCAGTGTTCTCTATGGCTGATAATAAATCTCCAGGTCCAGATGGCTATGGAGCTTCCTTCTTCAAGTCGGCATGGTCTGTTATTGGAGATGAGTTTACACTAGCTATTAATGAGTTCTTCACTACTGGCAAGTTACTTGGGGCTGTTAATTCAACTTCGATCACTTTGATACCTAAGGTACAATACCCAAGCACTCCCTCTGACTTCAGACCTATTTCATGCTGCAATTGTATATATAAAGTCATTTAAAAAATCCTTGCAAATAGATTACAATCAGTCATCGGGTTTCTCATTAGTGAAGCTCATAGTGCTTTTGTAAAAGGTAGACATATTAGAAATAATATTCTATTAGATCATGAATTGGTTAAAATCTATAGTATAAAGCACATATCCCCTAGAGTTATGATTAACATTGATATAAGGAAGGCCTTTAACACTGTTAGCTGGAAAATTATTAAAGAAATTCTCCAAGGCTTGGGGTTCCCTAATGAGATGGTTAACAGAATCATAACATGCATTTCTACCCCTAAATATTCCATCTCTCTCAATGGATCTTTACATGAGTATTTCAAAGGTGCAAGAGGTCTAAAGCAAGGAGACCCTCTTTCCTCATATCTGTTTATCTTCGCTATGGAGTATCTTACAAGAAGTTTAGACCTTCTGAATCAGGACAGGGATTTTAAATATCATCCTAAGTGTGGGAGGCAAGAAAAATATCTCATTTAATCTTTGCGGATGACTTATTACTCTTTTGCAAATGAGACCTTCCCTCTATTCAGAAACTTAATTAATGTGTCACAAGCTTCAGTCAAGTTTCAGGTCTTGAGGCTAATCCTAGCAGGAGTGCTATCTTCTATAGTGGAGTTGGAGAATCTTCTAAAGTAATAATTCAAGAGTACCTAGGGTTTCCTGAAGGCAAAATGCCTATCAAAAATCTAGGAATGCCACTTGTGTGCAAGAGGCTAACATTCCAAGGTTGCAACCCTCTTCTCAGCAAAGTTTCCAGTCAACTCCAAAATTGCTTGAAGGCTAAAAAGCTGTCTTATGCAGGCAGATTGCAAGTAATAAAAAGTGTTATTCTGGGCATACAAGTATATTAGACCTCTTGCTTTGTTCTTCCAGCCAAAGTTCTTAAAAAAATTGATGAACTTTGTCGAAATTTTCTTTGGGGGAAGGAAGACCATTCTGCTAAACCAGCTCTGGTATCTTGGGACAAATTCTATTTAGAGAAAATGTATGGAGGTCTTGGAATCTTCTCTTCTACAATCTGGAACATTGCAGCAGCTCTAAAGACAATATAGGACATTCACACTAGTAAGGAACTGCTATGGATCAAATGGGTACATTACACATATCTTAAACACTTGAATATATGGCAAGTGTATGCGAAAACTGGAGACTCATGGATGTGGAAACATCTCTTAAAAGTCAGAAATAAAGCAGTAGCTTTCTCTGGTGCTTTGGAGAATCTGCAAAATTTAAATAGATCTTGTTGCAAGAATTCAAAGATCAAATTATCAGCATTGTATCTTTCTCTATCCCCCATTGAAAACAAAGTACCATGGTGCACTACTATCTGGGGAGGTTTTAATTATCCAAAACATTCTGTTATCTCTTGGTTAGCTGTCCAAGATAGGCTTCTAACGCAAGACAAATTGATTAGGAGAGGGATAATTCAAACTAATTAGTGCATCTTATGCTCATGATCTGAAGCTGAAAGTAGGAATCACATGTTTTTTGACTGCAAATTCTCTAAGGATGTCTGGAACAAAATAATGGACTGGCTTTGCTTCAAGTGGAGGAGTTGTGTGACGCCCCTAGTTTTAATAAGGCTGCAGTCCAAGGTAAAACTAAGAATGTCAAACATGTCATGTACCAAACACCATGCTACGACATGCTTCACCATCACAATCACTACCTATCTAGTAGAATCAACAACAGGTGTAGGTACAAAACAAGCAAAAGAGAGTATACAGAAAGAAAACTAAATAACAGATACTCAGAAGAATAATCATTACAACTGATATAAATGGATAAGTCTCTAAGAAGGTAATGTCTGAACTGAATACAAATGTCTCAACATAAGAATCAAATGAAATGATATTAAGGCACATTGCCTATACAAAACTAGAATAAAAACTCAAATGTTTCATAAATACATCTATTATGGAGTTCTAACATAAACTACTAGCAAAAATTAAAAATGGGGACAGTAACTAGAACAACTCCATCAAGCTACGGCTCTCTATGCACTTGGCTCGTTACCTGAAAGTGGGGAAACAACGAGCGTCAAAGCGCTATAGCGAGTAACATCTCAACCAACCCCAGGAGAAAGGGCTAGAAGGATAAGAAAATATCTGATAATACATATAGATAGCCAAACAACGACTGTAAAAATAAGATAGAGGTTTGATGTTTAGAAATTTACAACACGAGCATAGGTACGCCTTCGTTAGCTGAAATTGTAAATAGCTAAATACCAAATTCAAAAGCTACAACATGGAGTAATAACTCTATCTCCAACCGAACAAATTCAAAAGCTACAACATGGAGTAATAACTCTATCTCCAACCGAAATATCAATGACCTGTCATATGTCAATTAAATAACTCTATCTCCAACCGAAATATCAATGACCTGTCATATGTCAATTACATACCCAACTCGTGGTCTACAATAAATAAATGCCCAAAGTATGATCTGCAATAGCTTAAAGTCCAACACGAGGACTGTAGTAGATTATAGTCCAACATGAGGACTTTGATGATTATAGTCCAACACAAGAACTTTGATAGCTTATAGTCCAACACGAGAACTTTGATAGCTTATAGTCCAACACGAGGACTTTAATAGTTTATAGTCCAAGACGAGTACTTGATAGCTTATAGTCCAACACGAGGATTGTAATATGCAAATAGTGTCAGAGATCACATATATACCATTCACCCTAATGCTCCGGTGAATAAATCTAAGACTCATGTCTGAAGTCAACTCATGTATACCAATCTCAGTGTATAACATACCCATATAACCCAGATATTTTGCCAGCCACACAAACCTAAACACAAAAGGACAAAAGCAGAAAAAAAATCCCCCAGCGGTCGACCGCTCGCGGTCGACCGTGACTAGAGCAGAAGCTTACTGCTTCTGTGCAAGACACGCGGTCGACCGCTATGGTCAACCGCGTAAAAGCAGAAACCCTAGTTCAGGTTTCTGTTCTACGTGGTTTGATCCAAAAACTTTCGTGCGATGTTTATATACATTATCAATCCTTCATAAGTGATTTAGCATAACCAGAACATGTGAATTTTAGTCTAATCACTATAGATAAAACGAATCAAATCTTAAACATGTAAATTTCTGTAGGCATCTAAAAATGCCTATAGGTTTTCGCACATGGCTCGAGATAGAGAGAAGACAATGAACATTACTATTCGAGTCATAGAATCTTATTTGATGATGAAAAATGCATGAAGTGAGTCGACAGACCGTGTAAAGCAACGGAACTTCAGAATAACCAAACACGAACTGATCGGGAGCTGCATGTCACTTACAAAAGATGAAGCATCCCTCATGTCCTATCTACTTCACATGTGATTCAATCATGGGAGCTTATATATCTCCTCGTTATCTTTCCAACGCATCTTGAACCGCATAATTCTAAGATTGGACGATGAAGTTACGATGGAAATGGATACAACACGCGGAATAATGCGCCAAGCCTCGGCGAGATACCAAGAGGTGTCTCGGCCAAGACTTGGCCGAGACACCAATGAGTGTCTCAGCCAAGGCTTGGCCGAGACACCCAGAGGTGTCTCGGCCAAGACTTGGCACCCACGAGTGTCCGTAACCCCCAGAATGTTGTTTTTGGCTGTTTTGAACCGTTTTTGGCATAAGGTTGGCCGAGACACCCACGGGTGTCCGCAGACCCGAAAATCATATTTTAGCAGATTTAAACTGTCTTTCAACCGTTAACCACCTGGATTTGCTCCAACTAATAAAATATCATCAATGAACGTGGTTAAGTAGTTACAATTAAGGATAAGAGGGAATCAGCCGTTCTTATCCAAAAATAGGGGTCCCGAAGCCTATAAATACAGCCCTAGGACCTTTATTTTTCCAGATCTGGAATTCTTGAGCATTGGCGAAGCCCTGCTAAGACTAAAGAAGCATGAATTTTAGAAGAGAGGAGGAGATCAGAGCGAGTTCTTTAACACGAAAAAGTAGAGTTCGTCAGATCTGCCGTTCCCGTTTCTTATCCTTGAGAATGCCCCATTGTGGTGATCTCGAGAAGAGTGATTATCTAACTGTTGCTGAGATAATTACTTCGGTTTCTTTATTTCTTCATGAATCAATGAAGCTCCGGATCCAATTTGATCACTTGGTAGTCCACGGATATCAACGTCCCCGTCACCGGTCAAGATTTCACGCAAGTAGCGGAGGATAAACGTCCGTTGTGCTGTTTGATGAAAGTTTACTTTTTTTTGTTTTCGTTGTGTAAGGGTCTTATAAAAAGACTAACTTTTTCTTTTCATTGTAATGTTTGAAGTTGTATTGAATACAACAATGAAATTATCAACTTTCTCCCCAAACAAGCTGGTGACCACAGTGGGAGCCAACAGCCTCGCTACCAAGACTATCGTGCCGCAGCGAACGATCAAGACCCCGGTGAATGAAGAGGTCGAATATGAATTCGACCAGCAGAAGTTCGAGGAGTACGTCTCCTCCTGGTCTGCTCCTGGTCCGCCTCTCCTCGCAAGCGCAGGTAGGTCTCCTCCTCCCGGAAGATCCGCTGGTCTTCAGATCTGAGGACTCAAGAAGGTGATCTCCCCGCTACCGCTGCTACAGATGCATCTCGTAACGATCCGCTGGCATCCAATGAAGCCAGATCTGCAGATCTGAACTCCTCTTCAATCAAGGAGTCGACTGCTGAAGACACGCCAACTTTATCAAAGAGAGCACATCAAAGGCAACGCTAACGCCTCGTGCACCAATTCTCTAAGGCTTTAGATCTAGTGGACGGACTCCATTACCAAGCGGATCTGGAGTTCAGAAAGCACTAAGTGGCTAAGCCATTTCCACAGCAAGCTTCGCGAACCTCCTCCCAACCAACTACTAACGAATAGGTTCGTGTCAAACGGAACCGTTCCACTCTTGATGAGCGTATTCAGAAGCATCGCGCACTTCTTGCACATGCCCAGATCCTTGTGCGAAAAGCACAAGAGATGCAAAAGGAGGAGACGGTTAAGAGATCACCGAGATCCAAATAAATTTGGATGCCAAAGGCCAAATCAACGCCTAAGGCAAAAGCAAGCAATGTTGCTCCCCAGCCTTCGTTAACTTCGGATCCCGCTCCTTCTGCCACCACACCTTCGGTGAAACCCTACGGTGACGTGAACCTCTCCAAATTTAGAATTCCATTAAAGTGTCGCCTGGGTCCTTTACACAAAGATTAAGGCAAAGCGCCTGTTAAGGAACGCTTAGGACCATTAAAGGAACCCCGAGCAACCATCCAAACTGGGGGTCATACGCGATATCCTAACAAGTTGATTCCCGTAACTACCCGCGTGGAGATGTCTGCATAAAACCAGGAGTTCGTTAAAATTTCATCCTCACACGGGTATGATTCCAAACGTATGACTTCTACTGTAGGTGTGACTTTTGATCTCCCGAAATAGGGATTTTGTTTGTATTGATAAGTATAGTTTATTACAAACTAATGAATCGAAAATTATAACAGAAGCGGAGGGAATACCCTCTTTGTTTAATGTGGGGACTTTCGGTAGCTATAGGACGCTTTGCTCAGTTCTCGCACCGAGTCTGCTTCCCTTGGACGATTCGACCGAGGTTGCTGGCGAGTTTCAGTACACAGTAGAAGCTCGTACTAGCCGAGTTTGAGTTTTCGAGTTCGATGGCGATTAGAGCCCGAAGCTATGAGAAGATGCTACAATGCAAAAGGTCATGCAAAGAGCTTGTCATCAACTCCGTCGAGAGTTGAGAGCTAGTGGTTCAGTCAACTAATTGAATTAATCAATTAACTATGAGTGAACCCCTTTTCTGAAGCCAGGAGAGGTTCTTAAATAGAGGAGAGATGGCGTGGCCACTCCTTGAATCATGGGATATGACCATGTACTGCTGGGAGATATCTCGCCGCTCACTTATACTGTGAGCGGTCATTTGAGGGGATCAGAGCACTATGCTTCACATCACATCGTGTGGGAGTGGGAAGACCCAGTACTCGAGTGAGTTTGGCCAGCTTGCCATTTGCAGGCGGATTCAGTTCTTGACTCGTACAGGCGAGGCGAGCTTCCTAGAGGCGGACTTGGCGACTACATAGGTCTGACCGATCACTCGTACTGTGAGCGGCTACTTGATGGGCTCGGAGTACTGTGCTCCTTCCCTTCACATCGTAGGGAATGGGAAGGTCCATTCCTATATGTGGTATATCGACTTTCAAGTACTCAAGTGAGTCTAGTCAGCTTGCCGTTTGTAGGCGGATTCAGCTCTTGACTCGTGCAAGCGAGGCGAGCTTCCTGCAGGCGGACTTGGCGACTGCATGGGTCTGACCGATCACTCGTACTGTGAGCGGCTACTTGATGGGCTCGGAGTACTGTGCTCCTTCCCTTCACATCGTAGGGAATGGGAAGGTCCATTCCTATATGTGGTATATCGACTTTCAAGTACTCAAGTGAGTCTAGTCAGCTTGCCGTTTGTAGGCGGATTCAGCTCTTGACTCGTGCAAGCGAGGCGAGCTTCCTGCAGGCGGACTTGGCGACTGCATGGGTCTGACCGATCACTCGTACTGTGAGCGGCTACTTGATGGGCTCGGAGTATTGTGCTCCTTCCCTTCACGACGTGGGGAGTGGGAAGGTCCACTCCTGTGCGTGGCATAGCGGTTGTCGAGTACACTATTTGTAGGCAAAATCGACTCTCGACTCGAGCGGGCGAGTCGAGTAAACGGGCGAATTTCAATCACTTGGATGATCCTGACTCGTGCGGGCGAGTCAATCATATAGGTGAGTCTGTGATGACAAAATATAAGTGAATTTGGTGATCGCACGGTCTGAGCTCGTGCTAGCGAGTCAAGCCCAAGGGTGAGCCCCCATCCTCAAGTTGTGCGGGTGACTTTGAATCGCAGGCGAATTTCACGTTAGTCTGCAAAGGTAATTTTTACCGTTTACAAGACACCCTTTAAAGTTTTTAGACCTTAACCAACTTGCGTGTGGTCTAGAATACTTTGAATAAAGAAGTCCTGGGCGGGTTAGGGCGAATTTAGCCTTCTTTAGGATTTTTAGCAAACCCTCAGCTAGCAACGGGTTTGACTTGCCTTTACCGATTACCGTTTGGATCGGGCTAGCCATACTATTTCCCTCAGTATAATGAGTTGTCGAGTAGTTTCTCTTAGGCTTAATGCTAAAATATCTGCTCTAACCCTTAGCCGTTTGAGGCGTGGGTTTGAGTGAGGCCATTCTATCGGTGGTTCAAAACTCTAGACGAGTCGTACTATCCGGAATTTGTCTTCAAAGGCGAACGAATCGTTCAAGCGAAATTCATTTCGCAGGTGAAATTTGAAGTTTTGGGGTCGAGCCATGTCTTTGCAGGCGAAACCCTTCCTTCAGGCGGAATTCTATTTGGCGGGAGGTGAGCCACGTGTTCGCCGATGAAGCTTCATGCTGTCCAGCTAAGGCGGCGTGGGTCCGTCAGGTCGCATTAATTGCAATTTAACGATGTGACGTCAGCTTCGTGTACCTCGCTTGATGATGAATTGTGGCCATGGTTTTCAAATCCAGTCATTAAATTCAGTCGTAGATTTCGGTTCGGGTCCCGGGTTTTGACCGGCCCATTTCCTGTTTCGACGGTTCCTTCGTAACCGCGAAAGAGAACGACCTATCAAGAGTAATCTGGGCCGTCGATTTCGATCGTGGCCACGTCTCTTAACCATTAATGCTTCGCCTCTTGAGAGCGATCGTGGCCACGTAAGAATTTCCACCTTTAAATAGGCTTTGTTCCCCTCCTTTGAGAGCTACTGTGCTCAAGAACTTTTGCTCGCGTAAAAATTTTCTAGAGAGAAAGAACTCCCACTCCGTCCCCGACTCTCAGACATGGCGCCGAAATTCAAGAGATGCGTTCCGAAAGGAGGAGGTCCTGGACGCTATTCTGATCGCGTCACCGCTGGTACGATCGCCAGCGTGCCTGAGACGCACTTTGGTAAGTCGAAAGGTTTGTCTGACGACTTTACATTGATTGCCGACGTTGGGTCGGTGGGGATGAGCATCGCTCGTCTTCCTCAGTGGAATCTGCCATTTTTTGGCGGTTTCCCCGATTTGGATAAAATTGGCCTTTTTCAGGTGGATTCTGCTTTCAATTTGTAGAGGGTGACTTCTGCCTTTACAGGTGAAGTCGTCCTTTATCGGGTGAAGGCAAATTCGTTCTTGACAGGCGAGTTTGACTTTTGTCTGGTAAAGATGAATTCAGTCTATGCAGGCGGATTTACATTTGTCTAGCGATTTTGCCCGTTTTGGCTTAATAGGCGGATTCGTCCCCCTAGGGCAGACTCCGTTCTAATTCTTCAGTTCTTCCTTACAGTGACCTTTTCTGATGAAGCCCTTCCGAAGGGCGTGGCTATTGGTCTCGCCGGAGTTACAGGCTATACGGCACCTCCCTGATTCCCTTTCCTGGATCCGGTGCCCGTGTTTGCTGCCGACAGGCCGAATGGATTGATCAAGAGAGTCACTGATGGGCACAATTTGACATTGCGTAAGTTGACTACTGACGCGGTATTGGCAGACAAGGCTAGGACAGAGCTCAAAAAGCCTTAGTTTTTGTTTGGT
This sequence comes from Asparagus officinalis, assembly GCF_001876935.1. Lineage (NCBI taxonomy): Eukaryota > Viridiplantae > Streptophyta > Magnoliopsida > Asparagales > Asparagaceae > Asparagus > Asparagus officinalis. Next base: position 97,331,602 of record NC_033800.1, read on the forward strand.
GATGCCGCGACTGATCCTTCAGCTCTATTGCTCAGGGAGAGCATGTAGCTCTGCGTAGTGGACGGGGTCCACTACTACCTTCCCAGCCTGCCAAGAGGGTTCTTAATTGTTGAGTTGCGATCCCTTGCAGTCCCAAGAATGATTAACTGGGATCTGACCCTAACTCAAGACGGGGTGACTTGTGGTGTCTTCACGGGCTCCACGGCTGGGTACGGGGTGGACAGCTCCTGCAAACGTGTGACCGCTCTACGTCCTGGCTCTACGGCTGGGTCCGGGGAGACGACTGCGATCGTGAAAACTTTCCGTCATCGTTTATTTCGGGCTAGGGGGAAATTCCCTCCAAAGGACTTCAGAGCCCCGGGGTGGATCTACTCTGTGCCTGGTAGCAGCACTTGGTGGTCTAAGATTACTGACTACGTCTTGGCCGAGAATTCTGATCTCATGGACTCAGAGCTGTACGTAGCCATTCGGGACACTCGACATGGTCTAAAAATCAGTGCTCCTCAGTTCCACAGCATCCTGGAACTGTATTGTTCGGACGGCAATACGTTCTTCACCCCCAACGGTGAACTCGGCATAACCCTCCATGAGATGTACGACGTATCAGGGTTGCCCTACGAGGAGTATGTCCCAGGTCAGGATGAGATTGACCAACTTTCGACCCGGTCCCCCCTGGTGGTTGAGACCCTTTGGGAGTTGCTCTATCACTACCATATATGCCTCAATACCCTGGGGGCAGTAGACCATCAAGGCAAGAAGAAGAGGGCCCCAGGAATCATCCATTAGAACTGGGCTGACTACTTATTCCTAGAGAATGATATCAAAGGAAGGCTTACTCTGCCACTGGGCGAGTGTGACCAAGCCGAAGTGGAAAGGAGGATGACCGAAGGGGGAGATACCGTGACCCTGGAGCATGACGAGGGTGGGTTCAAATTCGGAACGGTTTTCCACTCATTCCATCACCAGGCCAAGTCCCCTATATCTAGAAAGGCTCTGCTCGCTAGGTACCTCATGTTGTGGTTTAAGAGGTGCGTGGTTCCCACACATTCCTTCGAGGCGCTTTCGGTGGAGGTCGTTTATCCTGCAGTCTGCTTAGCCCACGGGAAGTCCTATGCATTAGTGTCGGCAATGGTGGCATGTATCCATCAAGGACTCTGTACATTGACGGCCCAATTTTGTCGTGTGTTGAGTGTCGACGAAGGGGAAGGTGAAGTCATTAGGACTCCTAACCCTAGAGTGGGGCTACCCTACACTTACTTGATGGCGTGGTTTGTCTACCATTGCGAGTGCTTGATGAGTGCCCCAGCTACTCTTCAAGGGGAAAAGTTCGTTCCGTTCATCCAGCACCTGGAGAGATGCTCATGGAAGTGTAAAGACATCCCTAACGTGAGGAAGATGTTGTCCCACTTCGGCCATTACAATTTTCACCGATTCTTCCCCTACTTCAGTGGAGGGTATGGCAAGTCTCTTCATGATGTATCGACGGTGGACCACCACACCGTTCTTTCCTGTGGCGCTTTTCGATGGTTGGTGAATATTCGATCAGGGTATCACATTCTGCGAATAGGCCCCATGTGCTACCTCGAGCCGTACATTCCTTACATCCCCCCGCCAGTTTGGGTATGACCAGCTGTATATGGGAAACATCAACCCTTACTTACATTTCGAAGGAGGGTTAGTGGATGGCACTCGGGGATGGTTCTAGACTCACGCTGGCGGCACCCACGTTCATTTTGAGCTACCTGCAAAGGATCGTGATCTGCACCATATGCTCCTACATTGTCGGTAGTATCGGGGCGCTAGCGCTAATCCAGAGGGCTTCCGGTTCCGGAGTTCCTGTCTGATGGAACACGGGCGTCGCCTAAGGGGAACTCCTCATCCCTCGAAGCGGAAGGGCTGCCAAACTACTAGAGAGTGGTTCTCGGAAGATCCTGCTGAAGACACCAAGGGCTTTGATGTAGGTTTAGATGAATCTGGGGCACTTGAGGCTCAAGCTCCATCCCCTGGCCCTTCGCTGGATCCCACCGGTAGGCAGAGAGAATATGATGAGCTGGTCCGGGCGGGTGAACGTCTGGAACAGGCCT
>NC_033800.1:97333858-97336732 GCF_001876935.1 Asparagus officinalis
CTCCGTGCCCTGGGGCCGCCCCTCTCATGCTCCGCTCCCTTTGTCGCATCGGGGATAGTCCTGGCGACTTCGGAGGATGGTCCTCCATGGTCTGGTGTGAGGCCACAGACGGGGGCTTCAACGACCCCCATGATCATACCAGAAGGTAACTTTTAACACCGTACCCTCGGGTGTAAGGTCGAATCTGCACCCCCTGACATTTGTGTTGACTTTATGTAGGTTCGGTTGAGAGAGTAATCTCCATTCCTTCCGACGAAGAGGAGGGAAGTGGAGACAAAGAGGGGCTTGGTGGCTCAGGTAAGAGTAGGATCTAGCGTTGTCGATGTGGGGCTCCTCCCGGGAGTATTTACTAACCTTCCTCTTGTATTCGCAGCTGACCCATCTCATAAAGCTGTTGGTAAGGAGGGTCTCCCCTCTTGGACGGGCCAGTCGACTGGAGAGATGGATGAATCAGAGGCAGAAGATGATGTCTCAATTCATGAGGTGATGTTGAGCGAGGAGGAGGTATCGGCTCATGAAGAGGTGACAGACCGACAAGGGGAAATCCCTATTTCTGAAGAAGCGTTGGTCGGGGTGGGGCACGGTCTCAGGAGTCTCTGGACCCAAGGGGAGACATCCACTCGGCTAGCGATCCGCTATCCCAGTGTCATCGATCGACGCTTCGGTCTTGGCGGTATCTGCCACTACTCCCACCGTTGTGACTACCAGCACCTCGATCGTGACTTCAGTTATGGCATCCTTGGCAGATGAGGCTATCCTCTCTCCTTTGGAGCGTTCGCACCAGAGGAAGATAGACCGAGCCCTTGCTAACTTCCAAGACACTCTAGCTGACAGCGTCAAGCTCACATTGGAAGAGAGCTTCCCCTTTGAGGAGTTCAAGGAGGATCATGATTATTACATGGCTTTCTTGGTCAAGAAGCTTGGTGCCACTGCGGGTAATCCGTACTTACAGCGCTTGGAGGAGGTAGAGCAAGTTATCCGACAGTTACTCACCCTTCGCATGACGAGTTCTGAGATCATTCATCTTGCATCTGGCGAGGTTCAGGTAGCATTGGAGGAGCGCGATCGCAGACTGAACGAGTCAATGTCATTGGAGGCAAGGTTGACGGATGAGTTGGAGGGTGTCAAGACTGAGAACGAACGAGTGAGCCTAGAGCAACAAAAGGCTAACTCCCGCCTCTCTCGCTTGTCTTCGGAGATAGCAAAGACCAAGCAAATCATTGCTAACGCGCATGCCTCATTATCTAATCAGGAGAAGGCTCGCGAACAGCTGACAAGGGAGTTAGAGGAATTCGAGTCTCGACGGCAACTGGTCGTTGGTTCTATTAAGGAGAAAGACCGAGCCCTCAAGGAGGTCAAGCACACTATCCAAGACTTGGTCTCGTGCTCTGAGGAGGATCTTCATCGAGAGATCTTGAGGAGGCTCGAGCTCAAGCGTGCTGAGGAGATTCGCGAGGTGGAGTCGCGGCTGAGAGATTTGTAATTTGCTTTTGATTCCATCGTTGTATTCGAACCTCTTTTAATGAATGGAATTATCCTTTTATTCCTAATCATTATTTCCCTTGTGCACGCCCCACCTTTTTTTATCATTGTTCAACATGGATCCACACCAGTTAGAGTTTGGCCCCAGGGGGTCCTAGCTGCGGGCGGATTCCAGCTGCTGGCGGATTCTAGCTGTAGGCTTTTCTATATGCAGGAGAATTCCATCTGCGGGTGAAATTAGGACTGGCTCGAGTTCCAGAGTGGTGTGCGAGCCTGATCGGCTCAACCATCAGACGACCTCGAACCATATGAGTTTAAATGAAGAATTTGACTCACGGGCGGGCTCCGCCCTTAGTGGGCCACGTGTCAATTTATGCGTTAATACGCTCGTCAGATAAGACAACGTGGGTGCGTCATTTCGCATTAAAGATGGTGTAGTGGGCCTCTTCATTCTCTACGCCCGATCTGGGCCGTTGGTGAGAGATCGTGTCTAGAAACCACCGGATCTCGACCGCTTACGTGGGATCCCAAACCGTTCGGCCTTACTTTCGACTGTTCGGTTTCGAACGGTTCGATCGAATGACGGACAATCGTCTAGGCCATGAGTATTTAACACCCCTCCCCCTTGTTTAAGGGAGGTTGTTGTTTTCTTGTTGTCTTCTCCGGAGAAGAGTCACGCTTTCTCTTGTTGCACTCGAAATGGCGTCGAAGGTGAAGAGAGTCACTTCAAAAAAAGGAAAGGGGGTGTCCTCCTCGGGTGCCACCGAGATGCTACCACCGAAGGTACCTTTTTGTCCAGGTTTTCGTGCAGTTCGATTAGAGGGTCACAAGTCAAGTCGATGCTTCTAGCCTTTAACCCCTTGTTGTGTCGCTGTCGTGTTGTGCAGTTTAGGACGAAGCGCCGACCACTGAAGAGCGTGTGGCCAAGCCCATTTTGATTTCTGACGACGAATCTGAGGGAATCGCGACTTCCTCCGCCTCAAACCCTGTTCCGTCGTCTAGAGCTAAATCTTATCTCGAGGTTCCACCCATTGTGGCGCTCGCTCTGGGTCAAGAGCCTGTTTCCTTAGATTCCTTGTCTATACAGGCTCGTGCTGAGGAATTAGAGAACACTGTGAAGCAGGTAATTTCCCTTGTCAGTCTTAGCATGGGGACCTACGATGACTTCAAATAGTCCCTCCTGGATCGTGTGGCCGATTTCAGGCGGTTGGGTGAACGCCGGCTTGCCACACGTTATGTGCAGAGGCTTCTTTATCTGGAGTCACGCCTGACGAGTCTGGAGACCTTGTTGCGAGAGGGTCCGGAAGCTGATGTGGAGCCCTTCCTATCTCGCGCTCAGCGTCGGGAGGCTTGGGAGCAGGAAGTTCGCTCCAGGGAAATAGCAGATTTGGA
>NC_033800.1:97336809-97348516 GCF_001876935.1 Asparagus officinalis
GGTCGAGCTAGACCAGGCGGAGATGACCCTGAGGGGGCTTCAATCTCAGAGTGTAAATGTCAGCAAGACTGTTAAGGAGGCAACTCGAAACCTCCAAACATTGCGCCAGGAAGACTCTGCCGCCAAATGAAGCTTTGAAGATTAGGCTAGGAAAGAGGCTAAAGACAAAGCCCGGGAGGACCACGCGAGAAGGGTAGCCACGGTTAAAGCAGAGCTTGTGTCCTTTAGTTTGTTGGTCTAGGCTCTTAGGTCTAAAACCGTGTTAAGACATTTTGCTTCATTTTGTTTTGGACGTTGTGTTATAACTTGTTTGATTGTGAAGTCATAACTTTGTTCAAATGTACTGTCTTAAGACTAGATGAATGTTATGCTCTTTTGGTTTCCCAAATGTGTTTGTGCATGTACCCCTCCTAATCGCTGTTGCCTCTTATCTTTCGGTTTTTATCTTTCTCTGTGAGGCCGTTGCAGGTGGGCCTTTACCTATAGGCGAATTCAAGCTACAGCCGGATTCTAAACACAGGCGAGTTCAAACTGCTGGTGAATTCTAACTACAGGCGAACTCAAGCCGCAGGCGGATTTTAGCCATAGGCGAATTCTGACCACAGTCAAATCAAGCTGAAGACGAAATTAGTGCTGATTTGGGGGTAACCACGTGTCTGATCGCGGTCTCGAGTGCCCTCCAGCTGGACTGACATTGTCACGTCATCTTGCATTAAAGGCGGTGTAATGGACAGCTCCGCCAACCAATCCGGACTGTTGTATGACGGACACGTACTTGGTCCGTACGTCATACATTGCCCTCTTTTCTTGTCGGAGGGGTCACTGCGTTGATTGTCTCCCTCTTGTTCAAGATGGCACCGCGAGCGAAGGCGTCTAGTGCGAAGAGGATAGGGGATGATGCCTCTTCTTCGGCCCTCTCGCATGACCGTGATCCGGAGCCTAAACCCTCGGACTCCATTCTGGCCCAGTTAGAGGAGTTGGAGAACGCTATGAAATGAGTGATCTCGCCCATTGATCAGGATTGTAGTACTTTCGCAGAGCTGAAGCAGTCCCTCTCAGACCGTGTGGCCTGCCTCCGTTGCCAGGGCGACTTTAGGCTCGCCCTACGCTGCTTAATGAGACTCATCAATCTAAAACTGCTCCTGGTGAAATTGGAGGACTTGTGACATGCGGATTTAGAGTCCAAAGTGAAGCTATTCTTGGCTCCAGCCCGTCGTCGCGCCGCGTAGCAACAAGAGTGCCGAAGGCGAGACATAGAAGACAAAGAGGCCCTTATTGACCATCTGGGTCTTCAGTACCGCCTATTGAAATCTGATATGGAGTCTGTCATTTCTTCGATCTTTTTAGGTACGATCTCACGCGTAGAGGGGGAATCAGTCTTGACGGGCCTGCGCATTCAGAATGAGACGATGCAAGGTGATCTTGCTAGGGAGAGGCGCAATCTTCCACTGCTACTTCAGGAGGTTACCGCTGCTAACGCTTCTTTTGAGGCCCGGGTCCAGCAGGAGGCAGAGGACAAAGCTCGCGCCATGCATGCGGAGAAGATAGCCACATTCAGAGCCAAGCTTGCATCTTATAGACTCCTAGAATAAACCTGTAGGATAGGAGTAGATTCAAGATGTTCTATTTCATGTTTTGCTTCTCGAATGTAATGTTATGATTGTCTTGGTTGTAAAGTCATAACTTTGTTCAAATGTACTATTCTAGAAGCATCTAATGAAGTTTGCACTTTCTCGTTGTGCATATACTCTTTTAATATTTCGTTGTGTCGCCATTCAGCGTCTCGCTCATGTGACGGGTAGACTCAATTACCGACGATTTCATGCCGTAGGCGAAGCTCAGGCCTGGGCGAGTTTACACTACAGGCGAACTGACGAATTCGTGTTGTAAGCGAGACTTAAGCTGGTGGCGAGTTTTGTGCTGCAAGCGAAACTCCAATTCTAACGAGTTTGTGCTGCAGGCGAAACTCGAGTGCTGGCGAATTTGCACTGTAGGAGAAACTCGAATACTGGCGAGTTTGCATTGACAGCTAAACTCAAATGCTGGCGAGTTTGTGTTGACAGCTAAACTCGAATGCTAGCGAGTTTGCGTTGATAGCTAAACTCAAATGCTAGCGAGTTTGCATTAAAAGCTAACCTCGAATGCCTGTGCCGCAAGCAAAGCTCAAGCGTAGGCGAGTTTGTGCCGCAAGCAAAACTCAAGTGTAGGCGAGTTTGTGCTACAAGCAAAACTCAAGCTTAGGCGAGTTTGTGCTGCAAGCAAAACTCAAGCGCAGGCGAGTTTGTGCTACAAGCAAAACTTAAGCGCAGGCGAATTTGTGCCACGCGTCTACCCGCGGACCCAAATGCTTGCCAGCTAGGGTGATGTGGGCGCATTAGTCCTCATTAATTGCGAAGTGACGTGACGCTTCGCCTTCCGCGCTTAGTCCGAACGGTCGGTTTGGAGTCCCAATGGCGAAGCTTTTATAGGCATCGAACTCGAAGCGTCACTAGAGATATGAGCTGTTCGATCTACTTGAGGCAGTAAATCCTAGCTGTTCAGCTCTCGGCTATATAATGTACTTGCGGTCTCTTCGGTAGAGTTCTCGTGCTTACGAAAAAAAAATTTGCCAGAAGAGAATCGTAAAACTCTCCCAGCTTTACTCAATGGCCTCTGAATCAAATGCTTCGAAGGGCAAGAAGGTTGCTTCCTCCTCTGCTATCGTAGGTGTCGATGCGACTTCCGCTGGGCCACACGGTTTTGTGTTTCGGTCTCAAAGGTTATGCTAGCCACAGGATCCGCAGCTCGCGATGCTTGTTCTCCTTGCAGAAGTTGGAGGAGGACCTTTTGCGCGGACGCGTCATGATCTGGCTAAGGCATCGGGGGGGGGGTAAGAAATGACGTGCTCCCTCCTTTGTGGGCCGAAAGGACTGGAGAGATCCGCGATTGGGTGGTCCGCCAGCTGGCCCGACGATGCGAGTGGGAGCTTCAACGTTTAGGGGGGCTGCTGCATCGCCTGGAAGAGTTGGTGAATGCTAATGCTGAGCCGACGCCTCTCGCGATGAGCGATCTGTTTGAACGTGAGGACTTGGCGAAGCGGATCCTATAGCAGGAGGCTTTGCTCAGACGCCTGCACAGGCGACATCGGGCCATATTGGCGAAGATGGACGCCTATCTGGAAGACAGCTTCTTCATGGACGCCGGATCCCTTAAGGGAGAGGTGAGGCTAAAAAGGCTTGAACATAAGAAGGTACGGGCTTATCGGGCTGTCGAGGCGGAAGAGAAGGCGCTCTAGCTCCTTCGCCAGGAAGAGGAGGAATGTGAGGCTGCTTTTGCCAGGCTTCAGCAGAGGCAGGAGGCGAAGACCCGAGCCAGACAGGCGGCATGCCAGGCTTCAGCAGAGGCAGGAGGCGAAGACCCGAGCCAGACAGGCGGCAGAGCTCATGGCTATCAAGGCGAAAATCGCTAACTTTAGTCTTTTGAAATTGGTGTAATGCGTCCCTCTCTTTGCTAAAAACTGTTTTGTAGTTTTGTTGATGCTTGATGCATCATAGTTTTTAAAAACTTTATGTCTGTAAACTTGGCCTGGAATGGACTGCTACGCTTTTGTTTATTTACTGATTTGCATGCATAGTCTTTTCTTTATTTTCTGTGTTTGATCTTTGCTTAGGACTATTGGTTAGTCCATGATAGCCACTGTGTTGGACTCGCCTGTGCTGCTTATCGCCTGAGTCTAGTCAGTTATGCCATTTTTCGTAGTGTGGCGAGCCTTCGACGAGTCCGTCTTGGACTTAGTCGCTAGGTCCCCTTTTGCTTTTGGTTGTTCACAGCGTGGTGTCGGGTTGAACCCCCCTTTCACATTGTAGCTTAGGCAAACCCGAGAGGGTAACACTTAGCCTGAAACAAAGAGCAATTGCTTGTGTATGCGACCAGCTTAAGACCTTAACAATGACTTGCCATTTGGCGAGTTGCTATTTGAGAGGGCGGTTGGGACATGTCGTATGTTAAGCCGTCTTTGATAATAATCGTCGTCCCCTAGGATGACGACGTGAATGATAATTGAATTGTTCAGGAATGTAGGAATATGACGATCGTTTGCTGTTGGAGCCGTCGCATGGTAGGCTACTACCCATCGATTATTCTAAGAGAATATTAGAATACCCGGGATAGGTCAGGTAGTTCAGGGACGTAGGAGTGTGACTATTGACCGAAGTAGCAACAAGTCACATGGTAGGTTACTACTTAGGCTGTGTTACTCGTGGGAATAACGGGGCCAGTTATCAGAGGTGATCGTTAACATGATAGGAAGATTCGCCACGATGTGAGCGACTTTGGGGGCTCACCATCCTATTGGAGAGGATTGGTAAGTTGATTTTTGTCAGAGGTGATAGTTAACATGACGGTAAGATTTGCCGCGATGTGAGCGACTTTGGGGGCTCATCATCCTATTGGAGAGGATTGATAAGTTAATTTTTGTCAGAGGTGATAGTTAACATGACGGGAAGATTTGTCGCGATGTGAGTGACTTTAGGGGCTCACCATCCTATTGGAGAGGATTGGTAAGTTGATTTTTGTCAGAGGTGATAGTTAACATAACGGGAAGATTTGCCGCGATGTAAGCGACTTTAGGGGCTCACCATCTTATTGGAGAGGATTGGTAAGTTGATTTTTGTCAGAGGTGATAGTTAACATGACAGGAAGATTTGCCGCGATGTGAGCGACTTTGGGGGCTCACCATCCTATTGGAGAGGGTTGGTTAGTTGATTTTTGTCTGAGACCATCAGAAGTGAAGATTAACTTGATAGTTAACCTTGGTCCTAACTATAGGAAAGTTTGACCGGGTAGGGCTCTGGGTTCCCCCTAGGAACGCTATACGTAGCGCCTTATATAGGGTTTCCCGTAAGTGGTGGTCCATACTTATGAGTACGTCGGAGTACGTGAAATGGGAACAGTTTAGCCTCGTGTACCAGTTGGAGGGAGTGAGGATCAGTTTAGACTCATGCACTCGTGGGAGTTTGAAGGAGAACTAAGGGTAGTACTTCTTCAAGAACTTGCCGTTGATAGGCATCATGATCTTGTTGCCGTTCGGTTTAACGAGGCGATAAGCTGCATTCGAGTAGACTGTCTCTACTACGAATGGTCCTTCCCATTTGGGCTAAAATTTAACCTTCATTTTGGAAGTGAGAATCATCGATCGTCGGATGGCGAGCACTAATTCTCTCTCCTTAAAGGATTGACGTTTGACTTTCTTGTCGAAAGCCTTAGACATTCGGGCTTGGTAGAACTTAATGTGTTGTTGAGCTTCAAGCCGCCTGTCATCCAACGCTTCAAGTTCCCCGAGGTGTCGTTGATGATTGTTCTCGATGGTCATCCCTGTCGCTAGGGTGACACGGAGAGATGGAATTTGAATCTCTAATGGTAACACGGCCTCACAGCCATATACCAATGAATAAGACATGTTGCCGATCGGTGTACGAATCGTTGTGCGATACGCCCATAAGCTCTCACCCAGCTTCTCGTTACAATCGCACTTGCTGTTGGAAGTCAGCTTGGTTAGGATCTTAACGATTGTTTTGTTGAAGGCCTCGGCCAAGCCATTTGCCGAAGGGTTGTAGGCCATAGAGGAGAGGTTCTGCAGTCGAAACTTGTCGCAAAACCGGGTGAACACATGACTAACGAATTGTGTACCATTGTCGTGGATGATACGTTAAGGTACACCGTATTGGTATATGACATGATGTTTGATGAACTTAATCACATTATTGGTCTTGACTTCTCTTAAAGGGACGACTTCGGCCCATTTAGAGAAGTAGTCGGTGACTGCAAGGATGAAGCGATGACCTCTCGCCGACGACGGGGACATTGGTCCGACGATGTCCATTCCCCATGCTTCGAAGGGCCATGATGCCATTGTCAGGTGTAGGTCTTTAGGAGGTTGATGCAGGTAGTTAGTGTGGATTTGGCACGTGTGGCAACGCTTTGCATAAGCAACCGCGTCGCTGATCATCCTAGGCCAGAAATAACCTATCCTCCGCAATCGATCCTAAAGCTTGGGTCCGGGCTGGTAAGCTCCGCAAGTGCCATCGTGGGCTTCGTGTAGAGCCCCTCGTGCTTCTGTCTTTGAAAGACATCGAAGTAACAAGCCGTCATATGACCTTCGATACAACGCCTTTGTAGTCGAATCGTAGTAGAACCTTGAAGCACGCCGACGGACAAACTCTCATTCTCTGGCATCTTCGGACAGCATACCGTACAGGATATAATCGTTGATCGGGAGATGCCAATCTTTCTGGTCGGGTTGATCCGAAACATGGTGAGTGGTGTTCGCTTCTGGAACGCCCTTTAGTCGAAAGAGCCTTCGGCTTGCCACAGTGACCCATTGAGTCGTTTTTAGTGGCTGGGCTAAGTTAGCTGCCAAGGATGCGAGAGCGTCCACGTGCATGTTCTTGGAACGAAGCACGTGCTTGATGTGGAAGCTTTCGAATGACTCCACTAGCTTGGTAGCTGCTTTGTGAAGCGGGATCAGGTCGTCGTTTCTAACTTCGTATTCCCCCATCATTTGCTTGACGATGAGTTGAGAGTCGCCATAGGCCTCAAGGTGCTTTATCTCTAACTCTCTTGCTAACTCAAGTCCGATGAGTAGCGCGTTGTACTCAGCCACGTTATGAGGGCGAGCCCTTGCCATCAAATTGCACCAAACTAATCGGCTTGAACTTCGATGGGTATGGGACTGTATCCCACTCGACAGGATAAGGTCAGATTACTCCAAGCTTATTCATGTTTTGCTGGAGTTTCAAAGCATTGAGTTGTATTTGGAACTCATCGAACATCTTGTCGCGAGCGCTACCCCAAAGTATGCGACGTCCCTAACGATGTCTTGGAAGAGTAATTAGATTGTAGACAGATATTATCCTCCGTTTTAGTCGTTGGACGATGGGGAGGTACCCACTCCTTACTCCTCGCCTGTCGTGGAAAGACGAGCTAGGTTCTTTTCTTCTTCTTCTTCTTGTTCAGAAGCTGCTCCAACATTTCCCTTAAGGAGTCGATGGTTGCCTGTTGTTCTTTGAACTTTTGGGCCACCATCTGTTCATGGGTGGGTTCAGCCACGTGTACCTTTGCTAGTGCGTCCTGACTTCAGTGTGATGTTTAGGATGTGCCTGCCGTTGAGCAAACCTCATCTTCGCCGCCGGAGGGAGGTGCTAAGGTTAAGTAATCAAACCTTATGCTTAGCCCCGTGCGACTACGGGTACGCTGGTATCTGCCGCCTTGTCCACGTTGAACAAGCCGAGGGTTAGGCCCCAGGACGGAGTCCGAATCTGGGGAATCAGAAAGCATGGCCTTACTCTTGTCCGTCATATTGATTATGGTGGACGGGAGCTCTAGATCATCGACGGCGCATCCTCTTTGGTGACGACACCTTCGACGACAAGGTCTCGGTCGTGAAGGCCATTGAGAAAGCCTCTCAAACACTGAAGGTTTCGCCATTCCTATACATTGTCAGTCGGCGAGTACTGTTTGGATAAGCCTTTCACAGTGGCACTGAGGATTCGTCTCATGTATGGTGTGTTTGTGAGTTAGGTAACCCCGGAGGTCTTCTGCAGACGATTAGCGACAACCCCCAACATCAGACGGATCGCCCGAATGATTGCATGAGAGAGTTTTGGATGCACTCCCTGGTGTACACTGGGTGGAATGGTTAAGTGTTGGAGTTGGGCGACTTTTCCTTGATAGGTGAGTCTTCACGCTTGGGCGAACTCCAACATATAGGCGAAAATCAACCCTTTACTCACGTAGGCGAGTTTGCAAGGTATCGCCTACTGCTTTGCCTTTGTAGTCAAGGCTCTTTCACTCAGTACGCTTACCCGTCGAGTGACTGTGGTGAGGCTCGCCCGTTTTTGAGGGTTCGTCTACTCGGGTAGGGTCGCTCATTCTGGGTGGTTCGTTTGCATCAGGGATGTGACCTGAGAAGCAAAATCCACCTGGGTGGGCGGTCTCATCCATTTTGGCTGGCGCGCCTGATTTGGAGAGCCTTCCAGTGCCGGGAGGGTTGTCCCTTCATCTTACACTCTTCGAACCTGGGTAATAATTTAGGCCGTCGTATGAGGCGAAGGCTCGGGCCTCCTGTTGGGCGAGGGCCTGTCTTTGCCACTGGCGAGCTCTTCTGGAGAGAGGACCGTCCGCGCGGATTGCGGCGGCGTGGTCTTCACTAAGATGAACCGTCGTTTCCTCCTAAGCGGGTGTTCGCGACGGTCGTTTAGCGACCCATCTGGCAGGCTTTCTCCTTGTGCTCTCGACCTCTGGCTTGGCCTTGATCGATTTGGAGGGAGTGGATGTAAGACCCCATAGATTTTGATAATTTATATATGTGATTATTAATGAAAAATAATATTTATTTATGAAAAATATCTTTAGGACATGGTTGTGTATGAAAACTGGCCTTTTGAGCTTATGAGAATGTATATATGCATCAGTTATGATGTTGAGTTTGCAATTTGCAAATCATGTGTAGCAAAGTCGTAGAACCTAGTTTTTAGCTCATGAGTCAACCCATAACTGTCATGAGTCGACTCATGATATCAACTCCCATTGTCATAATTCTCTGCTGAGTTGACTCATTATCTTATGAGTCGACCCATGAGTCATGAGTCGACCCATGAGTCATGAGTCGACCCATGAGTCATGAGTCGACTCATCGAGGGTTTTCTGGTTTTTTTGAATCGGGTTTGTTCGGGTTTCGGGTCGGGTTTTAAATTTTCATATATATTCTCCTCCACCCGAAAACACCTCTTTTCATTAGTTCTCCCCAAAGAAACCCTAGCCTCCTCTCCCCTTAAAAACCCTAGTTCGTTTTTTGGTGTTTTTGGGAGATTTTCGGGGGATTTTAGAAGCTCCTTGTGGTTTGCAGCTAGGGGAATCGTTCTTCAACACATCTGAGGCGAGTAGCATGTCGTCCAATCTCTCTCCTATGTTTTTATTAGTTTATAAACATTTTTCATGAGTTTTATTGAGCCTAAGACTTATTTTCAAGTATAAATCAATGTTCTTATTAGTGTAAATGCTAGAAATCATGTGTTTCAGATTTTAAAATCCCTACCAACGAGTTTTTGATGAAAACCCAGATCTGGGAATTTATTTAAAGAAATGAAAATATGAGTTTTATTTGTTTAAATGCCATCTTTCATGTTTAGGGGTTAAATGTTAGATCTAACATGTAAGTGTTCGTTTCTCATGCTAGATAGGAATTCTTTTTCACTGTCTCATAGTTTAGAATTGATAATTATGGAGGTCTAAATTAGTGTAGTGGAAGTATGGAACGAGATGACGAGTTGCAGTTGTGAAATATCCAGTTTTCAGCTCGTGGGTCGACTCATGACTCATCATGAGTCGACTCATCAGGTTGAGTCGACCCATGACTATCTTGAGTCAACTCACGAAGTCAATTCCTATTATTCATAAGCGTCTGCTGAGTCGACTCGTCAGTTTATGAGTTGACCCATGAGTCATGAGTCGGCTCATAGCTGATCATGAGTCGACTCATCGGAGTTTTTCCTATTTCGTTTGTGTTTCTGCTTGATCACCTACTGTGCTTATACTTTCATACAGTGTTCATATATGATCGAGGGTTATGTTTATCTTTTGTTGAACACGAGAAGTTGCCTTGTTTATCGGGTATTAAATTGCAATATTTATGATTTCATCTACACATATAAGATGACATTCTTTTCTTTATTGTTCCTTGGTTTAAACCTTGGGTTTAGTATTTAGGGATTTACAATTTGAGATACAAGGTATATACATGAGGGTTTCCTTGTTTGGATTATTTCGCTCGACGTACTTATGCTCGTGTTGTAATTTCCTAAGTACTAAAACCCACTATTGTTAGTACAAATGATTTTATATTTTTATGTATTAACTGTATTTTTATTTACAATGAGCCCTATCCCTTGGGTTTGTTGTGATGTTGCTCGCTAGCGCTTTGACGCTCGTTGTCCCTCCCCCTTTCAGGTAACGAGCCCGGAGCCCGGAGCCCGGAGAGTCGCAGGTTGAGGGCGATTTTTATTAGCGCTGTTTATCCTCTTATTAGATGTATTTCATTTTTGTACTCCACTCAAGACATTTTTAGACTTGAGAGATTTATATTCTAGAGTTATAAAGGCTGTGTACCTTACTTCATGTATTAGATGTTTTGTATTTTGAGACATGTTGAGATCTCCAGACTGTTATTATTCATTTCAGACATTGACTATATATTCTAGCTTATTTGGCTGATGAAAGGTATTAATCCGAGATCTATCATTTCATCATGTATTTGTTGTAAAATCTTTTACTTGCTTTGTACCTACACCTGTTGTTGATTCCACTAGAGAGATAGTAATTGTGATGGTGAAACATGTTATTGCACGGTGTGGTGTATGGTAGGTTTGACATTTCTGGTTTTACCTCGGACTGCAGCCTTGTGTGAACCCAGGGGCGTCACAGTGGGCTCCCCTGACGTGACTCGGATAGAGTCTCCAGGCGCGGAGGCTTTGACCGTTTAAGGTCGGCCTCTACGCACGACTCTGTGGCGTTTGCGGGACGCATCGCCACCAGAGGAGGAAGAAGACAAGTACTCTTCGTACTTGGCTTGGTCGAACTTGATTTCTAGGGACTCCACAATCGTCCCAACAGTAACCTCGTTGAACTGAGCTACCACCATTTTGGTTGAAGAAATAGATTCTCCCACTGTGGTCGCCATCTTCTAAAGGTGTGAATTTTGATCTCCCGAAATAGGGATTTCATTTGTATTGATAAGAATAGCTTATTACAAACTAATGAATCAAAAATTACAACAGAAGCGGAGGGAATGTCCTCCTTGTTTAACGTGGGGACTTTCGGTAGCTATAAGATGCTTCGCTCAGTTCTCGCACCGAGTCTTCTTCCCTTGGATGATTCGACCGAGGTTGCTGGCGAGCTTTAGTACGCAGTAGAAGCTCGTGCTAGTCGAGTTCGAGTTTCCAAGTTTGATGGCGATCAGAGCCCAAAGCTATGAGAGGATGCTACAATGCAAAAGGTCATGCAAAGAGCTTGTCGTCAACTCCGTCGAGAGTCGAGAGCTAGTGGTTCAGTCAACTGATTAAATTAATCAATTAACTATGAGCGAACCCCTTTTCTGAAGTCAGGAGAGGTTCTTAAATAGAGGAGAGACGGCGTGGCTGCTCCTTGAATCATGGGATATGACCATGTACTGCTAGGAGATATCTCGCCACTCACTTATACCATGAGCGGCCATTTGAGGGGCTCAGAGCACTGTGCTTCACATCATGTCGTGTGGGAGTGGGAAGGCCCATCCTTGTACGTGGGATAGCGGCTGCCCAGTACTCGAGTGAGTTTGGCCAGCTTGCTATTTGCAGGCGGATTCAGCTCTTGACTCGTACAAGTGAGGTGAGCTTCCTACAGGCGGACTTGGTGACTGCATGGGTATGACCGATTGTAGGGGTTAAAAATTGCCAATAAGTCCTTAAACACAGTTCAAGACAAGGAAAAGACGATAAACGTTATTATCCAAGTCCAACATCAGTAAGTGTATGAATTGGATCAATAGAATGCATAAGTCAGCGAAGCGACGAAGCGTATGCAAAACAAGAGAACTGGAAGAATTACAAATCACCAAAGTATCAAAAAAGTGAACGAAACACCACTTGGAGGCCCGTGTAGGCGCGAGTTACCAATTGGTGGCTCGCATCTATGC